>NC_132793.1:84281250-84614375 GCF_048418805.1 Vulpes vulpes | reverse complement strand
TTAGTTTCATTACCAAGTACCTGTAGCCACTATATTTAGGGATAGCCATCTGTCTGAAGGAGGCCTTTTCTTAAGAGTCCTCACCATTTTAAGGGTTTCCAAATAGTTACCAAACACTAACTTGATGGGATTTTGGTCTGGGGGCATCTAATGATGAATGGATAATATTGGACTATTCACTCTGAGTAAGGTGCCAGCATAAAGCAGATGAGATGATTGGAATAGCAGAACAGAAGGGGGAAGTGGAATCAGAGGATAAAATAAAAAAGACATCATCTTAGAGGATAAAAGCTTGAGGATTGCCAGAGATGACCAAAAGTGCAATTTTGGAGGATGCATAATAATTGGTATTGGGGTTAAAGGCCCTGAGGGTGAGAGCTAAGCAAGATGAGGGCCTGAGAGAGTTTGATCCATTTCAGAGACCACTTGCCCAATCAACATGACATATCACATTAGTAAAAGAAATAATCAAAACTATATGATTATTTTAATAGATGCAGAAAAAGCATTTGACAACACCCATTCATGATAAAAAAAAATCCCTCATCAAACTTGGTTTAGGGGAAACACACCAAATGGCCATCTATGAAAAACCCAAAGATAATATCATCCTCAATTGGGAAATACTGAGAGTTTTCCTCTCAGGAAACAAGACAGGGATGTCAACTCTCATCAGAATACTAGAAGTCCTAGTCACAGCAATAACACAACAAAAAGAAATAATCAGCAGAGAGGAAATAAAACTTTCACTTTCCAAAGGACATGACACTCCATGTAGAAAACCCAAAAGACCCTGCCAAAATAATGCTAAAATTGATTTTAAAAAAATTGAGTAAAGTCACAGGATACAAAATCAACATACAGAAATCTGTTGAATTTCTTCTTTAAGATTTATTTATTTATATGAGAGAGTGAGGGCAGAGGGAGAGAGTCTCAAGCAGAATCCCTGCTGAGTGTGGAGCCCAAAGTGGGGCTTGATTCCAGGACCCTGAGATCATGACCTGATCTGAAATCAAAAGCTAGACACTCAACTGACTGAGCTACCCTGGTTTCCCAAAATTTGTTGCATCTATACATCAATAATGTAATCTATACATCAATAATGTAGCAGGAGAAAAAGAAAAAAAATAAAAATGAAAAATCTAGACAGATGCTAAAAAAAAAAGAAATCAAGGAATCAATAACACTTACAATTGAATGAAAAACAATAAGATATCTAGGAATAAACCTAACTAATGTGGTGAAAGACCTGTACTATGAAAATTATAAAATGCTGGTGTAAGAAATTGAAGATGACACAACGAAATGGAAAGACATTGCATGCTCATGAATTGGAAAAACAAACATCATTTAAATGTCTATATTGTCCAAATCAATCTACACATTTAATGAAATCCTATCAAAATGCCAACAGCATTTTTCACAGAGCTAAATCAATCCTAAAATTTGTATGGAGCCACAAAAGGCGATCAATAACCAAAACAATCTTGCAAAAAGCAATGAAAAGCTGGAGGCATCAGAATTCCTGGCTTTAAGTTATATTACAAGGCTGTGGTAATCAAAATAGTACGGTATTGGCACAAAAATTGACATATAGATCAATGGAACAGAATAGAAAACCCAGAAATTAACCCACTAGTATATGAACAATTGATCTTTGACAAAGCAAGAAAGAATATCTTATGTGAAAAGGACAGTCTCTTCAACAAATGGTGTTGGGAAAATTAGATGGCCCCAATAAAAAAGAAAAGAAACTGGACTACTTTCCTATATACCATATACAAAAATAAATTCAAAATGGATTAAACACCTAAATGTGATACCTGAAACCATAAAAATCCTAGAATAGAACTAAGCAATAACTCTTTGACATCAACCATAGCAACTTCTTTCTTTGGTTTTCAAAATTTCGTTTGTTTTTTTGTTTGTTTGAGAAGAGGGGGAGGACCAGAGGGAGAGGCCAAGCAGACTCCATGCTAAGTGCAGAGCACAGAGCTCAATCTCACATCCCTGAGATCTGAGCCTTTGACCTGAACCAAAATCAAGAATCAGACACTTAAATGACTGAGCCACTGAGGCCCCCAAATGTCAACTTCTCTTTATCCATGTCTCCTGAGTCAAGGAAAACAAAATAATAAACTACTGGCATTTCATCAAAATAAAGAGTGTCTGCACAGTGAAGGAAACACTGAACAAAACTAAAAGGCAACATATGCAATGGAAGAAGACATTTGCAAATAACATATCTAATAAAGGGTTAGAATCAAAAATATATAAGTAACTTATACAACTCAACATCCAAAAGGGGCCAATCCAATTTAAAAAACAAAGGGAAGAAGGCATGGATAGATATTTTTCCAAAGAAGACTCAGACTCATGAAAAAATTCTCAACATCATTCATCATCAGGGAAATGTAAATTGAAACTACAATAAGATATCACTTCACACTTATCAGAATGCCTAAAATCCACACACAAGAAACAACAGAGGTCAGTGTGGATGTGGAGAAAGGAAATCTCTCTTGCACTGCTAGTGGGAATGCAAACTGGTGCAACCACTCTGGAAACAGTCCAGGAAAACAGAAATCAGAAGATTTTTCAAAAAAGTAAAAATGTGGAACTATCCTATGATCCTCCTATGGGCATTTACCCAAAGGACACAAAAATACTAATTCAAAGGGATACATGCAATGATGGAAATGTTCTAAAAGTAGATTGTGGTGATAGTGTAAAAATATAAATTTACTAAAAATCATAGAACAGTATCCTTACAATGAGTGAAACTCTATGGGTTGCATATCAAAGCAGATGCAACTTTAAGGCTTTCTGGCATATTTTTCCAGACAGGACAATTCTCCATTTCCAGGGTGTTTGGTATGGCTCATGTCTGAACGCACCACTATAATTAGTTAATCCTTATTCCAATTTGGAGGGAGGATAATGATAAGTGGGAAGGCTAAATATGCCAACATCCACATCTTAGGGAAAGTAAGCAGAAATCAAGATTTTCAATAGTGCTGGAACTATTAATCACCATGTCCATAGCTACTATTGCTACCAATTATATCGTCCAAAGTGGCATCTTGTTTTCTTATTTACTGGTGGCCCCTTCTAACTTCCCCATACAAAATCCCTTTGAACATGCATCAATGCTGTAATCTGACATTTGAGATAAATATATCATGGGAGAGATCTTTTTTTTCTTATTGTTTTAACACCCATATTGAGGTATAATTAATATACCATATTTACATCATCCTAAAAAGTTCCTTTGTTAATCCTCACTTCCATTCTGAACCCTAGGAACTACTGATCTTTTCTAACACTATAAGTTCCATAGCTGAACATATTATATAAATGAAATTTTTTGCATCCAACATCTTTCACTTAGCATTATATTTTTGAGGTGTAGCCATGTTGTTCCATGTATCAGTAGATTATTTTCAGTGCTGAATAATAGTCTATTGAAAAGATATATAGCACATTTTTTTTTATTCTTTAGTTGATGGACATTTGGATTGTTTCCAGATTGGGGCTATTATGAATAATAATATTATGAATATTCATGTACATACCTTTTAGTAGACATGTGATCCACTTTCTTTTGGGTAGATATCTAGCAGTGGAATCATTGGGTCATATAGTACGTTCATGTTCAAAGTCAAAAAAAGAAAATCTGTCAAACTGTGTTCCAAGTTAGTAGTGTCATCTCTTAACCAGCAATATAAGAGAGAGGGTTATAGTTTCACCATGCTCTTGTTAACACTTGGAATTATCTATATTTTTTATTGTAGCCATTTCAGTGGGTGTATAGTTGTATCTCATTGTAGTTTTAAATTATATTTCCCTACTTTATGGGATGAGCACTGGATGTTATATGTTGGCAAATGGAACTCCAATAAAAAATATACAAAAAATTGTATTGCCCTAATGACTAATTATGTTGATTGTCTTATCATGGGCTTATTTGCCATTCATGTATCTTCTTAAATTGTCATTTTAAATATTTTGTTCACTTAAAAATACAGTGTTGTGTCCTTAAAAAACAGGGATACATGCACCCCAATGTTTATTTGTTTTTTTATTAATTTTTTATTTTGTTTTATTTTATTTTGGTTATTTATTTATTTATTTATTTACTATTTTTTTCCAACTTTATTGGGATACAATTGACATCTAACACTGTGTGAGATTTAAGGCATATAATGTGGTGATTTGTTACACATACATATCTTGAGAAATGATCACCACAAAAAGGTCCATCAATGCAACCGTCGTGCCATACTACTTTTTTTGTAATAATAAATTTATTTTTTATTGGTGTTAAATTTGCCAACATATAGAATAACACCCAGTGCTCATACCATCAAGTGCCCCCCTCAGTGCCCTCCACCCAGTCACCCCCACCCCCTGCCCTCCTCCCCTTCCACCACCCCTAGTTCGTTTCCCAGAGTTAGGAGTCTTCCATGTTCTGTCTCCCTTTCTGATATTTCCCACACATTTCTTCTCCCTTCTCCTCTATTCCCTTTCACTATTATTTATATTCCTCAAATGAATGAGACCATATAATGTTTGTCCTTCTCCGATTGACTTATTTCACTCAGCATAATACACTCCAGTTCCATCCATGTCGAAACAAATGGTGGGTATTTGTCATGTCTAATGGCTGAGTAATATTCCATTGTATACATAAGCCACATCTTCTTTATCCATTCATCTTTCAATGGACACTGAGGCTCCATCCACAGTTTGGCTATTGTGGACATTGCTGCTAGAAACATCAGGGTGCAGGTGTCCTGGCGTTTCATTGCATCTGTATCTTTGGGGTAAATCCCCAGCAGTGCAATTGCTGGGTCGTAGGGCAGATCTATTTTTAACTCTTTGAGGAACCTCCAAAGCTGTGATCATCAAGACAGTGTGGTACTGGCACAAAAACAGACACATAGACCAATGGAACAGAATAGAGAACCCAGAAGTGCACCCTCAACTTTATGGTCAACTAATATTTGACAAAGCAGGAAAGACTATCCACTGGAAGAAAGTCTCTTCAATAAATGGTGCTGGAAAAATTGGACATCCACATGCAGAAGAATGAAACTAGACCACTATCTTACACCATTTACAAAGATAAACTAAAAATGGATGAAAGATCTAAATGTGAGACAATATTCCATCAAAATCCTAGAGGAGAACACAGGCAACACCCTTTTTGAACTCGGCCACAGTAACTTCTTACAAGATACATCTATGAAGGCAAAAGAAACAAAAGCAAAAATGAACTATTGGGACTTCATCAAGATAAGAATCTTTTGCACAGCAAAGGATACAGTCAACAAAACTAAAAGACAACCTACAGAATGGGAGAAGATATTTTCAAATGATGTATCAGATAAAGGGCTAGTTTCCAAGATCTATAAAGAACTTATTAAACTCAACAGCAAAGAAACAAACAATACAATCATGAAATGGACAAAAGACTTGAACAGAAATCTCAAGAGGAAGACATATACATGGCCAACACGCACATGAGAAAATGCTCTGCATCACTTGACATCAGGGAAATACAAATCAAAACCACAATGAGATACCATCTCACACCAGTGAGAATGGGGAAAATTAACAATGCAGGAAACCACAAATGTTGGAGAGGATGCAGAGAAAAGGGAACCCTCTTGCACTGTTGGTGGGAATGTGAGCTGGTGCAGCCACTCTGGAAAACTGTGTGGAGGTTCCACAAAGAGTTATTTGTGGGTTTTTTTTTAATTTTATTTATTTGCTCATTAGAGACACGTAGAGAGAGGCAGAGACAGAGGCAGAGGAGAAGCAGGCTCCCTCTGGGGAGCCTGATGTAGGACTCAATCTCAGGACCCTGGGATCATGACCTGAGCCAAAGGAAGACACTCAAACACTGAGACACCCAGGTACCCCACACCTCAGTGTTTATAGCAGTGTTATGTACAATAACCAAATTATGGAAACAACCCAAGTGTCCATCAGGTGATAAATGGATAAAGAAGATGGGGTATATATGTACAATGGAATATTACTCAGCCATAACAAAGAATAGAGTCTTGACATTTGCCATGACATACATGGAAATACAGCGTCTAATGCTAAGTGAAAAAGTCAGTCAGAAAAAGACATACACCATAAAATTTTACTAATATGTGGAATTTAAAAAACAAAGCAAAGAGAAAAGGGAAGAGAGAAAGACTCTTAATTAAAGAAAACAAACTGATGGTTACCAAGGAGAGAAGGGGTCATCAGATGCGTTAAATATGTAATGGGGATTAAGGAGAGCATTTTCTGTGATGAGCACTTGGTATTGTATGGAATTGTTGAGTCACTATATTGTACACCTGAAACTAATATAACACTGCATGTTAACTAATAGAAATTAAAATAAAACTTCAAAAAAGAGAGATCGGGATCCCTGGGTGGTGCAGCGGTTTGGCGCCTGCCTTTGGCCCTGGGCGCGATCCTGGAGACCCTGGATCGAATCCCACGTGAGGCTCCCAGTGCATGGAGCCTGCTTCTCCCTCTGCCTATGTCTCTGCCTCTCTCTCTCTCTCTCTCTCTCTCTCTCTCTGTGTGACTATCATAAATAAATAAAAATTAAAAAAAAGAGAGATCATTTGGGTCACTATTGTCACAGAAACGATAAAAATAATTGGATCATGCCAAATTTGTCAATAAGAGATGTACTAATCTAATTCTCTATGACCCTTAGCAGTAGTCACTATGATAGAAGGATGGGCATAGTGCCAGCTAGTGAATATCCAGATGAGGGAATGGTGAACCCTAGTACAAATATTGATGGCTTTGGGGAGTTTTGCCTTCCCTGTTGGAGTAAGCAATTATTTAGGCTTTACTGAGATGTCTGTAGGCCATCAAAGTAGGAGTTATGGCCCATTATTAGGACAGTTAGCAACGTATCCTGGCAGCATTCTACAACTATTACCACCAACAAGAAGCCAGATAAAACCAGACATGCCATAGAAAAAGAAGGTCAGGGACCCTGACCAATTAAAAGAGAAAAGGAATGAAACCCTTTTTTCAAACTAATACCCTCCCCAAATAATAAATATTTCACCTCTGAGTTAAAAACTATCAACAAAAGACAGAGACTCAAACCCCAGGCACAAGTCTCCCTTGAACTCACCTGGTCTCACATCTCAAGGTAGTACTCTAATAAACATTTCACTTCCACTGGTCAACCACTGTGTCTGATCATCCTTGAAATATTTCTTGCAATGAGTCTAAGAGCCTTTGGTGAAGTCTCAGGGACAAGTTGGGTGAGGCCTCAGCCCCTGGAGATCTTCCCAGTCTACCTAGCAACATCTCTTTGGTGACCACAGAGGGACCAGGTAACCACATGTTGAACACAGGGGAAGTATCTAAGGTCATTCTTCAAGATGTTCATTGGTCTCAGAGGCAACTTGCTTTCATGGCAATTAATTTCTGGTCACCTAGGTATGCACACATACTTTGACTCTTCCAGTATTCCAAGTTTCCTGGTTGTTTTAAACTTCCAGCAGGAGAAATTGAGGCAAAAAAGAGTGATTCACAAGGCAGGAAACAACAAATGTTGGAGAGGATGCGGAGAAAAGGGAACCCTCTTACACTGTTGGTGGGAATGTGAACTGGTGCAGCCACTCTGGAAAACTGTGTGGAGGTTCCTCAAAGAGTTAAAAATAGACCTGCCCTACCACCCAGCAATTGCACTGTTGGGGATTTACCCCAAAGATTCAGATGCAATGAAACGTCGGGACACCTGCACCCCGATGTTTCTATCAGCAATGGCCACAATAGCCAAACTGTGGAAGGAGCCTCGGTGTCCATCAAAAGATGAATGGATAAAGAAGATGTGGTTTATGTATACAATGGAATATTACTCAGCAATTAGAAACGACAAATACCCACCATTTGCTTCAACGTGGATGGAACTGGAGGGTATTATGCTGAGTGAAATAAGTCAATCGGAGAAGGACAAACAGTGTATGTTCTCATTCATTTGGGGAATATGAATAATAGTGAAAGGGAATATAAAGGAAGGGAAAAGAAATGTTGGGAAATATCAGGAAGGGAGACAGAACATAAAGACTCCTGACTCGGGGAAACGAACTAGGGGTGGTGGAAGGGGGGAGGAGGGCGGGTGTTGGAGGGGAATGGGTGACGGGCACTGAGGTGGACACTTGACGGGATGAGCACTGGGTGTTTTTCTGTATGTTGGTAAATTGAACACCAATAAAAATTAGTTAAAAAAAAAAGAGTGATTCATGGACATTCATGGAAGTGATGCTTACAAACAGCACACCAAGATCCATTACATTGATCCCTAGGTGACTGTCTGATATTGCTAGACTACTTGTATCTCTGCACAAATCTCTCTTAATTATGGGACTCTGACTGCCATCCAACCTCGCCCCAGTCTAGCTTCAGCCACTTACTCTCATACCTATTTTCCCACTATCTTGTGCTAAATGTGGGGCACTAGGACCTGCAAGATGTTTTGCTGCTTATCACAAAGGCCCTGCAAGAGTGCTAACTCAGAGCATTGTATCTCTACAAGATACTGTAAAATAATCCATAAACTGTTTTACCCCCTGGCAAAATTGGACCCCCACTTATTGTGATTTCTCCCTGTGGATCAGCCTTAATCACCACTTACTTAAATGTGACTCAACTCAAATATTTCAGGGATATAGAGAATTGGAAATTGGGGTTAGTTTCACCAGAACAGACTGAAAAGTGGAAAAGATCAACAGATACATATGGGTCAAGTGAGAAATATTTAAACAATCAAAAAGTTCCTGTCTCTGGTGGCCATTGTTTGCTGCCAATTGTTGAAAAGCCAATCAGAATGAAGAGCATGGACTACTTAGAGATCTTAGTGTCATGATGATGCACATTCCTGAGAGATCCACCGCAGGATGTCAGGGATAGTTATTGGGAATCATCTATACCAAAATCTTCAGGAAGGCTTCAGCTCCAAGGTCTGCAGGTACCAGGAAGAAATACATGCTCTGGGACACTGGAGCTAGCAGGACTGCAACATGACATATTGGCCACAGGTGTGATGAGAGGGGGATGAGTGGACAGCACGTTGGGGATACTCATCATCGGAACTCTGGAGGAGTTCCCACCTGACATACTATTAGGTTCTTGAGAAAGAAAGAGAGCTAACTTTCCTTGGAAAAATAAGACTTCTGTCTTCTAATAATGGGAACTCTTATTTAGTTGCTCCTTTTCTTCCTTACAAGAGTCAACTCTCTCCCCGAAGACAATGGGAAGTGCCATCTTCTTCCCCCAAAGACTCCTTTCTGGAATGGATTTTGAGACACTGGGATCAGTTCTGATTAGAAAGACTAAAAAGAGAGGCTCAGTGGTTGAGAATATGCCTTTGGCTCAGACATGATTCTGGGATCCTAGGATCGAGTCCCACATCAGGCTCCCCTCACGGATCCTGCTTCTCCCTCCACAAATGTCTCTGCCTCTCTGTGTGTGTCTCTCATGAATAAACAAATAAAATATTAAAAAGAAAAAATGCCTAAAAACAAAAATGCTTATCTTCTTTTGTAATACAATTTGGCCTCAATAAAAGCTAGAGGATAGGTAAGTCTGGCTGGAAAATGGTAGTCTTAACTATAACATTATACTGTGTCTTGATCTTTTCTGTAAGAGACTAGAAAAATGGGTAAAAATCCATTAACTCTAGGCTTTTATGGCCCTTAGGAATGACCCTAACAAACGTAAAAAATATACAGTTTAGATGGGCCATTTATAATTTGGCTCCAAGAAAGAAATTCTCACAATAGCTCCCCACAGGGAACAAATGAAGACCAAGAGTGACACCCCAATGCCATTGACTCCAGCAGAAGCAACTATTACCACCAACCAACCTATCCTTCTTTACCAGAGTCAGGCCAAGAGGAAGAGCTCCTCTGCCTCCCTACAGGAAGTGGTATTTGAAACTTAAGAGATCACAAGAGTACATGTTCCCTTTTCATTCTCATATTTCAGGCAGTGCCATGAGCACTTAGGCTGCTTTTCTGAGAACCCCAGAAAGTTTACTGAAGAATTCAGGAGGCTGACTGTCTTTTGAATTACCCTGGAGTCACCTTATGGTGGATGTCTCTCACTTTTGCAGCACAGAGGAGCAATTCTGCTTCCGGTGAAAATGCAAACCTATGAAGATGCCCTTCATGTTCCCTAGCCTAACATATCTGGTAAGGATGATGACAGTTGTTCAGATAGACCCTCAATTGGAATTGTCAACTTGCACAGCAGGGACCACTTGGTACTATGCCTTTTGGAAGGCATGAAGAGATGTTGTTATCAAGCCAGTATATTATGATAGAGTTAGGGAAGTCACCCAAGATCCAGGCAGGTGGATCTTGCTTGGTGGGACAACTACAGAGATTCACTAATGTAGAACCAGATACTCCAGAAGGGCAATTAGTCTTGGGGACCCTCTTCATAAGCCAATCAGCCCATATATTTGTAGACAGCTCCAAAAGATGGCTTTAGAGCCCCAAACTCCCCTTAAGCAGCTTACAGAAATAGCCTTCTCTGTCTTCAACAATTGAGATCAGGCTGAAGAGAAAATGAGGGAACAAGGGGAATGAAGGCAGTCTAGGCTTTTGGCCTTGGCTCTTGGGGTACCTGATTCACCCCAGGGCTGTCCAAACCAATCCCAAAGTAGAGATAATGTAAAGGAGCTGGTTTTCTCCTATGGGATTCCAGACCACTGGAAACATGAATTCCCCCCAAATTTTCCTCCAGCAAAGGTGCCTTACCTTCTATTTGGCCACAAAGGGAACTGAAGGAGGGACTTACTTGGGATTAAAAGGGAACCAAGATCTGATCCCTTATCAGTTATGGCCCAGAGTTACTTATAGGACCTGAGTTCCCTAGAAGCTCCCATGAAGACTATCAACATTTTGGAGAAGGAAACACAGATGACTCTTTATGTGGCAGGTAAGCCTATCAGATTACTTCTGAAAAACATGGTAGCTGTACATTCAGTCCTTACTTCACATTCTGGGCCCATTACCCACTTTATCGCTAGGGTAGATGGAAAGCCAAAATCAAAATATCTCACTCAAACCTTACTTTGTTTATGGGAAAACTATTTTAGAACTCAAATCCTGATCATGCAGGAATGTCCAAGGCCTAAACTGGAAAGGGATCTCTTTTCCACCCTTGGAAATGTCCTCAACCTCCTAGAAAGTAGGGTCCTCTTCCTGCTTATCCTGTGCCCTCTTCCAAGAAAGACCCTCCTGATAATTTTTCCTCACAAATCTGGGATTGAGTTAATTCACATGTGTGGGGGATTGAGTTAATACCCACGTGAGGGACAAAGGAATTCCAGGGAAATCAATATTTGCAACACCTGCAACAATTACCTTAAAGGACAAAAACACCCCTGCAAACATCAGTACCCCATTAAACCTGAAGCCTGACAGGCCTCCAATACTTAATAGACAGGTTCCTAAAATGTGGCCTCCTAGTACCATGCCAGTCTCCCTATAATTCTCCCCTCCTACCAGTTTTAAAACCAAGGGGAGAGTACTGAATGGTCCAAGACATCCAGGCTATCAATGAGGCTGTCATTACCTTTTACCCTATTATGCCTAATACCTACACTATCTTAACTCAGATATCTGAAGGCACCACTTGGATCACAGTCCTGGATCTTAAAGACACTTTCTTTTGCATACCCTTATATCCAGAATTTCAGTATTTGTTTTGTTTTCAATGGACTGATCCATCTACCAATGTAACTCAATATTATACTTTGACAGTCCTGCCACAAAGCTGGAGGGATGGTCCTACCTATCTGGCAATTCTCTTGCCAGGGAACTCAGAGAGTTTACTTTAAATATTGGAGCTGTATTGAAATATGCAGATAATATACTCATCTTTACCCCCTCAAACATCATCTGAGTTCTAAACTCCCTGGGAGAATTAGTGCATAGAATTTCTCCAACAAAGGCCCACATTTCCAAACAGGAATTAATTTATTTGAGGTATGTTCTGATCCCAGGAATATGGGCACCTAATGTGAAGTGCAAATAAGTAATACTAAATGTAAGCCCATTCCAAACAATAAATTAGCTTAATATGTTTCTAGAATGGATTCCAGGGTTTGGATTGAGTCAAATGTCAATGCTACCCAGGGCAATTTACATGTTTAATGCAATCCCTATCAAAATACCATGGACTTTCTTCAGAGAGTTGGAACAAATTTTTTAAAAAGATTTTATTTATTTATTCATAGAGACAGAGAGAGAGAAGCAGAGACACAGGCAGAGGGAGAAGCAGGCATCATACAGAGAGCCTGATGTGGGACTTGATACAGGGTCTCCAGGATCACGCTCCGGGCTGCAGGTGGCGCTAAACCGCTGCGCCACCGGGGCCGCCCAGTTGGAACAAATTATTTTAAGATTTGTGTGGCATCAGAAAAGACCCCGAATAGCCAGGGGAATTTTAAAAAAGAAAACCATAGCTGGATTGAGTTCTATACACTATTTTCCCCTAGCCCTGGAGTTTTCCAGTCCTGTTTGGTTAGTAAACTTCCTGTTCACCTGTCCCTCCATCAGGTCTTCTGGGAGAGTGGCCTGCTGCACTGATTCTGAGGTGTCTGTGCCTGGGCAGATTTGCACCTCCCCTTGTCAGGGGGCCTTGCTCAGCGTAGGTTGTTTGCTGGTGTGGGTTTTGTTCCCTTGAAGGCTTTCCATGCCTCTTTAGAGGGTGAAAATAAAAACGGCCTCACCTAGATCTCCAGCCCCAGAGCTGAAAGATCTTAGTGTGTACCAGACTCTGCAGACTCCTATGTTGCTGCCTTCTCAGATCCTCCCTGGAGGAAGGTGGAGGGACACTGATTTGTGTAATTTGGAGGGATATGGCAGGGAGAGCTTTCACTCTCTTGCGCAGGCACCCACTCCATCTGTCCTGGAGGAAGCAGAAGCTCACCCCATCTCTGTCCCCTGCAGGGCCATGGTGTGGAGAGCATTTACCCTATTGAGTGGGAACCCCCTACACCTCTCTCAGAGAAAGGCAGAGGGTTGCTGTGTCCATTCCTTTGCAGGGACCTAACATGGAGAGCAGTCACCCAATCTGACTGTGGTTTGTGGTTTATGTCCAAACAAGCTGGGATCCCTCCCAGGCTTAGTGACCTAAACCCATTTCCCTACTCCAGTGCTTGGGAACTCTGCTAGCTCAGTGAGCTCTCTTCTTTCTGTGCCTCCGGGACTACTGAGACCTCACTGTCCCACCTGGGATTCTGCCCTGTTTCACCACTAAGCACTTTTCAGGCAGGAATGTTTCTCAGACAAGCAGATTTCTAAAGGTCCCTATTTTGAGCACAGGGACATAACTCTTTCCAGTAGCTGGCTTACAAATGCCTCCTCCCTGCACTGTTTATCTTGTGGTACATCCCCTCCATTTGTCTTCTCCACACTCCTACCTTGCAAAAAGTGGTCACTTTTCAATTTGTAGAGTTACTGCCATTCTTTCCTTACCTCTCAGATTGAATTCATAGGTATTAAGGAGTTTTACAGGGAACTAAGGAGGACACTTGATGGGATGAGCACTGAGTGTTATACTATATGTTGGCAAATTGCATCTAAATTTCAAAAAAAAAAGATGGTTTGATAGTTATCTAGATAAATTAAGGGGATCACATGAAACAGAACCCCCTACTCTTCTGCCATCTTTCCTTCTCCTCTGACTGAATATTTACTTCAGATGTTTATAATAAAGGGTTTTCTATTATGTAATTCTACTATTAGAGATCCAATGAAATGTACTAGCATTTCAAGTGTATAATACCTTATGGGGCATATGAATAATTATGTCTTGTTCCAAGTTTAATTTAGAGTCCTCTTCTATCAAGAGGGCCATGGGAACCAGTGCTCAGAGGCAAGGAGGCCATCCCTGTACCAGATACTTAGATAGGTATGCAACCAGGAATGTGGGGGGGGGTGTCCCAGGATTTGGAATCAAGATCTCCTTTTATGCATGTATAAGGAGAAGGGTTTCTGGAGGTCTGGCAGGGCTAAAGCTGGGGCCATTGTAAGTACCTGTTTGAGGGCTCCAAAAGCTTTTGCCATTTCAGGGTTCCCTTCCAAAGGCTTTTCCTCAGGTCCCCTCAGGGCCTCATAAAGAGGCTTTGTTATTAGCCAAATTGGACTATTCATATTTTATAAAACCCCAGCATATCCAAACGGGAACACAGTTGATTTTTTGTAGAGGGAGTTTTTATATTTATGTTTTTTTTAATTTTTATTTATTTATGATAGTCACAGAGAGAGAGAGAGAGAGGCAGAGACATAGGCAGAGGGGGAAGCAGGCTCCATGCACCGGGAGCCTGATGTGGGATTCGATCCCGGGTCTCCAGGATCGCGCCCTGGGCCAAAGGCAGGGGCCAAACCGCTGCGCCACCCAGGGATCCCGAGTTTTTATATTTAAAATGAGACCCTTATGGTGGTCAGAGAGGCTCTTAATCCCAGGGATTAATATTAGTCCTTGGGACTAATATACACAGGAATTGAACTTTCTGAGAGGAAATTTGGGTCTTTGAAGGGTAGACCTTATAGCTCCAGGAGGCCAAGCTCCAAGGCACTAGGATTATATTTGTGTTGGATATGTTATCATTGGGGCTGCAGATAATTAAATCATCAACATATTGAAGTAAAGCACTGATTCTGGGGAGCTGAAGGAGGGACAAATCCTAGGTTAGGGCCTATCCAAATAAATGTGGACTATCCCTAAAGTCTATGTTAGTTATTGAGTAACCAGGGTTGAGGGGTCCTGCCACTTAAAGGCAAAGGGGGAACTTGGAATCTGGGTACACTAGGATGCAGAAGAAAGCATATTTTAGACCCAGCACTGTGTACCAGAGTGTCTGAGGGGATCTGTTTTAAGAGGGGATAAGGTTAGAAGGATTGGGTCAATGGGAAAAAAGTCCTCACTGATAACGCTTAGGTCCTGTACCATCGGACTTTTTATTGCCAAGATGGGTATATTACAACATGAATCGCAGGGATGCAAAAGTCCTGTTGCTGAGAACTTCTGTATTAATGACTATAGGTCCTGCCTGACCTCTGGACATAATGGGTCTTGGGATTTTCTGGAAAAGAAATGATGATCCTTTAGTTGTAACCTTATGGGGATGCTGACAGAGATCACCCCAGAACAGAGGTATTCCATACCTCAGGGGGCACCTGTTGAAAAATGGAGAACTTGATGTTTGAAGGGGCTGGGAGCTCAGAGGACAAAATTTCCAGCAGGGGCTAGTCAGTCTCAGAAAGACAAAGATTAGTTTGTACCTTTTTCATTATGTCCCTGCTAGGTAATGGAGTAGGACAACATAAAACAAGAAAAAAAATATAAAGGTATTCTCACCCAAAAAACAACTTAAATAGTAAATTAAATGTTCCCTCTTTGTGTCCCTATCTCTGCTGATGATGAGAATTGAGAACTGAAAGATGATGCCTGAGTATTTTATATGGATGGAATAAGTGGGTCCTATATCTATTAGTGTTACAGAATTTCTTTTCTTTAGTGCCTGCGGTTCTTGGTCACACTGCTTCCAAGAATGAAGAAGTAGACCTTATGAAGAGTGGTGGGCATCAAAGCAAAGTTATTGAATGATAATAAAGTTTATTGAGTGATAGTACAAAACTCCTGGAGAGGGAGAGGACCAGAGAGGGTTACTACAGGAGTTTCTATTTCTTATATTCAAAATAATGAGTGAAACCATATGACAACTGTCTTTCTGTGATTGACTCATTTCACTCAGCATAATATCCTCCAGTTCCATCCATGTTGATGTAAATGGTAGGTTTTCATCCTTTCTGATGGCTAATATTCCATTGTGTATATATACCACATCTTCACTCATATGTGGAACATAAGAAATGGTGAAAGGGACCATGAGGGAAGGGGGAGAAACTGAGTGGTAAAAAATTAGAGAGGAAGACAAACCATGAGAGACTCCTAACTCTGAGAAATAAACAAAGGGTGCAGAAGGGGAGGTTGGTGGGGGGATAGGTTAACTGGGTGATGGGCATTAAGTAGGGCACATGATGAAATGAGCACTGGGTGTTTTACTATATGCTGGCAAATTGAATTTGAATAAAATTTTAAAAATTAAAAAAAGAAAATTGAAACAATATCTCTTCTCAATTTACACATACACAAATGTACATAAAAATTGTTAAGGAAAACTGGCACCTTTATATTATTGAGGTGTCAATACATAAACACTTTTTATTTATTTACATTGTCTCTAATGTCTTAAAGTTCTATAATTCCCCACCCCCAGGAAAGTTTCTAAGTCTAGGAGTTTGCTGTGGGGCTGTTTTAATCTGATTAACCCTTCATGTGCCTGTCATCCAATTGGATTTTTATCATCTACCTATCACATGGAAAAAGGGTGGAGAGCTCCTTCCAGAGTGGTGTAAAATCCTTTTAAGGGTGGTTTCCTCTTACAGCAGGGGTTTCTTGTCCTTGCTTGCCTTTCTTCCAACTATCCTTCATTATTAGAAATGCAATTTTGTCTCCTGCCACACCCAGGGTTGCCCAAGGCTCTGCTATAGAGAAGGAAGACATGGGGATCTGCATGGCCTCTGGGCCCCATCAGCCAAAGGAAAGGAGATCACCCTCCCCTACCCCATTAGTTTCTCATAATCAATGTACAGATACTGGTTTCCTGAAGTGGCCTTGACCTGAGGCTGTCAATTCCCTGGACAGCCTGGGCTTGGGGATTTGGGGCCTGGGATAACCCTTCAATGCATGGGAAGGAGAGGTAGTCCCATCTTCAAAGCCCTGGTTATTTTCAGGCCGGAGAAGGCCCTGACAGAGGGTGTGTTTGATACTCGAGGGCCAGATGCTCTGATTGATGACAACAGAAGCCTGCTTCTGGGAGTTCCTGGGACATGGGAAGGTGTAGTGGTTTGTACCTTTAATGGCTCTTGCCCCTATGTGGACCCAGAGAGGGGCATGGAGCTAGCCATAGCTGCAGCCATATATTGAGATCCCTGTTTCTCTGTTCCCTTTCAGCTCTTGAGGCTACCTCTCAGTTATTGAAGACTTTGAAGGGTATATCCAGAAGTGTGAGGTCCCTGATGGAGCTTTTGAAGCTTTTGTCTGATTATCAGGGGAGGCCTGACTGATAAAATGCATTGCTAATATTGCTTTGCCCTATGGGCCCTCAGGGTCTAGGTTAGTATACTTTGTCATGGCCACTGTTAAGGGAGAATGAAATAAAGTAGAATCTTCATTTGAGTCATGGGTTATTTCTTTAAGTTTTGCATAATTCACAGGTTTTATAACTACTTCTTGCATACTCTCAATTAGGCAAGTTATCATGTAATCCCGATGAACTCTACCAGCATCTTCTGCCTGATAATTACATCTAGTGTTGGCATTTGGGACCACCTATTCCCCCACTGTAGCATGGTCATGGATAGGGGTGTGGGCCTCATCTGCCCAGGCCTGAGCCAAAGACCAGATATGCATTTTTTACTTCATAGATGTAGTATATAGTAAAGATGCTATGGATATCCTGCCAGGTGATAAATCAGATATTGGAGAGGGAATGTGGACAGACAAATCAGATATTGGAGAGGGAATGTGGACCTTAAATGTCCCCACATACCCATTAGCTATCTCACAGAGGGGCATGGCATTGTAAGAAAAAAAACAAAAGTCAAGTCCTTAGGCTCCTAGTTAATTCCAGGGTGGAAACGGGATGGGAAGAGGTGCCTTGGTTGGGTGGTGGTATGGTGGCAGCAATGGCAGGGGCCTCTGGGGGTGATAGTAGAATCCAGGAAAATTTCTGACTCCTCAGGGAAAAAGACAACAAGGCAAAATAAAGAAGGGATCATCTAGAATGTCTGAAGGGTCAGATGGGCCATGAAACAAGCATAACACATTGTAGTTTTTGTGCACATCAGGCTTTTCAGACAATGCCATGAGGTTTGACATATAAGACCTCTGACCATTTGGAAGCATTCCAGCAAAAGAAATCAAGCTGGAAAATAGTATTATAAGAATTCTGTGGAGGGGACATACTTCTTGATCTAAGAGTTTATACTGAGGCCAGAAAACATTACATAAAAAGATGAGACATTTTTCCCTCAGGACTTGGGGATCAAATTTCTTCCAGTTTTTAAGAATATAGCCCCAAAATATAAATAATAGTGAAAGGGAATAAAGGGGAAAGGAGAAAAAATAAGTGGGAAATATCAGAAAGGGAGACAGAACATGGAAGACTCCTAACTCTGGGAAATGAACTAGGGGTGGTGGAAGGGGAGGAGGGCGGGGGGTGGGGGTGACTGGGTGGCAGGCACTGAGGTGGGCACTTGACAGGATGAGCACTGGGTGTTATTCTGTATGTTGGCAAATTGAATACCAATAAAAAATAAATTTATTATTAAAAAAAAGAACATAGCCCCAGGAACACTTGGATATCTCAGTCAGTTGAACCTCCACTTGGTTTTGGCTCGGGTTATGATGTCAAGGTTGTAATATGAGCCCCTCCACTAGATGTGGAGGCTGATTAAGATTCTCTCTTTTCTAGGACACCTGGGTGGCTCAGTGGTTGAGCACCTGCCTTCAGCTCAGGGTGTGATTCTGGAGTTCTGGGATCAAGTCCCACCCACATTGGGCTCCCTTCATGGAGCCTGCTTCTCCCTTTGCCTATGTCTCTGCCTCTCTCTCTGTGAGTCTCTCTTGAATAAACAAATAAAAATGTTTTAAAAAAGATTCTCTCTCTCCTTTTGCTCTTCCTGCCCTGCCCCTATGAATGTTCTCTCTCTAAAACAAAAACAAAAACAAACAAGCAAACAAAAAACAAGGTTAGCTTTTGTATTTGAGTTCTTTCCAGTTTTTTGGTGGATGCTTGTATTGCTATGAATTTCCACCTCAGGACTGCTTTTGCTGTATCCCAAAGATTTTGAAAGGTTGTATCTTCATTCTCAGTAGTTTCCATGAATCTTTTTAATTCTTCTCTAATTTCCTGGTTGACCCTTTCATCTTTTAGCAGGATGGTCTTTAACCTCCATGTGTTTGAATTTCTTCCGAATTTATTCTTGTGGTTTACTTCTAGTTTCAAAGAATTATGGTCTGAAAATATTCAGGGGACAATTCCAATATTTTGGTATCAGTTAAGACCTGATTTGTCACTCAGTATGTGGTCTATTCTGGAGAAAGTTCCATGTGCACTTGAGAAGAAAGTGTATTCAGTTGCATTCCGATGTAAAGTTCTATAAATATCTGTGAAATCCATCTGGTCCAGTATCATTTAAAGCTCTTGTTTCTTTGGAGATGTTGTGTTTAGAATATCTATCAACTGCAGAAAGCACCGTGTTCAAGTCTCCCAGTATAAGTGTATTATTATCGAAGTATGTCTTAACTTTGGTTATTAATTGATTGATATACTTGGCAGCTCCCACATTACGGGCATAAATATTCATGATTGTTAGGTCCTCTTGTTGGATAGATCCTTTAAGTATGATATAGGGTCCCTCTTCATCTCTTACTACAGTCTTTGGGATGAACTTTAATTTATCTGATATGAGGATGGCTACCCCTGGTTTCTTTTGAGGACCATTGGAATGGTAAATGGTTCTCCAACCTTTTATTTTCAGGCTGTAGGTGTCCTTAGGTCTAAAATGGGTCTCTTGCAGACAGCAAATAGATGGGTCTTGCTTTTTTATCCAGTCTGAAATGCTGCGCCTTTTGATGGGGTCATTAAGCCCATTCACATTCAGAGTTACTATGGAAAGGTATGAATTTAGTGTCATCATGATACCTATTCAGTCCCTGTTTTTGAGGATTGTTTCCTTGGACTTGCTCTTTCTTTTACAGAGGCCTCCTTAATATTTCTTGCAGAGCTGGTTTGGTGGTCACATATTCTTTCAGTTTCTGCCTATCTTGGAAGCTCTTTATCTCTCCTTCTATTCTGAATGAGAGCCTTGCTGGATAAAGTATTATTGGTTGCATGTTCTTCTCATTTAGGACCCTGAATCTATCCTGCCAGCCCTTTCTGGCCTGCCAGGTCTCTGTGGAGAGGTCTGTTGTTAACTTAATTCTTCTCCCCATAAAGGTTACAGATCTCTTGTCTCTTGCTGCTTTAAGGACCTTCTCTTTATCTTTGAAATTTGCAAGTTTCACTATTAAATGCTGAACAAAACAAAACATAGTCCCAGGGTGATTGAAGGAATAAAGAAGGTTTGTTCTATAGTGGGAAAGACTAGTTGCTGATTCCCAAAGGGGCATCCTGACAAGGGGAATGGAGCTCCAAACTGTGGTCATGAATTAAGTTGGGACAACCTGCTGACCTGAAAAATGATGGGGCCTTTTACAGGGTGACTAAATCTTCTGGGGTGATCCACCAAGAAGAGGGTCAAGGCAAATAGTGGTGACACTTCCTGTTGAGGCATCCCCTGCAACAGGGAGAGCAGGACACTGGGTGGCAGAACTGGATCAGAAAGAGGAGGCAGGGCACTCATCACTCTGGGGACACATGGGTATGTGCATGTTTGGATCAAGGTGGTGGCTGGACCCCTGGAAACAAACAAAAAGGGGTACTGAGCCAAAAGAAGTAAGGTAGTTGAGCCAGCCAGTGTCAGGATAGGGTCCCAACCAAGTCTGAAATGTATGCAGATTCCCTACTTCCAGCTGTGTCACGTCAGGAACAGACCTCAGGTAATGGAGTGAGAAAGCAAAGGAAAGGGGTTCTTCACCCTCACAGACCTGGACAGTCCAGCTGATGTGGGAAACAAAGGTAAAAGGAAATATAGATAAAATTAAATCTTCTTCTAACCTGCAGTCCATTGACAAATACTTAAGATGAGCATATCATAACATTGCTCCAGGATCCTGAGCCTTCTTTGACATCTTAAAGTCCCTTTGTAACTTCCTTATCTTTATTTCTCCCCACCCCAAAATATATAAACACTTGATTCTCACAATCCCAGGGCAGCAGGAAGCAGCGATTCAAGCTCTTTCTGTCTACGGGTCTTGTCTGCATGTCTTTAAAAAAAAGATTTTATTTATTTATTCATGAGAGACATAGAGAAAGGCAGAGACATAGGTAGACATAGGTAGAGGGAGAAGCAGGCTCCCTGCAGGGACCCCAATGTGAGACTCTATCCCAGGACCCCGTGATCATGCCCCGAGCCAAAGGCAGACACTCAAACACTAAGCCACCCAGGTGCCCCCTATCTGCATGCTTTAATAAAACTACCATTTTGCACTAAAGACATCCAATGAATTCCTTCTTGGCCTTAGTCTCTAGACCCCACCAACCTCACCACCACACCAATATTCGAAAACTGCAGCATGACCTGTTTTTGTTCTCAGACCTTCCAACCACACCAGGAGTCTCCCTGGCTAGAAATTTTCAGTTATCTGAGAGTACTAGGGTTAGGCTGTCTAAAGACAAAAAGAGAAGGTTCGGAAGGGAAGGATCCCTCTGGAGGACAAAAGGGAAAATCTCTCACCCTTTCAGGCAAGGGTGAGAACCAGGTCTGGCTGGTTCCTTTAGGGCTTCAGATCTGCATGGAGGAGTAACATCTGCTAGAGGTTGTCAGTTCCCCAAGTAGTATTAAAGCTTGTCCACCAAGGGAAAGTCCCAAGAAATTCCAGAGAATCTGGGGAGAAATTCCAGAGAATCTGGGGAGAGCCCCAGGCTGGCAAAGTCTTCTCCTACTGATCCCATTGGGTTCTGGCCAGTGACCTGGTGGGTGAAAGAATTCATCCAAGACAGAGCAAAGGAGATAGAAATTTACTGAATATTCTGCAGGAAAGCTCTGGACAGGACAGCAAAGCACAGACTGTCTTCTAGGAGGCAGTGTTGGGGGCTATAATGAAGGGGGACAGTAAGAAAGTAAGGTAACAAATAGAATTTTCATTTTTACCTGTGTCCTAGTGTAAGTAACCCAGCTAGGGCTTGTGGATATTTTGAGGTGGGTCACCTAATGGGTCTGTTTGTATCCAGCTAGAGGGTTGGGGGTCACTGTGGGCCCTCCTGCCTTACTCAGGTTTCCATTGTTCAAGTTGATTATCTAAAACCAGCCTCTGTAGGCCACACGTGAAGCCCATGGAGAGTGGATAGAATGAGAGAAAGAGAGGGGCAGGAAACCCTTGTGCCTGTGATTCTGCTTTTATTTGGGCACCCAGGGCTTTTGCAAAGGAAGCCTTTATGGGTATTGTGGCCTGGCTTCTTATCTAGTTGTGTAGGTAGTAACTCTGTCACATAGCTGGCAATACGTTTGAGATGGAAGTTTTTGAAATGGGTGTCTTGGCCGTCAAATCTTTAAATACAGATACAGAGAAAGGGGTAGAGATATAGGTAGAAGGAGAAACAGGCTTCTGGTGGGGATCCCAATGCAGGACTCAATCCCAGGACCCTAGTAACACTACCTGAGCCAAAGGCAGATGCTCACCACTGAGCCACCCAGGTGCCCCTTGGTAATCAAATCTTAGCATTAAGTACTTACATTACAACAATAAAAATACCTATTGTAAAAAAAAAAAGCTTATTGCCAGGCACTTACAGTATAATTGGTTATTTCAATAACCTGTCA
This sequence comes from Vulpes vulpes, assembly GCF_048418805.1. NCBI lineage: Eukaryota > Metazoa > Chordata > Mammalia > Carnivora > Canidae > Vulpes > Vulpes vulpes. The sequence continues at coordinate 84,591,771 of NC_132793.1, read as the reverse complement.
GCTATATTTTGCCTTCCTCTTCCAAATCCACCTTCACCTGGCTACTCATGGGATACCTCGACTGCTTTACCATTGCACCCAAACTTTGTGGACAGAGTCTTAATTACAACTACTTTTCTCCTGGAGTACAGGTATGACATTACATTCATGGCATACTCTTCTAGGAAGATTAATTTAATACACTTATTATAGATATACAAGTCAAACATACTTTAGTCTTCTTTTGGGTTCTGGTGGCAATATATTCCTCATTTATAAATTTTGCTTAATCTCACTCACTGACACTGCTACTTACAAATAAACCCACCTTTAATGGGGCCACCTCCAACAAAAAGATCTAAAATATGTCTAAATTAAAATCCAATAGGCATTCCTTTCAGTGCCCTTAGAAACTCCACTATAGAAGCTCTAGAAACTTTTCTCATGCCTCCTGGAATCTTTAAGCCACCTGTGATGGCCATAAATTGCCTAAGGGCTTTAATGATCCTCTTGGCCTCATGCTATACACCATTGAAACAAAAATTACCAGCTGCATACTGGGCTGTCCTGGACCAAGACTCTCACATACAAAGCCTGCGACCCTCCATACCCAGCCACCTGTTATATTTGTTACTGACTTGGGTTCTTGGGCTCTCTAAGCAACAGAAATTGATGGGGCCCAATGGGAATTTCCAGGCAAGGATTTTATTGGGCAGAAATTTTATTGAGCAGAAAGGGAGGAGTACTTCATGCTGGCTCTCTGAACAAAGGCCAGGGAAAATTTTTAAAGAGACTGAGGTGGGAAAGGATGATGTCTAAGAATGTAGAGGCAGAGAGAGAGAGAGAGAGAGAGAGAGAAGTCACATATATAGGCACAGTGGACAGAATATGCTTTGTCATGAATCACCTGTCTCATTAGCATGTTAAATCTCCACTCTGAGGTGTGATTTTTAGTTTTATAATGAAGGAGAAAGTCAGTGAATGGTCACACCGGGGTCCACCTTGATGCAGACTGGTTCAGGCCACTCCTTGTCAGTCTTCATAGTTATGTACCTCTTTTGGTAAGCATCCTGCTTCTACCTTTCTGCAAGAAATGCTGCTCAAGAGGCACAGGGGTTCAGCCATCAAGGAATGCTAGGTTTTGCAGTCAGGGGACCTGAGTCCAGTCCCCACTCTGTCTCATGTTTGGGTCATGGACACAGTATCCCACAGCTCATCTTAGAGATAAAAGCCTCAATAGAGCCAAACCTGGGCTCTCTGGAATATTACGCATGCAGGAATGAGTGATCACCTTTGTCCTCAATTCCTTGCCAGATGCCATGTTTCTAAAACAGGGGTTTATCTACCCTAGTTTCCTTCTAGGTTCCTTGGATTAACTGAGTGAACAGCGATGGGGGTTCATAGGCAGCAGTATATATAGCACATAAAAGTGATAGAATTCAGAATGTTGCTGCTTTCCATCCCTTAAACTAGAATGTCTCTGATAAAAACTAAGAACCACAGTCATCATGCTGGGCCAAATTTTAGGATGTTATCTCAGCACTGGATGTCTGACCAACAAATGACCTCATCTTCATATATATTATAAATTGGTAAACCACTGCATGAGAATTATTTCCTTCAAGGTTAAAAACAAAAACAAAAGCCCCTCTGGGGATCTCTTGCCTCATATACATGCAAAATGTAAAATCCAGGTAACATGTGTCACTACATGTACTAAGGCCATGATACAAGGTCTCACTGGGTCATTTCTTATTCCCTTTAGAGTGACAGTAACTGTCTTAGTCAGCTCAGGTTACCATAACAAAATACCACAGACTGGGTAATGAAACAGACATTTATTTCTCACAGTTCTCTAGGCTAGGGAGTCCAAGACCAAGGCACTACCTGATTTAGTATCTGGTGAGAACCTGCTTACTGGATTTCAGACTGCCTTCTAATTGTGTGCTCACATGTTTTGTTCCTCATCGGTTACACATGGAAAGGAAAAGTGCTTTCCTGTCTCTTCATTTATAAAGGCACTAATCCCATCCTGAGGTTCCCATTCTCATGACCTTATCGAAATCTAATTGTCTACCAAATTCCAGTACACCATCCCGATACTACCAGTTCCAAATGCCATCACAATGGTGAGTTAGTGCTTCAACATATGAATTTGAGGAGAACACAAACATTCGGTCCATAACAGTAACCAAAAGCATGCAGTTTACTTCTCAGAATACACAAAGTGAACTTTTTGAGGGGCCCGCACAGCAGCTGCCATGATTTCCCACATATAATCTGTTGCGGTGATATTTGAAGATTATATCAAGTTGTCCTGCTCAGCTTCCAGGTCTTGCAGTAAAGGGAAGCTGTAGACCTTAGTGATAGCATATCGGGAGGGGGAAAGAACAACTAGAAATGTTAATTTGGTGAATTGTAATAAAATATTTGAGAAAACTGAGTACACAGAAGAGTATACCACAGTTCTCCACTTAAACTAGACTTTTTCTCTACAGTCACTACTCTTTTGATGCTTGTTTGCAAAATAAGTTCAGTTTCATTAGATGTGGCCTGAATATTTCTATAAATTCACCAAGAATTGTAATTAAACACATAGGTCATTATGAGTTTGCTCTCCTGGAAGTTTTCATGAGGAATCTCAGATTGGACATTTTAAGCCCTGAGCATCCAGGGAGCCAAGTCAAGAACTCACCACCAGACTTCACCTTTGGTGCCTATAGATATGGGTGAATTTCCTTCTTAGGAAGGTCCCCAATACATTGTGCTTGCTGGGCCTGCCTGGAAGTGACCTTCCTCACTCTCCAATACAGCTAGGTACCCTGTAAGCCATCTACCAGGCATGTTTTCCAAGAGGCTTTGCAAGCATTTTCTCCTCAAAGTCAGACTGAGTTCTTGAAAGCTGTATGGTCATATCTGATTTCATGCATAGCATTCTCTAAAATTCTAGCCAAGGCCTTGGAAATATAACAACTATTTCCAATTGTGTCTACTACAAGGAAGACAAATTCTTATTGAACTTATACAATAGCTATATTACCACAGAAATAAGAATATTTAATAAGAGTTTCTGAGTTCTGAAGGGGTCAGAAAGAAAAATATAAATGATTCAATATTTGCTTATAAAGGTGTAATCTATAACGTTGTATAAAATATAGATAGCTTAAAAGAGAAAAATATTCTTTTTTAATCTGAAAAAACAAAATATTAAATAGCAACATTTTAAGCAAGAAGTCTTAAAAATGTCATTGCTGTGACTTCATTAAAATAGCATTGGCTAAGTAGAGTCCTGAGAATTTGGATGGTGAGCCATGGATTAACAAAAGACAATGAAAGAAAGAAAAATAGAAGAGTTTATTACTTATGAGTCCTGCAGGGGTTACACATAGCATACCTCAAGGGCCTATGTGGGGAGGTCAAGGCAGGGTGCAGGCACAGAGAGAATCTGAGCTGGGACTCACGCCTTTACTAAGGTCCATTGAGTGAGGGCTTTGTTTTTTTGAGCTAAGGCTGGATCAGTCAATTCAAACTAAAAAGAAGAGGGTTTTAGTAACCTTCCTAGAGGTCTTATCTAAAAGCTACAACACAGGCAAAATGGAAGAGTAGGAGTCCTCAACTCACCTGGTCCCACCAACTTACCTAGACAACTTTCAAAACTTCCTGTACACCTACGAATTCGACCTGAGATTTAAAGAGAGAACAGCTGGAACGTTACAGAGAGAAAAGTTTTCGTTTCTAACAAGGTAGGAGGGAGTAAAAATAAATAGATAGATGATAGATAGATAGATGATAGATAGATAGATGATAGATAGATGATAGATAGATAGATAGATAGATAGATAGATAGATGATAGATAGATAGATGATAGAGGAGGGGCACCACAAGTAGCAGGGCTAAAGCAGAGCAGCGAGTGCCTCCAGGACAGGCAAGGCCAATCCTGGAGAAGCGGGAACTTTAAAAATCTGCGCTGGATTTTTCCCAGATGGAAAAGTGCTCAGCAGGGAAATTGGGCAGAATCACAGGAGGGGCAGTGAAGCCTCCAGTTTCCCAGAGTCACTAACAGAGAAAGTGCACCCCGGGAAAAGCACACCACAAACCTCAGGCCAATCTCCGTAAAGGGCTGGAGAGCACATACCGTCCGGCATCTGGGAGAAGCCAGTTGGTAAGGCGGCTGACTCCAGACAGAGGTGTCTGTGCCCTGCTGCCTTTGGGAGCCACAACCATGGGAGCACAGTTCCAGCAGCACAGGCCCCAGATCTCAGGGCACCCAGTGGACACAGCCCACGATGCTGCATTCACCCCGGGACAGGCAGAAGCGGGGAGGACACAGGACAGCGAGGAATCTTCTATTGCTGGGCACCCCCAAGCTGTGTAGATCACTGCATCCAGGTTGCCCCAGGAACATCTGGGCCAGTGAGGACTGGGAGACTGCAGTAGTTACTGCGGGGAGCTGACTCCAGAGCTGGAGATCTGGCCTTTGCCATTGTTTTTCCTCCTTGTTTCACTGGGTGCTTGGGAGGGGTGGGGCCACCAGGGAACAAAGGCCTCACAGGATAAACAGCTCCCACTGAGCCCAGCACGCGGCAGGGGGCGGGGCATCTCACCTAGGTACACACACCTGAGACTCAGCACAGCAGACCCTTCCCCAGAAGACCAGCTGGAAGAACAGGGGAAGAGCAAGTTCTTGACCAAGCAGTTCTGGAAAGCTCCAGGACCAAGGAAAAATTAAGGGAATATAATATATAGAACTAGAGGGTACCCTCTTTTTTTTCCTTTTTCCATTACAACTCTTTTTTATATCAAACTAAAAACTTCCAGTATTTTTTCTCTTTTCCCACCTTAACTACAATATTTTATCATCTCTTCATCCTTAAGTTTCTTCCTTTTTGACTTGCTTATTCCTACAATTACATGTCTTAGACATATTTTTCAATTCTAGATTCCCTTCAACATATTCAATTTAATTTTGGGAGATATATGAGATATGGGTTTTTGTTTTGCTTTTTGTTGTTGTTGTTTTTTCTGCCTCTTTTTGTTCTACAATGGTGGAAGTTAATACCTTCTAAAACATGACCAGCATACACCCAGAACCAAGCTGAATACTGTGCTGGTTCATTCTGTGAGATCATATTCTCTCTTCATTCTCATTCTGCCCTCCTCTTTTAGTTTGTATATGTTTTGGTGGTCAATGTTGGGGCTCTCTACAGGTATTGCTGGTTTATTCAAATCTGAGACTGATCATCTTCTAACATACAGAACAAAATACACTCAGCACCAAGAGTATCACCCTCTAGGACCCCTAAAGTAGACTACATTCTCTCTCCATTGCCACTTCTTCACCACCACCATCCCCCAGTCCCCCTCCCCCCCTTTTCTCTTTTTCCTTTTTCCTTTTTTCTTTTATTAGTTTTCTTTTTTCTTCTTCTTTGGGGTTTTTGGCTTTTTATTTTTACTACTTTGTTTTAAAACATGTTTTTCATTTCAGTGGTCCTTTTGCTTTATTTTGTTCTGATCTTCTTTTTCATTTTCTGGTCTCTGGCCTTATCAGAATCATCTAGGGGGCAATTTGCTTAGGTCATGGTTGATATTTTTGATTCATCCCACTCATACAGCCACTCTGCACTGAAAAAAATTACTAGAAGGAAGAATTCACCACAAAATAAAGAATCAGAAACAGTATTCTCTGCCACAGAGTTACAGAATATGGATTTCAATTTGATGTCATAAAGCTGATTCAGAAGCACAATTATAAAGCTACTAGTGGCTCTGGAAGAAAGCATAAAGGACTCTAGAGACTTTGTTATGGCAGAATTTAGATCTAATCAGGCCACAATTAAAAATAAATTAAATGAGATGCAATACAAACTGGAGGTCCTAACTGCTAGGGTTAATGAGTTGGAAGAAGGAGGTGGGTGACATACAAGACAAGTTGAGGTAAGGAAGGAAGCTGAGGAAAAAAGAGAAAAACGATAAGAGACCATGAGGAAAGGTTAAGGGAAATAAATGATAGCCTCAGAAAAAGAATCTACATATAATTGGGGTTTGAGAAGATGCCAAAAGAGAGAGAGGGTCAGAAAGTATATTTGAACAAATCATAGCTGAGAACCTCCCTAATTTGGGGAGGGAAACGGCATTCAGATCCAGGGAATAGAGAGGTCCCCCCCAAAAAACAATAAAAACCATTCAACACCTCAACATTTAATAACAACACTTGCAAATTCCAAAGATAAAGAGAAAAATCCTTAAAGCAGCAAGAGACAAGAGATTCTTAACTTATATGGGGAGAAATACCAAATTAACAGCAGACCTCTAGACAGAGAACTGGCAGGCCAGAAAGGGCTGGCATGATATATTCAGGGGTACTAAATGAGAAGAATATGCAGCCAAGAACACTCTAGCAAGGCTGTCATTCAGAATAGAAGGATAAATAAAGAGCTTCCAAGATAGGCAGAAACTGAAAGATTATGTGACCGCCAAACTGGCTCTGCAAGAAATATTAAGGGGACCCTGTAAAAGAAAGAGGAAGCCCAAAGAAATAATCCACAAAAACAGGGACAGAATAGATATTTCTATGACTCTAAATTCATATCTTTCAAACGTTACTCTGAATGTAAATGGGCTAAATGATCCCATCAAAAGACACAAGTATCCAGGGCCAGATGGCTTCCCACGGGAATTCTATCAAAAATTTAAAGAAGAAATAAAACCTATTCTACTAAAGCTGTTTTAAAGGATAGAAATGGAAGGAAATACTTCCAAACTCGTTTTATAAGGCCAGCACCACCTTAATCCCAAAAGCAGACCAAGACCCCACCAAAAAGGAAAATTACAGACCAATATCCAAGATGAACATGGATGTAAAAGTTCTCACCAAGATGCTAGCCAATAGGATCCAACAGTACATCAAGTGTATTATTCACCAATACCAAGTGGGATTTATCCCCGGGATGCAAGTGTGGTTCAAGACTCGTAAAACAACATGATAGATAACATCAACAAGAGAAAAGACAAGAAACATAAAATCCTCTCAATAGATGCAGAGAAAGCATTTGACAAAATACAGCATCCATTCCTCATGAAACTCCTCATAGTATAGGGATAGAGGGAACATCCATCAATATCTTAAAAGCTATCTATGAAAAGCTCACAATGAATAGAATTCTCAATGGGGAAAAACTGAGAGCCTTTTCCTTAAGATCAGGAACACGACAGGGATATCTACTCTCACCACTGTTATTCAACATAGTACTAGAATTCCTAGCCTCAGCAATCAGACAACAAAAAAGAAATAAAAGGCATTCAAATTGGCAAAGAAGAAGTCAAACTCTCCCTCTTTGCAGCTGACGTGATGCTGTATGTAGAAAACCCAAAAGACTCCACCCCAAGATTGCTAGAACTCATACAGCAATTTGGCAATGTGGCAGGATACAAAATCAATACCCAGAAATCAGTGGCATTTCTCTACACTAACAATGAAACTGAAGAAAGAGAAATTAAGGAATCAGTCCCATTCACAATTGCACCCAAACACATAAGATACCTAGGAGTAAATCTAACCAAAGAGGTAAAGGATGTATGGCCTAAAAACTACAGAACCCTTCTGAAAGAAATTGAGGAAGACCTAAAGAGATGGGAAAATATTCCATGCTCATTGATTGGAAGAATTAATATTGTGAAAATGTCTATGCTACTCAAGGCAATTTACATGTTCAATGCAGTCGCTATTAAAATACCATGGACTTTCTTCGCAAGTTGGAAAAATAATCTTAAGATTTGTGTGGAATCAGAAAAGACCCCAAATAGCCAGGGGAATATTGAAAAAGAAAACCAGAGCCAAGGGCATCACAATGCTGAATTTCAAGCCGTGTTACAAAGCTATGATCATCAAGACAGATTGGTACTGGCACAAAAACAGACACATAGATCAATGGAACAGAATAGAGAACCCAGAAATGGGCCCTCAACTTTATGGTCAGCAAATATTCGACAAAGCAGGAAAGACTATCCCCTGGAAAAAGGACAGTCTCTTCCATAAGTGGTGCCGGGAAAATTGGACATCCACATGCAGAAGAATGAAACTAGACCATTCTTTTACACCACACACAAAGATAAACTCAAAATGGATGAAAGATCTAAATGTGAGACAAGAATCCATCAAAATCCTAGAGGGAAGCACAGGCAACACCCTTTTTGAACTTTGCCACAGCAGCTTCTTGCAAGACACATTTATGAAGGAAAGGAAACAAGCAAAAATGAATTATTGGGACTTAATCAAGTTAAAAAGCTTTTGCACAGCAAAGGATACAGTCAACAAAACTAAAAGACAACCTACAGAATGGGAGAAGATATTTGCAAATGACCTATCAGATAAAGGGCTAGTATCCAAGACCTATAATTTATAAAACTCGACACCCAAGAAATAAAGAATCCAATCATGAAATGGACAAAAGACATGAACAGAAATTTCACAGAGGAAGACACAGACATGGCCAACAAGCACATGAGAAAATTCTCCGCATCACTTGCCGTCAGGGAAATACAAATCAAAGCAAGCCACAATGAGATACCACCTCACACCAGTGAGAATGGTGTAAATTAACAAGACAGGAAACCACAAATGTTGGAGAGGATGTGGAGAAAGGGGAACCCTCTTACACTGTTGGTGGGAATGTGAACTGGTACTGCCACTTGGGAAAACAGTGTGAAGATTCTTCAAAGATTTAAAAAGAGAGCTACCCTATGACCCAGCAATTGCACTATGGTAAATACGGAGTATTTACCCCAAAGATACAGATGCAGTGAAACTTGGGGACACCTGCACCCCAATGTTTATAGCAGCAATGTCCACAATAGCCAAACTGTGGAAGGAGCCTTGGTGTCCATCGAAAGATGAATGGATAAAGAAGACGTGGTCTATATACACGATGGAATATTACTCAGCCATTAGAAAATTGAATACCCAGCATTTGCTTCAACATGGATGGAACTGGAGGGTATCATGCTGAGGGAAGTGAGTCAATCGGAGAAGGACACTCATCATATGGTTTCACTCATTCAGGGAATATAAGAAATAGTGAAAGGGGGGATCCCTGGGTGGCTCAGCGGTTTGGCACCTGCCTTGGGCCCGGGGTGCAATCCTGGGGTCCCGGGATTGAGTCCCGCGCCAGGCTCCTGGCATGGAGCCTGCTTCTCCCTCTGCCTGTGTCTCTGCCTGTGTGTGTGTGTGTCTATCATTAATAAATAGATAAAAATCTTAAAAAAAAGAAATAGTTAAAGGGATTTTAGGGAAAAAGAGGGAAAATGAATGGGAAAAGCTACAGAGGGTGACAAAACATGAGAGACTAGTATCTCTGGGAAATGAACAGAGGGTAATGGAAAGGGTGGCAGGCTGTGGGTTGGCTTAACTGGGTGAGGGGTACTGAGCACAGAACTTGATGAGCACTAGGTGTTTTACTATATGTTGACAAATGGAACTTCAAATAAATCAATTAATACTACATCAGGGCAAGGATCTGGAGGGTAAAGGAAACTGTGGATCACAAGGCTGTTGGGAGAATCATATAAGGACCTTGCATTTACTCGTGACTTTACAGGCCGGTAAGTAGGGCACATGCTTGCTTGAGAGGACATACTGTCTGCTCACAACACTCCAGGCCACACAAAATGTATGTGAAGGAAGCAGTGCTATGGACTAGCTGAGCTCAGCTCTCGACAATCTATCCTATAATGCCTCACCATCAGGAATAGCAACTACTTGTGTAGCAGACAAGTTAAAGTATATAATATATTGTTTTCTGAAGTCATTGTAAAGCACATTTAACCAAGGTAATACTAATGAAACCTCTGATTAATAGACTCACCTATCATTTGAAATTTCATTCTTGTCATTGGCCCTAGGTGGATGGCAAGAGCTATGAAAACAAATTAGGAACCTTGGAGAGTGTAGGAATTTGTTGAAATATTTCAGGTATATTATGCATGACCTGTATATCCTGAGATATCTTCTGGAGGCTGGTCCGTACCTGTCTTGAATTGTTAATGTACACACAGCAAGAGAGGCCCTTCATTGAGTGGATTCTAACCCATTAAATAAGAAATCAAATGGCAGGTAATTATCCATCCTCATTTGTGCTAGTGAGCCATGCTTGTTGCTGTGTTAGACTCGGAATTACTGCAGTTTCTGCATGTGGTTTGTTAGAGTGGCCAAAATTTCTGAATGGCTTTTGATATTTGATCTTGTTGGGATAGGGTGGTGGGCACTTGTTCTTTTACCTGCCAGACCATTGATGATGGCCAGTGCCAATAGCATAAGGATTTTAAAAATCCCTTTTTGTTGTTGTTGTTGTTGTTTTAAGATTTTTTTTATTTATTCATGAGAGACAGAGAGAGAGGCAGAGACACCAAGGGACAAGCAGGCTCCCAGCAGGGAGCCTGATGTGGGATTCCACCCCAGGACCCCAGGACCACAACCTGAGCCAAAGGCAGACACTCAACCACTGAGCCACCCAGGTGCCCCAAAAATCCCTTTTTGCATAGATGTGAGATGCCTTATAGGGCCAGGAGGGTAATGGATAACAAGAATGATAAAGGTAAAACACTGTAATGATAGGGGTCATCTCTGTGTACAGCGCTTATGAATGGAGCAGGGTCATGTGGACTTCCTCCTGTCCCCTTGAGTCAGGTCCTCAGTAGAATCCAAATGAAGCATTGTTTTTCGTGAAAGGTCAGTGAATGTCCAGGGCTAGGCCCAAACTTTGTATTCAAGTGTATTTGTTAGAAAGCTACTCCGTGGGTGGTTAATTTTATGCTTACCTACAGGGTACTCTTTTTGAGATATAGATTCGGGATTTGGTCTAGTCTAAATGAGACTTGGGTTTCTTTGGAGGGAATTGGCACAAGGGCTGGTCACTAAGAAGAGTTGTGGGACAGAGAGGGACACAGGGCTGTAGGTCTGGCCCTGCATGGGGACAGATCCCACATGGTTTTACTTGCAAGGCCTAGGCTTCTATCTCACAGGTTTGTATGAATATATTTACCACGTCCAATATGGCCTACTTAGCTGTAGTGTGGGGCAGGGTTATGGTGTACAACAGGGAAAGACTTATGGATAAGATATGGAGAGGAGTGGAGGTGGCACTTTTGGGTATGAAGGTGATACTGATAGTAGTGGTGGAAATAATGAGGAAGAGAGGCTGTCATTGATGCATGAGGCAGAAAGCAGAAGCTGTAATATAGTACTCTGAACAGTAGCAAGAGGTCCCCAACCATAAAATGTAGGAATGTTAAGCTACAGATGTTATAAGAAGTACCTTACCATAGCTAGCATAGGTTAGAATACATTGTTCATGTTGCCGTAAAGATTAAATGATGTCTAGTGCTGACCAGCAATCAACAGGAAAATTACTCACAGTTTAGCAGCCATCAGTTTGATAGATGTAGGATGTTGTAGATGCAACAAGAAGTTAGCTTTTTTAGAAAAATAGGACTCTATAGGGTCACCAAAGTTGATCAAATAGAGGCATTTTTGCAATTTGGTCTTGAGGTTGACAGTCATTTCCTTTCTGGTACAGAAGTCATCTGAGGGGGGAAATCTCAATGTTCAATGAAGTTGGCTGTCTTGTCTTTTGTCACTCACTTGAGTGGGGGAAACATTGTCTGAAGAGTTAATGTTTTCAGAGGTAAGAGAGGCCAACCTGAGGGAAGGTGCACTGCTCAGTAGAGACTTATGAAAGGTAGGAGGGACTGATTGGTATTAAATTCTGAATATATTTGCGAGAGGCCTGGCTCAGAATGGAACTACAAGTATGAGGTCTATAGTCAGTTGAGCAGATCTCAGTAAGCTCCATCAGATTACCAGGGGTGCACCTTACAAAGGAGCAGGTACTTGTGATCAAGCGTTGTGGGGACCCCATCCATAATGCATATAGATGTGTGCACATTGATGGCTAACTGTAAAGAGATTTTGTGGATGGCATTTTACAAGCAGAGGTTGTCCCAATAAAGTAAACTATGATCATTAGAGCACAAGCCTGCTAGCCATATGGGAATGATTTGGTAACATTGGGAGGATCATTCTGCCAGGATATAATTTCAGGTGTAGAATAAGGAGGAAGTGACTCACTTAAGGATTGCTCCCATTGGAACCATTTAATATGTAGGGAAGTGAGCTTCTAGAAGGTGCCTGCCAGCACCTGGTGCTTACCCATCCTGTAATACAGAAGTGCACTTGACTGATTTTATTCCAGCACATATCCTGGGACAGGGTTAGGCCCAAGGTGTCTACTCTCAACCCTATTACCCAAGATTTCCAATGTAAGAGTAGCTACCACAACAAAAGAGTGTATATGAATTTGACTATCTTGCAGGATCCTCTTTGGGGCAAACAATCTGGTTGCTGAACACAGGCAGATTCTGGTTGCTTTGGATCAAGAAATCCTTTACCACCTTCTCTAAGGTGGCTACAGATGTGGACTTCCTCCTCTGATTGTGGATCCCTTAAGGGTTCATTAGTGGATTTCCTTTCCTAATGTGACTGGCACTCACTACATGGAGGATCTCTTTCCCTCTTCGGAGATCCACATAGGTCCATTAGTGGGTCCTGAAGCTATCATTTCAATCTCCTGTAAATCTTTTGGTGAGTTTGGTTTAATTAACCAGAATTTATTACCTAGATAAAAAGGAGGCAGAGTTGGTGGCCTTAGCTTCACTGCTGGTACTGACCCATCATACATTGGCCAAGGAAATCTGTATAATCATGACCTCTAAGCAATTTTGTGGGGGTTGTTTCTTGGGCTCTGTCTTCTAAGAGGATCATATTGTACAATCTTCCCTTGATTGATATATATAGAAGATATATCTATCAGTCGGTTGAGCATGTGCCTTCAGCTCAGGTCATGATCCATATCAGGCTCCCTGCTCAGCAAGGACTTGCTTCTCTTTCTTCCTCTGCCACTTCCCCTGCTTGTGCTCTCTTATTCTCTCTCAAATAAATAAATAAAATCTTTTTTAAAAAAGAAGATATTGAGATGATAAAAAATCCATATGCTTTACCAGACTGGCTGCAGTATGAAGGTTCCTCAATAAGTTAAAACCCTACAACCCAGCAATCTCACTACTTGGTATTTATCCAAAGGATACATAAATAGTGATTTGAAGGGGGCACAGGCACCCTAATGTTTATAGTAGCATTACATACAATAGCCAAATTATGGAAACAGCTCAAAGGTCCATCAGCCAATAATGGATAAAGAAGATGGAATATATATATATATATATATATATATATATATATATATATATATGAATATTATTCAGCCATCAAAAGGAATGAAATCTTGACATTGGCAATGATGTGGATGGAACTGGAGGGTATTCTAAGTGAAATAAGTCAGTCAGAGAAAGATAAATATCATATGATTTCACTCATATGTGGAATTTAAGAAACAAAACAGACAAACAGAAAAGGGAAGGAAAACTAAAACAAGAGGAAAACAGAGAGGAAAGCCAATCATAAGAGATTCTGAACTTTGGAAACAAACAGGGTTGCTGGAGGGGAGTTGAAGGGGTGGGCTCATTGGGTGATGGCCATTAAGAAGGGCACTTAATATAATGAGCACTAAGTGTTATACGCAACTGATGAATCACTAAATTCTACCTCTGAAACTAATAGTACAGTATATGTTAATTAAATTGAATTTAAATAAACATTAAAAAAAATCAAAATGGTAAGGGAAACATCCACTACATGAGCAGATGAGCACTGCATCCTCTTTAAGGTCAAATGAGTGAGGTTTTACTATAAGAACCAGCAGGGAAGTATTTGGAGAAGATTGGTAGTTTGTGTGGGGGTTTGGAGATCTGAGGGCTGGGATTTAAGCAGCATTAGAGCTTGTGATAAAGTTTCTGAGGAACCATTTATTGTTTAAAAGCTTGAGGAACACATCTTTTTGAGTAGATCATTGTGCCTCTCTATAAGTCCAGCCACTTGGAACTGATAAGTTAGGTGGAAACTCTCCAAGTTTCCATGGACTAGAGCCCATAATCAAACACCTTTGGAAGTGAAATGGGTACCTTGATCTGAATCTATAATATCTGGTGGGCCAACAGAGATCAGCACATATCTAGTTAAGAAGATTATATGATAAGAAACAGGAAGGCACATGATGAGATGAGCATTTGGTGTTATACTAAAAGTTGGCAAGTTGAATTTAAACAAAATATTTTAAATAAAACTACATCGCAAAGGATATAGCACAGAAAAGAAAAAAGAAACAGGGTTTCTTCCTGCAGAGCAAAGTCCAGTGAACATATGGATGCTAGTGGCCGCATACCTACTAGCTCCAGCAGAGGGCAGCAGTGGACTGATAAAAATCAATTTGCCAACCCGAAAAGGATCTGCTGCCCTGAGGCATGTATCTCCAACTGGGATCCTTTCAGAGTTTTGTTTGAGATCAAAGGGAGTAATTATCTCAAACAACTTTGGCTAGAGCCTGAATGAGGAGGGTGCACACCTGTATGCCTTATCACTGTCCTATTGTTCCTATATGACCTGATGTGGCCGGATTCTGCTAGCGGATATGGCATCTCTGGAAGAATAGTTGCCTTAGTACTCTGAGAGGTGGGTCATGTGGGGCCTTGGAACAGGCATGTAATTTGAATAAGCAGTCTGCCACGTTATAATGTACTTTTGGTATTTGTTGGCATCTGTATCAAGAGACATGAGTAACCACAATTGGCATGTGTGAGTTGGATACTTTTTTTTCCAAATGAAGGCACTCCAGAAAGGCTTTCCCTGAATCATGAAACTATCCTTTTGTCATTGTTCCAACCAGACTGTGAACCCATTGGCTCACAGAAGTCGGTAAAAATGTATGTCCTCAGGAGTCTCCTTTTTATGGCCCTTTGTAGAGTCAGACACATTGCCACCAATTCTCCTAGTTGGGCAGCGCCAGGAGAGCCCTACTTCACTAGTGACATGCCACTAGCAGGATGATATGCTGTGGCCTCCTAGCAGGATAGCGCTCTGTAAAGTGGTGGTACTGCTATCCATCAAGAACAACTCCCTTTCCCTTTCCATGTTAGACAGTTGATATCAAGCCTCCTACCACCTGCCCAAACTGCTGAGGGGCCATCAGTATGAGTGCCACTAGCTGCACCTCCATGTCAGTGGACAAGGGGCTGAGCATGTGGGAAGTCACATCCTCCTACAATCTGAAGGCCCTTGACATCAGATTCAGCACCTTCCTGAAGGTATCATTCCCACAGAGTTACAAAATTTGGATTACAATTCAATGTCAGAAAGCCAATTCAGAAGCACAATTATAAAGTTACTGGTGGCTCTAGAAAAAAGCACAAAGGACTCAAGAGACTTCATGACTGCAGAATTTAGATCTAATCAGGCTGAAACTTAAAAAAAAACTAAAAATAAAAAAATTAAAAAAATAAAAAAATCAATTAAATGAGATAAACTCCAAACTAGAGGTCCTAACGACGAGGGTTAACGAGGTAGAAGAACAAGTGAGTGACATAGAACACAAGCTGATAGCAAAGAGGGAAACTGAGGAAAAAAGAGAAAAACAAAAGATCATGAAGATAGGTTAAGAGAAATAAATGACAGCCTCAGAAGGAAAAATCTATGTTTAATTGGGGTTCCCGAGGGCGCCGAAAGGGACAGAGGTCCAGAATATGCATTTGAACAAATCATAGCTGAAAACTTTCTTTTCTTTTTTTTAAAAAAAACTTTATTTATTTATAATAGTCAAACACACACACACACACACACACACACACAGAGAGAGAGAGAGGCAGAGACACAGGCAGAGGGAGAAGCAGGCTCCATGCACCAGGAGCCCAACGTGGGATTCGATCCCGGGTCTCCAGGATGGTGCCCTGGGCCAAAGGCAGGCACTAAACCACTGCACCACCCAGGGATCCTGCTGAAAACTTTCTTAATCTGGGAAGGGAAACAGGCATTCAGATCCAGAAAATAGAGAGATCCCCCCTAAAATCAATAAAAACCGCTCAACACCTCGACATTCAATAGTAAAGCTAGCTTGCAAATTCCAAAGAAAGAGAAGATCCTTAAAGCAGCAAGAGACAAGAAATCTCTAACTTTTATGGGGAGAAATATTAGATTAACAGCAGACCTTTCCACAGAGACCTGGCAGGCCAGAAAGGGCTGACAGGATATATTCAGGGTCCTACATGAGAAGAGCATGCAGCCAAGAATACTCTATCCAGCAAGGCTCTCATTCAGAATAGAAAGAGAGGTAAAGAGCTTTCAAGATAGGCAGAAACTGAAAGAATATGTGACCACCAAACCAGTACTCCAAGAAATATTAAGGGGGACTGTGTAAAAGAAAGAGGAAGTCCAAGGGAACAATCCACAAAAACAGGGACTGAATAGGTATCATGACACTAAATTCATATCTTTCAATAGTAACTCTGAATGTGAATGGGCTTAATGACCCCATCAAAAGGTGTAGCGTTTCAGACTTGATAAAAAAGCAAGACCCATCTATTTGCTGTCTACAAGAGACTCATTTTAGACCTAAGGACACCTACAGCCTGAAAATAAAAGGTTGGAGAAACCTTTACCATTCAAATGGCCCTCAAAAGAGAGCACGAGTAGCCATCCTTATATCAGATAAACTAAAGTTTTTCCCGAAGACTGTAGTAAGAGATGAAGAGGGACGCTATATCATACTTAAAGGATCTATCCAACAAGAGGACTTAACAATCCTCAATATATATGCCCCGATGTGGGAGCTGCCAAGTATATCAATCAATTAATAAGCAAAGTTAAGACATACTTAGATAATAATACACATATACTTGGTGACTTGAACATAGCACTTTCTACAATCGACAGGTATTCTAAGCACAACATCTCCAAAGAAACAAGAGCTTTAAATGATACACTGGACCAAATGGATTTCACAGATATTTACAGAACTTTACATCCAAACGCAACTGAATACACATTCTTCTCAAGTGCACATGGTACTTTCTCCAGAATAGACCACATACTGGTTCACAAATCAGTTCTTAACCGACACCAAAAGATTTGGATCCTCCCCTGCATATTTTCAGACCATAATGCCTTGAAATTAGAACTAAATCACAAGAAGAAGTTTGGAAGTATTTCAAGCACATGGAGGTTAAGGACCATTCCCATTTTAACAGTGAAACCTCAGTGGCTGTGCCAGGCTTCTGCTGTGTTGAATCCTTGAACCAAGACACAGAGGAGACTTATGTGCAAAACAGGCTGTGAGCCCATCAATATCTCTTTTCCACAAGGGCCTAGCAGCCTGCCAAAATTTGGGATTAGTGGTATGTACCAGGCTGTTTTTTGAAGAAGATATTTGGTTCAGAACCCCATGGAAAGCCAAGTAGAGAAGTGCTTAGTCCAAAGAATCTATGATGCATGATTAGAAGCATCTACTGATTCAACTCAGAAATCTGAGCCCAAAGGACTAAGGGCAGAGGCTACCAGATGGCTCACTGGGGCCAGCCACAAAACAGTTTGTCAAGGTTCTCCCCAAAGCAAGGATCTGTTTTGTGTATAAAATCATAAGTAGGTTTAAGTAGAATAAATAAATTTAGAATGTGTTTCCTCCAAAAGACAAAGGAACCTAATACGTGCTGTACCTGCTATAGTGTAGTGGGAAACTTATTTGTGAAGACCTGATATCTTCTAGTAAGACATCTTAGACCTTAGCTGACCATACTATGCCAAGATACTTGACAGACATCACTGGTCTTTGTATCTTATTTGGGGGTAATAATTTATCACTAGGTGTAAATCTTCTTGAATGGCATCCTCAGAAGTCCTCCATGGTGGAATGTCATCTATATAAAGTCAAAGGTGGCAGTGACTTAATTTGCATAAACTTAGACTTTGACTGCACAAGTTATGCGCAATGACAGGGCTCTTTAGAAAATCCATAGGCAGCTAAGTTAAAGATATAGAGTGCTCTCAAAACTAAAATCAAACTGACGTTGTAAGTAAAACATGTTGACTAGATCTAGGACAGAAAAGTGGTGGCTTTGAGCTTTTTGAATGTTATCTATCATCTCTAGAATACTGGGCATGGGAGCTTTGGTGGAAGAAACATATGCATTTAAGTTCTGATTGTCAATTGTTCATCTCCAACCAGTTTTAAGACTGGTCAGATGCAGCTATTAAAGGGTCAGATGATGGGGCTAATGACCCCAGTCTCATTCATACCTCTTATTACAAGCTGATGGCTCTTTGTACCTATTTTGGCAGTTATTGTGGTGTATTTACCATCTGACTGAAGAAGTTGGTTGGACAGGTTCCTATTTGGAAGCTCTCACAAGAAAGGCCAGATGCTGGGGTTTATTCCACCAGGCATGTCACTGGATGAGGGCATCCATACCTAGGACAGGAAAAGAGAGAGCCAAGGGGATACCACCACAGGCACCTATTTTATAAATACAGTGCTGACAGACATACTCAGCTTAATTTGTTCTGTCTTTATAGTACACTATAGGTGGTTCCCTTGGGGAACTGAGAAGGGTTACCTGGAATTACTGTGTCTAAGACATCCAGAGATGCTGGCCAGTTGGTTTTGTTTCAGTGGACCACCTGAGTTCATAAGTCAGTGATTGTCTTGAGGAAGTGAGAGAAGCTCTAGGGAGCCACTGAGTCTCTAGGATAAATCTATGGGATGCAGCCAAGCCCAAAGTTTGGTAACATTGTTTGGGGCAGAAGAAGCCTCAGGACCTTCTGAAGGCCACTGAAATTGGACTCTGTAGTGGGGCAATCACTTGTTTTAAAGAGAAGAGTTTGTACCAATCCTCCAGATATAAACTCATTGGATAGCCCCCAATTGGCAGAGCTGCCAGTTCTAAAGTGCTCTGCTGTTTAGAACCCATCCTGACAATTATTTCTTCATGAGTATTACATGTGGACTCGAATCAGGAGGTGGAAAGAGTGTTCTGCCAGGTGAAATGTGGACATGTCACCTGAGGACTGGCCTTGAGGTTGTGGGATGCCTTGGTATTGTGAAATCTGGGAGTCTGGGTGAGCATTTCCCTCATGATACCATGTGTATTATCTCCAGAGCCTTCTAAAGAGTATGGGAGGTCCCACACAGTGGGGAATTGTAACCCTGTAATTCAAGGGAGTTCCCTATATGAAGAATTCTCTGAACCAGGTCAACTTTTGGAGATAAAATCCAGATCATACAGTGTTATGTTCAAAGAAGTAATAGACCATACCAATCTTATGAAAAAGGAGTCAGGATACATCTAAGGCTTCCCATTGGTCTTAAATCTTTATGGTAATAACTGAGATAGAAGATTGATATTGATTCTAAGTCATAAAAATCCAAGTAAGCAGGATGAGGGATTCATCTTCTGTATTTAGGGCTTGTGTCTTTGGGTTTGGACTCTCTCTCCATTAGGGCACTGGGATCTTTAAGGGTAGCAGCCACTGGTTTAATTCTGGTTGACCTAATCCTGGGCAGCCCCTCCTGCATGATGATTTGAAATCACACATATCCCTCAAGAATTTGGCCCTCAGTTTCTGGGGGGTTTTATTTTTATTTTATTTTTTAGGTTCTGGGGTCTTTTAAAGATTGTGCCTTTTGTGGTCTTTGTAAGTACCGGGTAGTTGCCTTATTTCTGTGGTAATAATAGTTCAGAGCTAGTATTAAACACCCTTACCAACAAGTCAGCCCATTTTCCCCCATTGCTATACAAAATCTCTTAAAATATTTTGAATCCCAAGATGTATAAAATTTTTAGTTTCAATTTCTAATTCTCTATCCTCCACAGATCTGATATTACAAATTGTTACTGGAATGTTCTGCAGTGGATATCCCCTATGGCCAGACTCACAGGCATCCTCTTCTTTTTCCAGGGTAATCTCCATAGGCCTCACTGGGATTGTGTGTCAGGATCACTGGGATTGGCATACATCTAATAGCTTAATTCTTTATGATTATTCTCATCAGCTCTTTTAATATGATTAGTGAGGGGTTTCTTAATTTTCTCCAGTGTTTCAAGCAGTGTATTCACTAGGTTCTCAGGTTGCTTATGTAGAGACATTAGATCTTATACCACCATATGCCAGGGGTGGGACCCATGTATACCATAACTTAGGGGATAAAGTGTGAGAGCATCATGATATTCAGCAACAGAGTCCAGAGGCCTGGACTGCATTTGCCTTTCCTTGGAACAATAGCTCCTCAAATGAGAATGCCCCTATCATATTAGTCAGAACTCAGAGTTCTGGTACCTCCTGAAGAAAACGGCAGTCAAGGAAAGAGATTCTCTGTCCCCAACTTCCATGGGAACCTTCCTACACCTGCACCACAGTAGCCCACACTTGGACAGGGGTTGACACTCATTTGTCAAGGCCTTTAACAAACACCATGGGACTCTGTGAAAATCTTATCCAGTTCACCGAACATTTGGCAGGTAGGACCATGGTTAGAGTTGGAAATTCACTGGAAGTCTAATACCCACTGGGAAAATTCACCCTCCTTTGGGTGTTAACAGTAAGAGGACATATCTGCAGAAGCTCAAATCAGCCCCAATGAACAATGCTCTGAAGTTCAGAAGGACTCTCACTGCTTTTCTCAGAGCTTGCACCTTGGGATGGAAAGCTATGGTAGCTCTCTGCATAGGCAGTATGCAGTAGCACAAAGCAGTATAACTGTATGGCAGCAGGCAGAAGACCTCTCCCAGGCAGAATTACCCATCTGTGAGAGCCAGTTTGTAATCCATTTGTAGCTAAAAATGGTATTTCCCATGGTTGACAGCAAGCATGATTCGATCCATCATGTTCCTGACACCATTTGTGATTTTATTAAATTAATATTTATTTTATTTTAAGAGATTTTATTTATTTGACACAGAGAGAGAGCACAAGTAGAGGGAGTAGCAGGCAGAGGGAGAGGGAGAAGCAGGCCTCCCACTGAATGGGCAGCCCAATGCAGGACTTGATCCTGGAACCCTGGGATCATGACCTGAGCCAAAGGCAGACACTCAACTGACTGAACCACCCAGGCATCCATACATTAATATCTTTTATTAAGTAAAGCCTCCACATATTGATTGGTGAGCTGCAGTTCAACAAAAGACCACTGGGGATTGAAATAGAAGTGTTTTACTTACAAGTCCCAGAGGAGATACACAGTATACCTCCCAGCTCCAACCTAGAAGGTCCAGGCAGGCTGCAAACAGAGAGAGAGATGGAACCTGAGGCTCATGTTTTTATTAGGGTTTGTGCGTAGAGGAATTTGGGGTTCCTAGGCTAAGGCTAAATTTGTCAGTTCAAAAAGAGTGGTGTTTTGGTAAACTTGACAGAGGCCTCAACTAAGTGGCACACAAAGAGAAGACCCTGACAGGTAGGGAAGAATGCTAATCCAAAGCCCTCTGGAGAAATAATATTAGGACCTTACATTTATCTGTGACCCTGCCAGCTGCTTTCCAGGGAGAGGTTAGTGTCAATCTGAGGCCCTTGCAGGCACATAGCTACAACAAACCAATGCCAAGAAAGCAATATTACAGGTAGATTAGCTTAGCTCTTAGCAATCATTCTCATCAGCTCATTTAATCTCATGCAATTAATTCTTGGTCTAATTGATCTTGAGTTACTGGTTTTATAAATCTATCAATTTTCCATTAGGATTCTGGAAATTTTTACCCAGTTCAGTGGTATAGTTTCTAATAACTTAGAAGTACTCCAGAGTACTTATCCGAGTTATTTCCATCAATTTTACTGAATAAGAACTTTTGGACTAGTTGATTGCAAAAGCTTTAAGGAAAGCATCAGAATAAAAATCCTGTTTGTAAAAGACAGAATAATTAAAATGACCCTGATTATATATTTGATGACAGATCATTAAATGGTACATGACATTTTAAAATAATTGGAATTATGGGAAGCTAAAATGGTAGTATAGTAGGAGTACCCTAGGATTCCCTTGTCCCTTGCACAGAGCTAGGTAACCATCAAACCATTCTGAATACCCAAGAAATAGACCGGAGGACTGACAGAAGAAACTGAACAACCAGAGGGAGAGAAGAGGCCACATCAAGGAGGTTAGGAAGTGCAGAGGTGTGGTTTAGGGGAGAAAGGGATCACCAGTGCTGCAGAAGGAAGCAAGCTCTGGTGGCTGGTGAAGGTGAGAGAGAGTGGAATGCACAGGGATACACACAGCAAGAACACTTCTCCAAATCTATTGGCTGAGAAAATGAGAGAGGCTGATTTTCTTGAGTTTTTGCAACAGGAGTCAAAGACTGGAGTTTTAGAAGCTGGCAGGCTAGGCTGGGATAAAGACCTGAGAGTGATGTCCTACTCCTGGAAGAAGGCATGCAAGCAACCCTGGCAGACAGTACCATTTGAAGATCATCTAAAGCACATAAGGGGAGACTTTTCACTTTTTTGAGGCGGAATCTGTGAGATGTGGCATTCTCAGTCACCTCTCCAGGGACAAAAGAGCTGGTGGGTGACGTTTCCCTTACCCACCCTTCAGGGTAGGCACAGAGACACCTGGTGAGGGTGGCTGAAGAAGAAACTGGCTGTTTAGCTTGCTTGCCTCCAAATCCCATGCCTCTGCAGTCTGGCACAATTGCCCTTCTGGGTCAAACCAGGTTGAGCATGGCTTGACCCTCTCTCAGAAAACCAGCACAGGTCCTTGTAACACCAGGTCCCTAGAGTTTTAAAAGTCAGCATGCTTGGCTACATAGAGGCCAAATTGTACTATGTTGCTCCAGGCAGGCAAGCAACCTGGAGACAGAGCGAAAACACCGATCTGAAAAATTACTTGGAGGCACAAGCACTCACACTTCTAGGAGTGCTTCCCTGAGACTAGCAAGCCCCCAGGAGCCCCTCACCAGGAACAAAGGAACTGGCTTACACCATTACCCTGCCCTGCCCTTAAGCATTAACCAACTTCAGTAAACAGCATAATCTGCCAACACTGAGACAGACCCCTGTGCTTTTCTTGGACAACTGTGCTAATGACTGGCACAATGGGCTTCTTCCCTGGAAGACCAGCAGAAACTCCTGCACGCAGCACATCTACCAACCACAGAGTTCTGCAAGGCTTCAGTTCTAGTGAAAATTGAATCAGGTCTCATTTAACAAAGCAGACCAGAGCACAACTAGTTAAAGTTTGCAATACTATGGCTAAGGTTAAAACACTCCCCACTGTAGACAAGGAGAGCCTCTGTAGATGATTGACCTGAGAGATAGACCAGCCAAAACACAACAGGAAAGTGCACTCAGCACACAACAGAGACACTTCCTGAAGCATCAGGTCCTGGACTCTATATTATCTCTTCTTCCTAAAGCCATTACTCTTAAGAGCAGGAAACATTACAGCTTTTCTAACACACAAAAGAAAACAGAGACTTAGACATAATGTCAAGACAGAGAAAATCATCTCCAAATAAAGAACAAGAAAGGTCATAGCCAGATATCTAATCAAAACAGATACAATTAATATGCCTTATGGATAATTTAAAGCAACAATCACTGAGGAGGGCACTGGATGGGATGAGCACTGGGTGTTATATGTTGGCAAATCGAACTCCAATAAAAATGCATATATACAAAATAAAAAATAAAGTAATTTAAAAATGTAAAAATATAAATAAAAAACAACAACAACAATAAAAAACCCACAAAATAACTACAGAAGGCAGAAGAAACAAAAGAAAAAATGAACTATTGGGACTTCATCCAGATAAGAAGCTTTTGCACAGCAAAGGATACAGTCAACAAAACTAAAAGACAACCTACAGAATGGGAGAAGATATTTGCAAATGACATATCAGATAAAGGGCTAGTTTCCAAGATCTAGAAAGAACTTATTAAACTCAACACCAAAGAAACAAACAATCCAATCCTGAAATGGACAAGAGACATGAAGAGAAATCTCACAGAGGAAGACATAGACACGGCCAACACACACATGAGAAAATTCTCCGCATCACTTGCCATCAGGGAAATACAAATCAAAACCACAATGAGATACCACCTCACACCAATGAGAATGGGGAACATTAACAAGGCAGGAAACCACAAATGTTGGAGAGGATGCGGAGAAAAGGGAACCCTCTTACACTGTTGGTGGGAATGTGAACTGGTGCAGCCACTCTGGAAAACTGTGTGGAGGTTCCTCAAAGAGTTAAAAATAGACCTGCCCTACGACCCAGCAATTGCACTGCTGGGGATTTACCCCAAAGATACAGATGCAATGAAACGCTGGGACACCTGCACCCCGATGTTTCTAGCAGCAATGTCCACAATAGCCAAACTGTGGAAGGAGCCTCGGTGTCCATCGAAAGATGAATGGATAAAGAAGATGTGGTTTATGTATACAATGGAATATTACTCAGCCATTAGAAATGACAAATACCCACCATTTGCTTCAACATGGATGGAACTGGAGGGTATTATGCTGAGTGAAGTAAGTCAATCGGAGAAGGACAAACATTATATGTTCTCATTCATTTCGGGAATATAAATAATAGTGGAAGAGAATAGAAGGGAAGGGAGAAGAAATGGGTAGGAAATATCAGAAAGGGAGACAGAACATGAAGACTCCTAACTCTGGGAAATGAACTAGGGGTGGTGGAAGGGGAGGAGGGCGGGGGGGTGGGGGTGACTGGGTGTAGGGCACTGAGGGGGGCACTTGACTCAGCAGTCAGACAATAAAAAGAAATAAAAGGCATCCAAATTGTCAAGGAAGAATTCAACCTTTCCCTATTTGCAGATGACATGATATTGTATATAAAACCCAAAGACTCAACCTAAAAAATTGCTAGAACCAATACAGGAATTCAGTAAATTAAAAGGATAAAAATCAATGTACAGGAATCTGTTGTACTTCTATATAACAATAATGAAGTAGCAGAAAGAGAAATCAAGGGATTATTTAAAATTGTAGCAAAATCCATAAGATACCTATGAATAAACCAAAGAGATAAAATATCTGTATCTGAAAACTTTAAAGCATTGAGTAAAGAAATAGAAGATGACAAAAGGAAATAGAAAATACTCCATGCTCATGAATTGGAAGAATAAATATTGTTAAAATGATTATACTAACCCAAAGCAATCAACACTTTTAATGCAATCCCTATCAAAATTCCACCATCATTTTTTCACAGAACTAGAACAAACAACCCTAAAATTTATGTGGAATCACAAAAGACACCAAGAAGCCAAGCCACCAAAGGCTCTTTGTCTTGGGAGAGAGGGAGACACTACGTCTGGCAAGGAGAGTGTGTGATTTAGAGAAGGACCCAGTAAGTAGGAGATTGAGGTGCTGGAAGTTGAAACGAGAAAGTTGGTGGGAGGAGAAGAGGAAGTATGGGCACCAGGCCTGGTTTATCAGCCATGGAAACTCTTAGGTGGCTGGGCTTTCAGCTCTGGGTGGGGACCAGGGATGCTGGATGGCTGCAGGTGCCATGGCTGGTCCTTAAAACCCCCCTGAGGCCCATGAGCTCTCACTGGCTGCCTTGGTGGCATCCTTCCTCTGGTGCTTCCAACCTTTGTCCACGTCTCACTTGGATTCAGATGCCAGCGCCTCATGGGTCCTGGGCTGGATGCTCCCCCCTAGATGACCCAGGGACTGCCATCAGACTGTTTGTTGGCCAGGGAGGTGAAAGAACGAGGGGGGTCCTCTTACCACACCCCTCCGTCAACCCCCGTGAAAGGCCACTGTCCCACTGTTTCCAGAATATCCAGAAGTCCGGATAGTCCGTTGCTGATCAGTCTGCAGGGTAGGCGGCAGGCAACACCTGTGTGTTGCCCCAAGAAGTTTCCCAGGCCTTGCCCAGGAGGCCTCAGGGCTGCTGCCTCGCCAGCCAGGCCAACCAGCTGGCACCGGGGAGTGGAGAAGGTAGGAAATGATCAAAGTTGATAGTGGCACATTTTCACAAGATAATTACAGCTTGCCTGGTCACACTGGGACTTGGGGGGGGGGGTGTCAGAAAGAGACCTCAGTGGAAGAAAAAGCCAGGCATAGTTTAGTGGGAGAGCAAGGCCTGGGCAACCACCGGAGATGGGAGATGGGAGACGGGAGATGGGAGGAAGGGGCTCAGCGTGGGCTTGGAGGATGATGCAGACCCATCCCGGAGAAGCCCCCTGAGTCCCCAAAGGGATGGAAAAGTGACCAGGGAAGGGACTGGAGCTGCCAAGGCCTGGCCCACGGAGACCTTCCCCACACCACTCCCAAATTGGAGACACTATCAGGCCCCAAAATCCTAGTAGTCTGATTAGGAATTAACCTAGAAGTTTCACCAGTCAGAGCCTTGTGGGGATTGTCCCAGGAGCCAGATTCACATGTACAGTGATGAGCTTGTCTGCAGGGTCACTGGGTGCTCATTTCCCCACCAACAGGACCTGCAGGTTCCAGATTACCTTTTTCTCTGTCTTCAGTTTTTGATTTTTAAACAATGTCTGGATCCGCGCCCTACTGAGGATTGAGGTTTAGAGCTTTGCCTTTAGCGCTTGACCAACAGGCTCCTTTTGTATCCTTTGCTTGCCCTATGATGTAAATAAAACCCTCAATTTGTTAAAAAAAAAAGCCAAAGCAATCTTGAAAAATAAAAGCAAAGGTGGAGGCATCATAATTCCAGACTTCAAGTTATATTAAAAAGCTGTGATCATCAAAACAGTATGGTACTGGCACAAAAAAGACACATAGTTCAATGGAACAGACTAGAGAACCCAGAATTCGACCTACAACTCTATGGTCAACTAATCAACAAAGCAGGAAAGAAAATCCAGTGGGAAAAAGACAGTCTCTTTAATGATGTTGGGAAAACTGGGCAGCAGAAGAATGAAATCTTTTTTGTAAAATTTCATTTATTCATTTGACGAGGGTGGAAGAGCACAAGCAGGGGGAGCAGCAGGCAGAGGGAAAGGGAGAAGCAGACTCTCTGCTGTGCAGGGAACCTGATGCTGGACTTGACCTCAGGCCCCAGAGGACATGACCTGAGCCAAAGACAGACAATTAACCGACTGAGGCTCCCAGACACCCATGGATCATTTTCTTACACTATACACAAAAATAAATTCAAAATGGATGAAAGATTTAACTGTGAGACAGGAAACCATCAAAATTCTCAAGGAGAACACAGGCAGCAATCTTTTTTACAGAGACTGTAACAACTTCTAACTAGATATGTCTCCTAAGCAAGGGAAACAAAAGCAAAAATGAATAATTGGGACTTCAACAAGATAAAAAGCTTCTGCATAGCAGAGGCAACAATCAAAAAAACTGCAAGGCAATCTATGGAACTGGAAAAGATATTTACAAATAACATATCTGACCAAGGATTAGCATCCAAAATCTATAAGCACTTATCAAACTCAACACCTGAAAAATACATGATCCAGTTAAAAAAATAGGAAGAAGAAATGAATAGTGACTTTTCCAAAGAAGACATCCAGATAGCTAACAGACTCTTTACATGTATCATTATTATTCATAATCAGGGAAATACAAATCAAAACTAAAAACTAAAATGAGATATCACCTCTCACTTCTCAGAATGACTAAAATCAAAAACAAGAAAAAACAAGGGTTGGCAAGAGTGTGGAGAAAGGGGAACCCTCTTACACTGTTGGTGAGAACATAAACTGGTGCAACCAATCTGGAAACAGTATGGAGGTTCAACAAGTTAAAATTAGAACTACCCTATTATCCAGCAATTGCACTATGAGGTATTTACGTAAATGACACAAAAATACTGATTCGAAGGGATATACACACACCCCAATGTTTATAGCAGCATTAACAAAGCCAAATTATAGAAAGATCCCAAATGATGTACTTTGATGAATAGAGAAAGAAAGTTTGTGGAGTGCGCGCACACACACACACACACACACACACACACAATGGAATATTACTCAGCCATAAAAAATGAAACTTTGTCATTTGCAAAAATGTAGATGGAGCTAAAGCGCATTATGCTAAGTAAAATAAGTCAGTCATAGAAAGACACATATGTTTCTACTCATATGTGGAACTTAAGAAATAAAACAGATGAACATTTTGGGGAAAAAGAATATGGGCAAACCATAATACATAGTCTTAACTACAGAAAACAAACTAATGGTTCCTAGAGAGGAGATGTGTAGGGGGATGTGTTAAATAGGTGATGAGTATTAAAGAGGACACTTGTGATGAGCATTGAGTGTTGTGTTGTTAAGTGATGAGTTACTAAATTCTACAACTGAAACTAATATTGTACTATATGTTATCTAACTGGAATTTAAAAAAACTTGAATAAAAAATATAAACACGTGTAAAAGCTAAATCACAAATAAATAAATAGATAAATAAATAAATAAATAAATAAATAAATAATTCAGTAATTAAATAAATGGAATTATGGCTGATTGTATGGAAAGTAAAAATAGGGGGCGGGGCAAGATGGTGGAGGAGTAGGATCCCCAAGTCACCTGTCCCCACCAACTTACCTAGATAACTTTCAAATCATCCTGAAAACTTACAAACTCGACCTGAGATTTAAAGAGAGAACAGCTGGAATGCTACAGTGAGAACAGTTCCCACTTCTATCAAGGTAGGAAGACGGGGGAAAAAGAAATAAAGAAACAAAAGGCATTCAAGGGGGAGGGGCCCGCGAGGAGTTGCATCTTTGAAAGAATTAATAAGATAGATAAACCATTAGCCAGCCTTATTAAAAACAAAAGAGAAAGACTCTAATTAAAAAAAAACACGAAGGAAAAAGGAGAGATCACCACCAATACAAAGGAAATACAAACAATTTACAAACATATTATTAGCAGCTATATGCCAGTAAATTAGGCAATCTAGAAGAAGTGGACTCATTTCTGGAAAACCACAAACTACCAAAACTGAAAAAGGAATAAATAGAAAACCTGAACAGGATAATAACCAGGGAGGAGATTGAAGCAGTCATCAGAAACCTCTCAAGACACAAAAGTCCAGGGCCACAAGGCTTCCCAGGGGAATTCTATTAAATGTTTAAAGAAGAAACAATACCTATTCTATTAAAGCTGTTCTGAAAGATAGAAAGGGATGGAATGCTTCCAAACTCGTTTTATGAAGCCAGCATCACCTTATTTCAAAACCAGACAAAGAGCCCACCAAAAAGGAGAATTACGGACTAATATCCCTGATGAACACAGATGCAAAAATTCTCAACAAGATACTAGCCAATAGAATCTAACAGTACATTAAGAAGATTATTCACCAAGACCACGTGGGATTTATCCCCGGATTTCAGGGCTGGTTCAACACTCCTTTTTTTTTTTTTAATTAATTTTTATTGGTGTTCAATTTACCAACATACAGAAAAACACCCAGTGCTCATCCCGTCAAGTGTCCACCTCAGTGCCCGTCACCCATTCCCCTCCAACACCCGCCCTCCTCCCCCCTTCCACCACCCCTAGTTCGTTTCCCCGAGTCAGGAGTCTTTATGTTCTGTCTCCCTTCCTGATATTCCCAACATTTCTTTTCCCTTCCTTTATATTCCCTTTCACTATTATTCATATTCCCCAAATGAATGAGAACATACACTGTTTGTCCTTCTCCGATTGACTTATTTCACTCAGCATAATACCCTCCAGTTCCATCCACGTTGAAGCAAATGGTGGGTATTTGTCGTTTCTAATTGCTGAGTAATATTCCATTGTATACATAAACCACATCTTCTTTATCCATTCATCTTTTGATGGACACCGAGGCTCCTTCCACAGTTTGGCTATTGTGGCCATTGCTGATAGAAACATCGGGGTTCAGATGCAATGAAACGTCGGGACACCTGCACCCCGATGTTTCTATCAGCAATGGCCACAATAGCCAAACTGTGGTTCAACACTCCTAAAGCAATCAACATGATACATCATATCAACAAGAGATAAAACAAGAACCATATGATCCTCTTAATAGATGTGGAGAAAGCATTTGACAAAATACAGCATCCATTCCATCAATACTCTTCAGAGTGTAGAGAAACAGGAAATATTCCTCAGCATCTTAAAAGCCATCTTCGAAAAGCCCACAGCAAATATCATTCTCAATGGGGAAACACTGGGAGCCTTTCCCCTAAGATCAGGAACACGACACGGATGTCCACTCTCACCACTGCTATCGACATAGTACTATAAGTCCTATCCTCAGCAATTAGGCAGCAAAAAGAAATAAAAGGCATTCAAACTGGCAAAGAAAAAGTCAAACTCTCCCTCTTTGCCGATGACATGATATTGTACTTAGAAAACCCAAACGGGTGTTTTTCTGTATGTTGGTAAATTGAACACCAATAAAAATTAATTAAAAAAAAAAAAAAAGAAAACCCAAACGACTCCACCACAAGATTACTAGAACTCATACAGCATATCAGCAGTGTGGCAGGATACAAAATCAATTCCCAGAAATCAATGGCATTTCTATACACTAACAATGAAACTGAAGAAAGAGAAATTAAGGACTCAATCCCATTTACAGTTGTACCCAAAAGAAAAGATACCTAGGCTAGGAATAAACCTAACGAAAGAGATAAAGGATCTACAGCCTAAAACTACAGGACACCACTGAAAGAAATTGAGGAAGACACGAAGAGATGGAAAAAATATTCCAATCTCATGGATTGGAAGAATTAATATCGTGCAAATGTCAATGCTACGCAGGGCAATTTACACATTTAATGCAATCCTTATCAAAATACCATTGAGTTTCTTCAGAGAGTTGGAACAAATAATCTTAAGATGTGTGGAATCAGAAAGACCCCAAATAACCAGGAGAATATTGAAAAAGAAAACCAACCCTGGGGACATCACAATGCCTGATTTCAAGTTGTTCTACAAAGTTGTGGTTATCAAGACAGTATGGTACTGGCACAAAAACAGATGCATAGATCAATGGAACAGAATAGAGAACCTGGAAATGGGCCCTCAACTGTATGGTCAACTAATATTTGACAAAGCAGGAAAGACTATCCACTGGAAAAAAGACAGTCTCTTCAATAAATGGTGCTGGGAAAATTGGACATCCACATGCAGAAGAATGAAACTAGACCACTCTCTTACACCATTTACAAAGATAAACTAAAAATGGATGAAAGATCTAAATGTTAGAAAGAATCCATCAAAATCCTAGAGGAGAACACAGGCAACACCCTGTTTGAACTTGGCCACAGCAACTTCTTGCAAGATACATCCACGAAGGCAAAGGAAACAAAAGCAAAAATGAATTATTGGGACTTCATCAAGATAAAAAGCTTCTGCATAGCAAAGAGTCAACAAAACTAAGAGACAACCTACAGAATGGGAGAAGATATTTACAAATGACCTATCAGATAAAGGGCTAGTATCCAAGATCTGTAGGAACATATTAAACTCAACACCAAAGAAACAAACAATCCAATCATGAAATGGGCAAAGGGCATGAACAGCAATTTCACAGAGGAAGACATAGACATGGCCAACAAGCACATGAGAAAATGCTCCGCATCACTGGCCATCAGGGAAATACAAATCAAAGACACAATGAGATACCACCTCACACAGTGAGAATGGGGAAAATTAATTAGACAGGAAGCAACAAATGTTGGGGAGGATGTGGAGAAAGGGGAACCCTCTTGCATTGTTGGTGGGAATATGAACTGGTGCAGCCACTCTGAAAACTCTGTGGAGCTTCTGCAAATAGTTAAAAATAGGCCTGCCCTACAACCCAGCAATTGCACTGTTGGGGATTTACCCCAAAGATTCAGATGCAATGAAATGCCAGGACACCTGCACCCCGATGTCTATAGCAGCAATGTCCACAATAGCCAAACTGTGGAAGGAGCCTCAGTGTCCATCGAAAGATGAATAAAGAAGATGTGGTTGATGTATACAATGGAATATTACTCAGCCATTAGAAATGATAAATACCCACCATTTGCTTCAATGTGGATGCAACTGGAAGGTATTATGCTGAGTGAAGTAAGTCAACTGGAGAGGGACAAACATTATATGTTCTCATTCATTTGGGGAATATAAATAATAGTGAAAGAGAATATAAGGGAAGGGAGAAGAAATGTGTGGGAAATATCAGAAAGGGAGACAGAATATAAAGACTCCTAACTCTGGGAAACGAACAAGGGGTAGTGGAAGGGTAGGTGGGCAGGTAGATGAGTGACTGGGTGTTGGGCACTGAAGTGGGCACTTGACAGGATGAGCACTGAGTGTTATGCTATATGTTGCCAAATTGAACTCCAATAAAAAATATACAAAAAAAATAAATTTAAGAAAAGAAAAATAAACCAAAAATAAATAATGTAAAAATACTGACAAATCTCAAGGGGTTTTTACATAATTTTTTTTATTTTTTTAATTTATTTTTTATTGGTGTTCAATTTGCCATCATATAAAATAACATCCAGTGCTCATTCCTTCAAGTGCCCACTTCAGTGCCCGTCACATAAATTTTTTTTATTTTTATTTTTTCACATAAATTTTGGAGACTTCTATTAATAACATATAAACATTGAAATATAATCTTCAGTTATTTACAATTATCTTCTTATATGGCAATGCTTTAATGGAATTTAATATATCAAATAAACCTAATCAGTTTCATACAGTTGTGTTACATCATGAAGATTAAAATTAAGATTTTCCAGTGAATTCCTTTCCTGGGAATCTTAAAGTCAGTTCAAAGTAAATAATACTATATAGTCAATCTTCAAACAGTTCGAGGACTCTGGGTGCCAAACCCCTGCAGTCAAAATACATGTATATAACTTTTGAGTCCCTGGAAATTAACTATTGATAGGCTACTGTTGACCAGAATATTAACCAATAACATAAAAGTCAATTAACATATATTTAGTATATATATTGTATACTTATTTTTTACAGTAATATATGTTTATGGGTTGTGGGTTTTTTAATTTTTATTTTTTTTGCCATTCTAAGCTATATAATTCATCTACAAACTTTTTTCAAACTGTGACAAATCTCAAAAAAAAATAACTTTTCAATACATTTTGAAAAAGAGTCCACATGTTAGTGGATCCATGCAGTTCAGATGCATGTTACCGAAGTATCAACTATATTCAGAAATCTCACAGAGGAAGACATACACTTGGCCAACAAGCACATGAGAAAATGCTCCGCATCACTTGCCATCGGGGAAATACAAATCAAAACCACAATGAGATACCACCTCACACCAGTGAGAATGGGGAAAATTAACAAGGCAGGAAACCACAAATGTTGGAGAGGATGTGGAGAAAGGGGAACCCTCCTGCACTGTTGGTGGGAATGTGAACAGGTACATAGCCACTGGAAAACTGTGTGGAGATTCCTCAAAGAGTTAAAAATAGACCTGCCCTACGACCCAGCAATTTCACTGCTGGGGATTTACCACAAAGATACAGATGCAGTGAAACGCCGGGACACCTGCATGCACCCCAATGTTTATAGCAGCAATGTCCACAATAGCCAAACAGTGGAAGGAGATTCAGTGTCCATTGAAAACCAACCTGAATATTTGGTTTCAACCCTCAGGTTGAAGAGACATCTATTGCCCATCTTGATGTCTCCAAAGTGCATCTGAATGGGTAAAATATCCAGTGTATTTTTTATTACTCTTTTTCCTTTTTAATTTCAGGCAGTTACTTTGAGGGACCTTGAATAAATACCTTGAGAGGCCCTGATGGTGGCCTATAGTTCAAGTGACTAAGGCAATGGATTGAGACAGGAAAGGTTTGACAAAAGTGAACAGAGGGACACAGGGAGTAAGGGGGTCAGGAGGTGCATATCTTAAAGAATGGAAAGAAACTGATGGAAAGATTGTCATACAGAGTATTAGTTCAGGTTGGAATCATCAATGGATCCCCCATCAATCAATCAGCCAGAAGTGAAGTCACAGGCTTCAAAGGTGTGCACTTGGGGTCCTGGGTGAAACATCTGGGATGAGGTGTCCAATGATGAATTTGATCTTATCAAGTTGAGGGCTCCATAAGTGTAAGAGAAAAATATGGGACACCTGGGTGGCTCAGCAGTTGAGCTCCTGCTTTCAGCCCAGGGCGTGATCCTGGAATCCCAGGATCGAGTCCCACATAAGGCTCCCTGCATTGAGCCTGCTTCTCTCTGCCTGTGTCTCTGCCTCTCTCTCTGTGTCTCTCATAAATAAGTAAATAAAATATTTTTAAAAAGAGAGAGAGAAAAAATAGTTATTCATGGCACTTGTTTAAAATAGGAAGCCAGGGGCACCTGGGTGGCTTAGTGGTGAAGCATCTGCCTTTGGCTCAGGTCATGATCCTGGGATCCTGGGATCAAGTCCTGCATCAGGCTTCCTGCTTCTCCCTCTGCCTGTGTCTCTTCCTCCCTCTCTGTGTGTCTCATGAACAAAAATGCTAACGCAGATTTTATTCATGGGGTGGTGGTACTGCAATAGGATTTTGTAGACAGGGAGAGAAATTGGATTCAACTCCAATTTAAACAAGGGATGGAGCTAGAGTATATTATGCTAAGCCCAAAAAGTCAAGAGAGATAGACAAATACCATAGGATTTCACTTATATTTGGAATTTAAGAAACAAAACAGGTGAATTTAAGAGAAGGAAAAAAAAAGATAGAAAAGCAAACCATTAGAGACTTTTAATGATAGAAAACAAACTGAGAATTGATGGATGGAGGTGAGTGGGGGATCGGGTAAATGGGTATTAAGTATTAAGGAGGGCACTTGTGATGAGCACTGGGTGTTGATATGTAAGTGATGAGTTACTAAATTCTATGCCTGAAACCAATTTTACCACATATGTTAACTAACTAGAGTTTAAGTAAAAACCTGAAAAGAGAAAAAAACTGTCAATGTTTACTGTACACCTCTGTTATGACCCCTGCATTCCAGACACATTATATATCAACATAAGTACATACATCAAATGAAAACACATAATTAGAAGTGTTCATAAAATTTTTTCATAATCATAAGAAAACTTAAAAAACCCAAACGTCCATCAACAATAGTTTGAATTATTTTAAAATGTGATGTATCTGGTACAATGGAATGCTATATAATAATGACAAGTAACATAAGCTCTTACTCTTTCTCTGTCGTGTGAGGACACAGCAAAAAGGTTGCTGTTAATGAGCCTCACCAGAAACTGAATCAGCTGGCACTTTGATCTTGGAGTCCTCAGCCTATGAGAAAATAGA
Source organism: Vulpes vulpes (assembly GCF_048418805.1). NCBI lineage: Eukaryota > Metazoa > Chordata > Mammalia > Carnivora > Canidae > Vulpes > Vulpes vulpes. The sequence continues at coordinate 84,556,598 of NC_132793.1, read as the reverse complement.
TGCCTTTTGGTGAAGCAACCAGTCTAGGGTATTTTATGAGGGTAGCATAAGCAGAATCATACATATTTTGGTCTTGAGGATGCTGCTGTAACAATTAAAATTGTGGAAGTGATTTTGTAAATGGGTAGATGCTGGAAGAGTTTTGAGGTACATGCTAGAAATATCAACGCTAAAGGCAATCCTAGTGAGATCTCAGATGTGGAACATGATATTGGAAACTGAATAGGGCAATCCTTGTAATAAAGCAGCAAATGATTTGACTTAACTGTGTTCTAGTGTTTTATGAAAGGTAGGATTTACAATTGGATATTTAGCTGTGGATATTTGTAAGCACAGTTTTGAAAGAGTGGCTTGGTTCCTCCTGAATGGTTACCAAAAAAAAAAAAAAAAAAGCAAAAGGAGGGAATGATTTGAAGAGGGAATTATTAAACAGAAAGAATCCAAAACTTGAAGATTTGGAAAATTATCAGCTTATTCAAATTGCAAAAATTGAGAAAACTTGCTCTGAAGAGAACACAAAGAGTGTAGCAGAACAACCATTTGATAAAGATATCACAAGTGCAGTCATGTACATAATGTGGCATCTCAGCAAAAGTCAAAAATAGAGATGGGATTACACAAGTAAGGCACTTGAGTTTGAACAAAGGGAAACAGGAAAAAGCATACTGGGATGAAAGAAGGTTGTTAGACTTCTTGGATTATGTAAACAGGGACCATAGAGCTATCTGCTTGTGAATATGATTTATCCTTAAAGAAAGGGGGGAATAATTGCAAAAGCAATTCAGAGATCTTTAGGGATATTGCCTCTGTTTCATCAGTAAAAATGTGTGGCATAGCCCAGGGGTAGGACGCTCTAACCAGCAGATCCCCGTAGGCAGGACCCTTGCAGAGAACTAAAGGGGCAGGATTTCAGCAGAACAGGAGCGACGGGGCAGCCCGGGTGGCTCAGCGGTTTAGCACCGCCTTCAGCCCAGGGCCTGATCCTGGAGACCGGGATCGAGTCCCACGTCGGGCTTCCTGCATGGAGCCTGCTTCTACTTCCGTCTGTATCTCTGCCTCTCTCTCTCTCTAAATAAAATATTTTAAAAAGAACAGGAGAGATGATGCTGCCACCACCCCAGTGGCACGCATGAAATTGTGGAGATTGAGTGAGTCCACAATCTGAAAGAGTAGGTTAGCAGGATGGAGACTGGAGGAAGAGTTACAGGTCAAGCCCCAAACCAATCTGCTGGCAGAATTCCTTCTTGCTGGGAGGAGATCTGCATCAAACCAAAAAGTATTATCCTGGAGCCTTAAGATATAATAAAATTTATCCAAAAGACACAAAAGTGCTGATTCAAAGGGGCACATACACTCTAATGTTTATAGCAGCACTATCAACAATGCCAAATTATGGAAAGAGTCTAAATGTCCATTAACCACTAAATGGATAAAGATGTAGTGTATACACACACACAGAGACACACACACACCCCTACACTCACACACACGAGAATATTACTCAGCCATTAAAAAGAATAAAATTTTGCCATTTGTGATGTTAATGGAACCAGAGTGTATTATGCTAAGTGAAATAAGTCATAGAGAGACAAATATCAATATGATTTTACTCATGTGAAATTTAAGAAACAAAACATATGAATATAGGGAAAGGGAAGAAAAATATAAGATAAAAACAGAGAGGGAGGCAAGCATAAGAGATTATAGTTAAGAGAACAAACAGGGTTGCTGGAGGGGAAGTAGCTGGGGGATAGGCTAAATGGGTGATTGCTATTAAAGAGGGCATATGACCCAGCAATTGCACTGCTGGGGATTTACCCCAAAGATACAGATGCAGTGAAACGCCGGGACACCTGCACCCCGATGTTTATAGCAGCAATGTCCACAATAGCCAAACTGTGGAAGGAGCCTCGGTGTCCATCGAAAGATGAATGGATAAAGAAGATGTGGTTTATGTGTACAATGGAATATTACTCAGCTATTAGAAATGACAAATACCCACCATTTGCTTCAACGTGGATGGAACTGGAGGGTATTATGCTGAGTGAAATAAGTCAATCAGAGAAGGACAAACATTATATGGTCTCATTCATTTGGGGAATATAAAAAATAGTGAAAGGGAATAAAGGGAAAAGGAGAAAAAATGAGTGGGAAATATCAGAAATGGAGACAGAACATGAGAGACTCCTAACTCTGGGAGACGAACAAGGGGTGGTAGAAAGGGAAGTGGGTGGGTGGGGGGTGACTGGGTGATGGGCACTGAGGGAGGGCACTTGATGGGATGAGCACTGGGTATTATTCTATATGTTGGCAAATTGAACACCAACCAATAAAAAATAAATTTAAAAAAAATAAAAAAAAATAAAGAGGGCACTTGCTGAGTGAAACCAATGCTACAATATGTCACCTAACTTGAATTTAAATAAAATTAAAAAATAGAAATAAAAAATAAAGATCTAATGGAGTTTTCATTTCTGGATTCTGGACTTGCTTGGGACTAGCAATCCCTTTCTTCCTTCAGATTTATACCTTTTCAAATAGGAGTTTTTATTTTATGCCTGTCCTGACCTTGTATTTAAGAAACACATGTTTGGTTCCATAGGTTCACAGCTAAAGTGGAAATTTGCTCATACCTGATTTAGATTATATTCATATGAGACTCTGGACTTTAGAGTTATTGTTGATACTAGTATGAGACCTTTAGGGCTATTGGGATGGAATGAAAGTATTCTGTATACAATAAGAACCTGACTTGCGGCAGCGGGCATGGAGGCAGGATGCTACAAACTGAATTGTGTCTCCCCAAAATTCATTTACTGAGGCCTTAACCTCCAATGCGACTGCATTTGGAGATAGGACATAACAGGAGACAATTAAAATTAAATGAGGTCTCAAGGTGGGGCCCTGATCTGATAGGAGAAGACACCAGAGACACTTTCTCTCTTTCAGTCATATAAAGACACAGCAAGAAAACAAATATCTGTAAGCCAGGACAAGAGCCTCACTAGAAATTCAATCTGCCAACACTTTTATCTATGAAAAATATATCTCTGCTTCTTAAGCCATCCAGTCTATGGTATTTTGATGTGACAGTCAAAGCAGAAACAATAGCACATCTCCACCTTGTATGTACTGATATGCCAGCAACACTACAATAATACCACCCCTGCATATGAGCATCTCATGTAACATGCATGTTTATGGATTTTTAAAATTTATTCATAAGAGATACACAGAGAGAGAGGCAGAGACACAGGCAGAGGGAGAGAAGCAGGCTTCCTGCAAGGAACCTGATGCGGGACTCGATCCTTGATCCCAGGATCATGCCCTGAGCCAAAGGCAAATCCTCAATCGCTGAGCCACCCAGGTGTCCCCATGTTTGTATTTAAAGTCAGAAAGTGAGGTACACCTGGGTGGCTCAATGGTTGAACATCTGCCTTCAGCTCGGGATGTTATCCCAGGGTCCTGGGATCCAACCCCAAATCAGGCTCCCCACAAGGAGCCTGCTTCTCCCTCTGCCTATGTCTCTGCCTCTCTCTGTGTGTCTCTTTTGAATAAATAAATACAATTATTTTTAAAAATTTCTAAATATTGGCCTCCTTAAAATATTGATTCTTCCCTTTGTTTATCATAGAACACCTCTCTGTTTAGGACTTCATAAATTTCTCTCAATGATAGTTTGATTTCTATGTACTTCTCTTTATACTTATTCCTAGAAGTTTTAAAATATCACCATGCTCTTTTACTTTATTTTTAAAGATTTTATTTATTTATTTATGAGAGACACACAGAAAGAGAGGCATAAGCAGAGGGAGAAGCAGGCTCCCTGTGGGGAGTCTGATGCAGGACTGGATCCCAGGACCCTGGAGCCATGACCTGAGCCAATGGCATATGCTCAACCACTGAGCCACCAAGGTACCCAGAAACATATTTATCACAGGTGTTCTTGAAAAGTTCTCTTCATGCTTTACAGAATAGCTATACATCTCTGTTCACTGATACCACACTATTTTATGTATTTATTTTTCACATTCAAATGTTTTTTTTAATTTTTTATTGGAGTTCAATATGCCAACATATAGCATAACACCCAGTGCTCATTCCGCCAAATGCCCCCCTCAGTGCCCATCACCCAGTCACCCCAACCCCTCGCCCACCTCCCCTTCCACTACCCCTTGTTCATTTCCCAGAGTTAGGTGTCTCTCATGTTTTCTCACCCTCACTGATATTTTCACTCATTTTCTCTCCTTTCCATTTATTCCCTTTCACTAATTTTTATATTCCCCAAATGAATGAGACCATATAATGTTTGTCCTTTTCCAAAATAACACTATTTTAAATGCAGCTTGCAATCAGTGTTCTGAGACACATCTGTGGATATGCCAATCAGTTCTTTTTTAGTGATATTCACTAAACATATACCATTATATTGGTTTTCAGTGAACAACATAACTGTTTCAATATTCGTTTATGTTGCAAAATGATCACCACAATAAGCCCAGTTAACATCCATCAACACACAGTATGTTTTTTTCTTGTTATGAGAATTTTTAAGATCTCCTCTCTTATCAACTTTTAGTATACAATACAATACTGCAGTATTATTAACTATAGTCACCACACTGTACATTACATTCCAAGATTTATTTATTTTATAACTGGAAGCTTGTAACTTTTGACCACTTCACCCACTTTGCCTAATCCCCACCCCATCTCTAGCAACCACCAACCTGTTCTGTGAACTTTTGAAAATTGACTTTCAAATAGAGATATTATCTTGAATTATGAGAATTAACCCTTCTTTGCTGTTATAGATTATCCTTTTATAGATCATTGGACATCATTTTTAATTTTCTATTAATTCACATCAAAGTTTATGAGCAACAGGGGTCTATAATGTTTCTTCTTACATATTTAATAGGATTTATTGTGAATATATCTGGGCCTGGAGTTTTGTAAGAGGGCCTTTAATTACAGTTAATTTTCCTCAGCAGTTAGCAGGCTATTCATATTTCCAATTTACTTTGATTTTACTTTTATAAGCTGTGTTTTCTATGAAGTTTACCATTTCAACTATTCTCATATTTATTTATTTTTTTAGAGATTTTACGGGAATCTCTGGGTGGCTCGGCGGTTTGGCGCCTGCCTTTGGCCCAGGGAGTGGTCCTGGAGTCCCGGGATCGGGTCCTACATCAGGCTCCCTGCATGGAGCCTGCTTCTTCCTCTGCCTGTGTCTCTGCCTCTCTCTCTCTCCTCTGTGTCTTTCATGAATAAATAAATAAAATCTTTAAAAAAATTATTTACTTACTTACTTAGTTATTTATTTGAGACACACAGAGAGAGGCAGAGACACAGGCAGAGGGAGAAGCGGGCTCCCTGCAAGGAGCCCAATGTGGGATTTGATCCTAGATCGGGATCCCGCCCTGAGCCAAAGGCAGACGCTCAACCGCTGAACCACCCAGGCGTCCCATCAACTACATTTTTATATTTAATGGCTGGAAGTTGTTCATGATTTCTTTTTAATCTCCTTAAAGTATATATGAACAGTAGGAATATCACTGTTTTTTTCATTCTTGATATTGCTTAGTTGAGTAACTCCCCCCACTTTTTTTGGTTTTTGTTTTGTTTTGTTGTTTTCAGTTGAAGCAAACCAGAGGTAAAGTTTATCCACATTACTAATCCTATTGAAGAATCAACCTCCAGCTATTCTTGTTATATGTTTGTTTTATTTTATTAGTTTCTGTTCTCATATTTGTTATTTTCTTCACCTATATTATTTGCACCTATATTATTTGGTTAAATCTCTTGTCATTTTATTGTGATTACCCAAAGAGAGTGATCATAACAGAAATAACCAGACTTTCTCATTTTCTAATATATTCCTTTTAAGGTATAGGATTTCCTCTAAGAAGCACTGATTTCCATGAAGGAAAAACAAATTTTTACATAGGCACCTTCATTATTAATCAAATCATAGTATTTCCTGATTTACTTTGTGATTTTTTTCCTTGAATTTTGGGTTACTTGGAAATATAGTTATTAATATCTCAATATGGAAATGATTGTCTAGTTATATTTTTATTATTGATTTCTGGCTCAAATTTATTCTGGATTCAATACATATATTCTAAATTATTTCAATCTTTTGAAATTATTAAGACATCCTTTAGGCCCAATATGTTGTTACTTGTCATCAATGCCTGGTGTGTAATTTTCACAGGTGAAATTTGATGGATATACTGTCTTTAAATAAATGTTTATAAGCATTTATTTGGTCAGTATATTATCTATCAAAATTTCTAAAGCCCTGCTAGGTTTTTCCCCTTCAGCTTATTCAATCCATTACATCCCTGCTCTCTAGTGGCCAGAAATATTAATTTCTTTCTTATGTTGTATGTGGGAGACAAATGACATTGTCTAGTCAGTTCGGTATGATTGTTCATAATTCTCTTTAAAAATGCTTAAATGTTTTGGAGGATGAAAGGAACAGGGTAATAAACATGGAAAATACTGTGAACATTTTTATATTAAGAAAAAAAAGCAGAATGTCTGTGTGCCTCAGTGGTTGAGCATCTGCCTTCTGCTCATGTCATGATCCTGGAGTCCTGGGATTGAGTCCCACAGCAGGCTCTCCCTCTGCCTATGTCTCTGCCTCTGTGTGTGTGTCTCTCTCATGAATAAATAAAATCTTTAAAAAATGAATAAAAAATAAAAAGCACTCCTCCAAGGAGCAAAAAGTTAGATAAATTCTGTCTTTTTATCCCTATGGCCATGGTTTGTAGGTCTGAATATATCCACAGCACAATGACTATTCTCTTCATAAAGTGGAAAGAGGCAAATGGACTCCAGCATTACTGTGTGATATTCTCCCCCAATTTCTTTTTGTTACTTTTATTATTTTGAAACTTGTGAAACAAAGCTTCTTCTTTCCTAATTGGTGTTTTTAAGGCTATAAATTTTGCCCTTAAGCATGGCTTTTGGTGCATCCTAAATATTTTAATGTGCCATAATTTCATTGTTGTCCAGGTGAAAGTATTTTCTAATTTTCCTTGTGATTTCTTTTATAATTCATGGGTTATTTAGGTTACTTAATGTTCTGTCTTGGGTTTTGTCCCTCAAACACTTAGCTATTTCCTAAGTATTTCAAGTACTTCTTGTATTTGTCCAGTTTCTATCATTGGTGTGGAAGAAAATATTACCCTTATATTAGCTATTTAATCTGGTTAGAAATAGAAAATTATGTATGTTTTAGATCTGTATTATATATATATAGTTATATATAGTTATATATATAATAAAATTCTGTTATCCATGCTAAAGTATACACATACCAGAATTCTTTTTTTTAAAGATTATTTATTTATTCATGAGAGAGAGAGAGAGAGAGAGAGAGAGAGAGAGAGAGAGGCAGAGATACAGGCAGAGGGAGAAGCAGGCTCCATGTGGGAAGCCGGATGTGGGACTTGATCCTAGGTCCCCAGGACCAGACCCTGGGCTGAAGGTGGCGCTAAACTGCAGAGCCACCCAGGCTACCCAGCATACCTGAATTCTTGGCACTTATAGAAAGCATCCAAAAAACTTCCTGAAATTTTCAGGGTTTGATTATGATATAGATAATTCAGTATAATTTTATAATTGGAGCAATTTTTATGATAGTATAATTGAGTTGCTTGAGGAACACTGACACCTTTGTTAATATCAGTATTTAAATATAGAATTAAAAAGGCATTTTTGAGTTAACTTTTTGTTATCTATTTGTTCATTTACGATGACTAAACAAGATTCTACAAAACACCCCTCACAATCCCAGGAAGAGCTAACAGAGTCCTGTTCCACTCAGAATCCCATGACAATTATAAAGATAATAAATACTGCACAAAGGTACCTAAAATTAAACATATATATATATATATATATATATATATATATATATATATATATATAATCTCTTATCTTTAAACCTTGACTTTTTTCAGCTTATTGAAGTGTAGTTGATATATAAAACCCTGCACATATTTAATGTATACAATTTGGTAAGTTTGCAACTTCTTGCAAGATACATCTATGAAGGGAAACAAATTGAACTATTGGGACTTAAGGTAAGTTTGAATTCTAAACTAGAGTTGGCAAAAACTGCCTTTGTAAATTTCAAAATAAAAGTAAGTTTGCCTGATAGTAGGGAGGGGCAAGATGGCGAAAGAGTAGGGTCCCCAAATCACCTGCCCCCACCAAATTACCTAGATAACCTTCAAATCATTCTGAAAATCTACGAATTTGGCCTGAGATTTAAAGAGAGAACAGCTGGAATGCTACAGTGAGAAGAGTTCGCACTTCTGTCAAGGTAGGAAGACGGGGAAAAAAGAAATAAAGAAACAAAAGGCATCCAAGGGGGAGGGGCCCCACGAGGAGCCGGGCTAAGGCTGGGGCGAGTGTCCCCAGGACAGGAAAGCCCCATCCCGGAGAAGCAGGAGCTGCACCAACCTTCCCGGGCGGAAAGGCCTCGCAGGGAGTTAGAGCAGGACCCAGGAAGGCGGGGATGCCCTTGGGCTCCCTGGGACACTAACAGACACCTGCGCCCCGGGGAGAGTGAGCCGAGCTCCCTAAGGGCTGCAGCGCACATGGCTGGACCCGGGAGCAGCTTGGAGGGGCTCGGGCGGCGGCTCCGCAGAGGGGGCTGCGTGGCCGGGAGGGCCAATCCAATAGCGCAAGCCCAGGAGCACAGGGCACCGGGGACACAGCCCAGGATCCGGCCTTCCCCCGGGACAGGCAGAGGCCAGGAGGGCCCAGGACAGCAAGGACGCTCTTGCCCCGAGCTGAGCAGATCAGTGGCCCCACCCAGGAGCATCCAGGCCCTGCAGACGGAGAGCTCTGTAGTTACTGCAGGAGCTGAATCCAGGGCTCCAGAGCTGGCCGCCGCCACTGTGGTTGTTCCTCCTGGGGCCTCACGGGGTAAACAACCCCCACTGAGCCCTGCACCAGGCAGGGGGCAGAGCAGCTCTCCCAAGTGACTATATCCCCTGGAGTATCCTCCACGATGACCTACAGGTGTCCTCATCCTCAGAAGACACTGAGAGCGAATGAGTCAGCTCCTGGCCTCGGACACTTGTCCTCCACCCCACTGCACCCTGACGGGGTGTCTGTGGACCTGAGGACGTGGCCACTCCTAGACTGATGTGGGGAATCAGCGTTTGCTCAGCTGCATTGCATGGAAAATTTCAGGTCCACAGGGTGCTGCCTCTCATATTCCTGGGGGCTGTCCTCAGATGCCCACCCCTCAACAGACACACTGTACTTTTCTTTAGGGAAATCCATGGGCTGTGGCAAAGGCTACTCTTCCCTGTGGAATGTCAAGTTGTTCTTCTGGAAATACATTATCTATGAAATGGAGGGAGATTTGAGTGAGCACTTGTCATTCCAAAGGAAATAAAATCTAAGATGTTAAGCTCTCTTTGGTTTATGCATGTCTGCATTTGGGGATTCAGCATGGAGTACCCACTGTGTGCTCTGCAAATGGATACCATATTCTCCCCTGAGATGAGTTTTTCTTGACTCTATGGTGGTAGCTTGGTGGGAATTGTGATGGGCAATATTTCACCCATGTAGTTCATTTTTGTTCTTGATTGTTATCTTAGAGTTGTGTGTAGCGTTTTATTTCCCTTAATAAAATGTTAGCACCAAAAAAAAAAAAAATCAGCACAACAGGCCCCTCCCCCAGAAGACCAGCTAGACGGACAAGTTCCAGGGGAAGTCAAGGGACTTAAAGTATACAGAATCAGAAGATACTCCCCCGTGTTTTTTTTTCTTGCTTTTTGATTTCTCTTTGCTTCCCCCACCCTTTCTTTCTTTCTTTCTCTTTTTCTTCTCTTTTTTCTTTTTTTCTTCCTCTTTTCTTTTTTCTTTTTATCCTTTCTTTCCTTCTTTCTCTCCTCTCTTTTTCTCCTTTTCCCAATACAACTTGTATTTGGCCACTCTGCACTAAGCAAAATGACTATAAGGAAAAACTCACCTCAAAAGAAAGAATCAGAAACAGTCCTCTCTCCCACAGAGTTACAAAATCTGGATTACAATTCAATTTCAGAAAGCCAATTCAGAAGCACTATTATACAGCTACTGGTGGCTCTAGAAAAAAGCATAAAGGCTCAAGAAACTTCATGACTGCAGAATTAAGATCTAATCAGGCAGAAATTAAAAATCAATTGAATGAGATGCAATCCAAACTAGAAGTCCTAATGATGAGGGTTAAGAGGTGGAAGAACGAGTGAGTGACATAGAAGACAAGTTGATGGCAAAGAGGGAAACTGAGGAAAAAAGAGAAAAACAATTAAAAGACCATAAGGTTAGATTAAGGGAAACAAATGACAGCCTGAGGGAAAAAAACCTACGTGTAACTGGGGTTCGCGAGGGCGCAGAAAGGGACAGAGGGCCAGAATATGTATTTGAACAAATCAGAGCTGAAAACTTTCCTAATCTGGGAAGGGAAACAGGCATTCAGATCAAGAAAATAGGGAGATCCCCCCCTAAAATCAATAAAAACCGTTCAACACCTCGACATCTAATGGTTAAGCTTGCAAATTCCAAAGATAAAGAGAAAATCCTTAAAGCAGCAAGAGACAAGAAATCCCTGACTTTTATGGGGAGGAGTATTAGGGTAACAGCAGACCTCTGCACAGAGACCTGGCACGCCAGAAAGGGCTGGCAGGATATATTCAGGGTTCTAAATGAGAAGAACATGCAACCAAGAATACTTTATCCAGCGAGGTTCTCATTCAGAATGGAAGGAGAGATAAAGAGCTTCCAAGACTGCCAGGAACTGAAAGAATATGTGACCTCCAAACCAGCTCTGCAAAAATTTTAAGAGGAATTCTTAAAATTCCCCTTTAAGAAGAAGTTCAGTGGAACAATCCACAAAACCAGGGACTGAATAGATATCATGAGGCACTAAACCCATATCTTTCAATAGTAACTCTGAACGTGAATGGGCTTAATGACCCCATCAAAAGGAGCAGGGTTTCAGACTGCATAAAAAAGCAGGGCCCATCTATTTGCTCTCTACAAGAGACTCATTTTAGACAGAAGGACACCTACAGCCTGAAAATAAAAGGTTGGAGAACCATTTACCATTCAAATGGTCCTCAAAAGATGATATATAGCCATCCTTATATCAGATAAACTAAAATTTACCCTGAAGACTTTAGTGAGAGATGAAGAGGGACACTATATCATACTTAAAGAATCTATCCAACAAGAGGACCTAACAATCCTCACTATATATGCCCCGATGTGGGAGCTGCCAAATATATCAATCAATTAATAACCAAAGTTAAGACATACTTAGATAAAAATACACTTATACTTGGTGACTTCAATCTAGCGCTTTCTACACTCAATATATCTTCTAAACACAACATCTCCAAAGAAACAAGGGCTTTAAATGATACACTGGACCAGAAGGATTTCACAGATATCTACAGAACTTTACATCCAAACTTAATTGAATACACATTCCTCTGAAGTGCACATGGAACTTTCTCCACAATAGACCACATACTGGGTCACAAATCGGGTCTGAACCCATACCAAAAGATTGGGAACGTCCCCTGCATATTTTCAGACCAAAATGCCTTGAAATTAGAACTAAATCACAACAAGAAGTTCGGAAGAACTTCAAACACATGGAGGTTAAGGATCATACTGTTAAAAGATGAGAGGGGCAACCAGGAAATTAAGGAAGAATTAAAAAGATTCATGGAAACTAATGAGAATGAAGATACAACCGTTCAAAATCTTTGGGATGCAGCAAGAGCAGTCCTGAGGGGGAAATACATCGCAATACAAGCATCCATTCAAACACTGGAAAGAACTCAAATACAAAAGCTAACCTTACACATAAAGGAGCTAGAGAAAAAACAGCAAATAGATCCTACACCCAGCAGAAGAAGAGAGTTAATAAAGATTTGAGCAGAACTCAATGAAATCGAGACCAGAAGAACTGTGGAACAGATCAACAAAACGAGGAGTTGGTTCTTTGAAAGAATTAATAAGATAGATAAACCATTAGCCAGCCTTATTAAAAAGAAGAGAGAGAAGACTCAAATTAATTAAATCATGAATGAGAAAGGAGAGATCACTACCAACACCAAGGAAATACAAACGATTTTAAAAACATATTATGAACAGCTATACACCAATAAATTTGGCAATCTAGAAGAAATGGACGCATTCCTGGAAAGCCACAAATTACCAAAACTGGATCAGGAAGAAATAGAAAACCTGAACAGAACTATAACCAGGGAGGAAATTGAAGCAGTAATCAAACACCTCCCAAGACAGAAAAGTCCAGGGCCAGATGGCTTCCCAGGGGATTTCTATCAAACGTTTAAAGAAGAAACCATACCTATTCTACTAAAGCTGTTTGGAAAGCTAGAAAGAGATGGAGTACTTCCAAATTCGTTCTATGACGCCAGCATCACCTTAATTCCAAAACCAGACAAAGACCCCACCAAAAAGGAGAATTAGAGACCAATAACCCTGATGAACATGGATGCAAAAATTCTCAACAAGATATTAGCCAATAGGATACAACAGTACATTAAGAAAATTATTCATCATGACCAAGTAGGATTTATCCCCGGGACACAAGGCTGGTTCAACACTCATAAAACAATCAATGTGATTCATTATATCAACAAGAGAAAAACCAAGAACCATATTATCCTCTCATTAGATGCAGAGAAAGCATTTGACAAAATACAGCATGCATTCCTGATCAAAACTTTTCAGAGTGCAGGAATAGAGGGAACATTCTCAACATCTTAAAAGCCATCTATGAAAAGCCCACAGCAAATATAATTTTCAATGGGGAGCACTGGGAGCTTTTCCCCTAAGATCAGGAACAAGACAGGGATGTCCACTCTCACCACTGCTATTCAACATAGTACTAGAAGTCCTAGCCTCAGCAATCAAACAAAGACATTAAAGGCATTCAAATTGGCAAAGAAGAAGTCAAACTCTCCCTCTTCGCTGATGACTTGATACTCTACATAGAAAACCCAAAAGCCTCCACCACAAGATTGCTAGAACTCATACAGCAATTTGGCAGCGTGGCAGGATACAAAATCAATGCCCAGAAGTCAGTGGCATTTCTATACACTAACAATGAGCCTGAAGAAAGAGAAATTAAGGAGTCAATCGCATTTACAATTGCACCCAAAAGCATAAGATACTAGGAATAAACCTAACCAAAGAGGTAAAGGATCTATCCCCTAAAAACTATAGAACACTTCTGAAAGAAATTGAGGAAGACACAAACAGATGGAAAAATATTCCATGCTCATGGATTGGCAGAATTAATATTGTTATAGTGTCAATGTTACCCAGGGCAATTTACATGTTTAATGCAATCCCTATCAAAATACCATGGACTTTCTTCAGAGAGTTAGAACAAATTATTTTAAGATTTGTGTGGAATCAGAAAAGACCCCGAATAGTCAAGGGAATTTTAAAAAAGAAACCATATCTGGGGGCATCACAATGCCAGATTTCAGATTGTACTACAAAGCTGCGGTCATCAAGACACTGTGGTACTGGCACAAAAACAGACACAGAGATCAATGGAACAGAAGAGAGAATCCAGAAGTGCACCCTCAACTTTATGGTCAACTAATATTTGAGAAAGGAGGAAAGACTATCCACTGGAAGAAAGACAGCCTCTTCAATAAAGGGTGCTGCGAAAATTGGACATCCACATGCAGAAGAATGAAACTAGACCACTCTCTTTCACCATACATAAAGATGAACTCAAAATGGATGAAAGATCTAAATGTGAGACAAGATTCCATCAAAATCCTAGAGGAGAACACAGGCAACACCCTTTTTGAACTCGGCCACAGTATCTTCTTGCAAGATACATCCACGAAGGCAAAAGAAAGAAAATAAAAAATGAAGTATTGGGACTTCATCAAGATAAGAAGCTTTTGCACAGCAAACGACACAGTCAACAAAACTAAAAGACAGCCTACAAAATGGGAGAAGATATTTGCAAATGACGTATCAGATAAAGGGCTAGTTTCCAAGATCTAGAAAGAACTTATTAAACTCAACACCAAAGAAACAAACAATCCAATCATGAAATGGGCAAAAGACATGAACAGAAATCTTACAGAGGAAGACATGGACATGGCCAACATGCGCATGAGAAAATGCTCTGCATCACTTGCCATCAGGGAAATACAAATTAAAACCACAATGAGATACCACCTCACACCAGTGAGAATGGGGAACATTAACAAAGCAGGAAACCACAAATGTTGGAGAGGATGTGGAGAAAAGGGAACCCTCTTACACTGTTGGTGGGAATGTGAACTGGTGCAGCCACTCTGGAAAACTGTGTGGAGGTTCCTCAAAGAGTTAAAAATAGACCTGCCCTATGACCCAGCAATTGCACTGTTGGGGATTTACCCCAGAGATATAGATCAATGAAATGCCGGGACACCTGCACCCTGATGTTTATAGCAGCAATGTCCACAATAGCCAAACTGTGGAAGGGGCCTCGGTGTCCATCGATAGATGAATGGATAAAGAAGATGTGGTTTATGTATACAATGGAATATTACTCTGCCATTAGAAATGATAAATACCCACCATTTGCTTCAACATGGATGGAACTGGAGGGTATTATGCTGAGTGAAATAAGTCAATCGGAGAAGGTCAAACATTATATGTTCTCATTTATTTGGGGAATATAAATAATAGTGAAAGGGAATAGAAGGGTAGAGAGAATAAATGGGTAGGAAATATCAGAAAGGGAGACAGAACATAAAGACTCCTAACTCTGGGAAATGAACTAGGGGTGGTGGAAGGGGAGGAGGTCGGGGGGGGGGGGGGGTGAATGTGTGACAGGCACTGAGGGGGGCACTTGGTGGGATGATCACTGGGTGTTATTCTGTATGTTGGCAAATTGAACACCAATAAAAAATAAATTTATTATTTAAAAAAAGTAAGTTTGCCTATCAGTATGAGAAAATAAGTATTCATTCATTACCTCTCATGAGCCAGGAACCTTTAGGGATCCTATAGACTGACTACTGCTGTATCCAGATAGCAGAAAAAATATAGACATACTAAGAGACTTTAATTGCAGGATTGTCTGATTTTTTATTTTTTTAAGATTTATTTATACATGAGACATAGAGAGGGAGGCAGAGACACAGGCAGAGGGAGAATCAGGCTCCCTGAAGGGAGCCCTGATGCAGGACTTGATCCCAGAACCCCAGGATCACAACCCGAGCCAAAGGCAGATGTTCAACCAAGCCACCCATGTGCCCTTCATGGATTTTTTAAAATTTAAATGAATTAATTAACAAAGAATACATTATTAGTTTCGTAGGTAGAATTTAGTGAATCATCAGTTGCACACAATACCCAGTGCTCATTATTACATCACATGCCCTTCCTAATGCCCATCACCTAGTTACCCCATTCCTCCACCCACCCCACCTCCAGCAACCCTCAGTTTGTTCCCTATAGTTTAGAGTCTCCTATGGCTTGTCTCTCTCTACTTTCTTTGATTTTTAAAGCCAAAAGGCATTTATGGATATCTCAAAGACTATCACTTTTAACAGGTATTGCACCAATCATTTTTATAAGAATTTTCTCCTTTGGGATCCCTGGGTGGCGCAGCGGTTTGGCGCCTGCCTTTGGCCCAGGGCGCGATCCTGGAGACCCGGGATCAAGTCCCACATCGGGCTCCCGGTGCATGGAGCCTGCTTCTCCCTCTGCCTGTGTCTCTGCCTCTCTCTCTCTCTCTCTCTCTCTGTGACTATCATAAATAAAAAAAAATTAAAAAAAAAGAATTTTCTCCTTTAATACAGCAAACCTAAAACAAAAATACAGCAAACCTGTGAGCTAATCACTTGTATTATTGCTATTATTCCTGTCATCTGCCAAATGAGGAAAAAAAAAAAAAGGTGATTAATTTGCCCAAGATGAATCCCTCAGAAAGTTCTGTATTTCAGATTTGAATCCCTGATGCCTGATTCTAGACCCCTGTTTTAATTCCCATCTCTACAGTAGTACCTAAACATTGGACCTGAAGCATGTGGGTTTGCTGAGGGAAATTACTCTGAAACAAATATGTGTGTTTTAAATATGGACACATCACAGTAAGTGGGGCTGAGACCAGCTGGCCTGAGCTACTTGCAATAAAAGACTGTTCAGCCTCCTGGATTTTTTTCTATCCATCCCTACAGTCCACTTCTGAACTAGTATCCTGCCTCTAGGGCTTTTCTTATGATGCCTGGGATGTGCCTCAGCCCTGCAGTGCTATAAATCACCTCCCTCCTTGTCATTCTGTGACCTAAGTGCTTAGTGCAGCCTGCTCAGTGGGACCATTGTTTTCATTCATTCCACTTGGACATCTAAATCCTGACCAATGAGGAGCTCCTGTGTTGTCCTGAAAACTGCTGTGTGCACAAATTGGTCTCAGGTCCCAGTCCTGAGGCCAAGTGGGTTTTTGGGAAAAGAGCCCTCAGCTGAGGCAAATAACTAAAGACATGATCAGATGTGTATTTTCAGAGACTACATGAAAATATCAGTGCCAATAAATAAATAAATAAATAAATAAATAAATAAATATTAAAAACAAAAAGCCAAAAAGCAGGACAAAACAGGACTATTACAATCAGAGAAAATTCTCTGAGAATAGATATGTGACCAAAATGGGAAGTATTTGCTTATTCTTTCTACATGCACTCCCCTATTTATAGATATTCTGTCTCACATATTTAAAATCATGCAGTACAATTTTAGTTTCTAACAGCATATATGAAATATTTGCACTATAAAACTAGAAGATATAGTTCACTATGGATGGTAGGACATGAACACAATTGACAGCCACACAAGTGAGTGTATGAAAATAAATGCTGCTCCATGCCTGCTGCATAGGCTTTAGAGATTCTCTTCCTCAGTGGGAAAAATTAGAGAGGGAGACAAACCATGAGAGACTCCTATGTCTGGGAACAAACAGAGTTGTGGAAGGGGAGGTGGGAGGGGGAATGGGGTAACTGGGTGACTGGCACTAAGGAGGGCACTTGATGAGATAAGCATTGGGTGTTACACTATATGTTGGAAAACTGAATTTAAATAAAATATGTTTCTTTTTTGTGAGGAGATATGTGGTCTAATACAATCTAGAACTTCACTGTCCAATATTATAGCTACTAGCCCTATGTAGCTATTTAAATTAAATTTAAAATTAAATTCAGTCCCTCAGTCATTCTAGCCACATTTCAAGTACTCAAAAGCCACATGGGCTTGGGGCATCTGGGTGGTTCTGTCAGTTTAGCAGCTGACCCTTGATTTTGGCTCAGGTCTTGATTTCAAGGTAATGAGATTAAGCTCTGCAGGAAGCTTATCTAAGATTCTCAGGCTCTTGCTCTCTGCCCCTCCCCCTCTCTCTTGTGCTAGCTCCCTTAAAAAAGAAAAAGAGCCACATGGGGCTAATAGCTACCAAACCGGAATACTGAATAGCATATACATCAAATCATCACAGAAAATTCTACTGGACAGTGCTGACCTATAAAAAGTGGATCAAATATAAATTAAACATATTGCTGGGAACATATTACCATTGAACAAATAATGGTTTGATAATCAAGATTGTTAGGTTTGTGAATCTGTAAAAAGTCTGATATATAAACCCATTCTCCAAGTTTTTTTCCTATGAAAATCTTTGGGGCTGTCAAAAGAATACTCAGCAACCAATGCATTTATGAGAGGAGAGAGAAAGCAAGTTAGACTTTGGAAGAACTGGCATCCCCAACACAAAACCCAGTAACAATACAAAAGAAGGAATTCAAAATCCCCAAGATTTCCTACATTCATGGTGGAAAACAGCAATATTCTCATAATTACCAAAAGAGGGAAAGTTTACCTTTTGAAAATATTGAGCTTAGCTTCTACTGCATGAGCAGGATATCCCCTGGCTTACTTAAATCTTCCTAAATAAAACATGACTTTAATTTCTACAACTTCATTTAGTTTGATTTCTAGTGTAGTTAACCTTTTATGGTGTTATGTTATGAATTTTAAGTGTTTAAGTGTATTAACTGAAATAGAAATACAACTGTTTGGTGTACTACACTTCTATCCAATGTCTTGCTACATGTGCTTATTAAACATGATGGTTTATCAATATTTTTCCTCAATTTTCTGCTTTCTCCTATTAATAATCATTTTACAATTACAAAATATTTTATTTATTTGCTTGACTCATGGCACTGGCTAGGATTGACAATATAGCACTTTGCCTATTTATTTCAGATGGAAAGCTTTAAAATCCTTCACTTACAGGATTACTTTTAGTTACATATTTAACTTATGTAATAGGGCATTTCTTTTTACTGCTCCTGCTATTTTTAATAATAGCTGTGGCTCTAGAAATATGATCAATTTTAATAAATTTTCACACTTAATGGCTAAGCCTTGTTTCTGATATCCTCTCATGATTTTTCATGTTATTAATGTAATGATATCCTATTTTTAAAATTTCTGATATTATTTGAGGCTCCTTCATTTTTAAATAAATTTCACCAGAAATTTAGCTCTCAGTAATTCATTTAAAGGATTACACTGATTCATTACCCTTACCTCGTGTTTGTTTTTTATTATTTGCTTCAATCTGATTCCTCTGCTATATTCAGACACCCTCATTTTAAGTTTTAGGCACTAAATTCCAAGAAACTCACTTTGGCAAAGAAAATCCAATAATATATATAATGATAAAGCATCGTAATGCAGATTTACTCTTGGAAAAAACATGGTAAATTAAATATTTGGAAGTCTGTCAGTGCAAGTAATCACATTAAGAGCATAAAGGGAAAAAAAACATAAGATCATTTCTCAATGCAGAAAACTACATGATAAAATTCAGTGTACATCCATGATAAGTAATCTTAGCAGAGGAGGTTTTTTTCTTTTTTTTTTAAACCATTCTACTGAAACATATTCCAAAACGACAAAGAGCTCACAGAGAAAATTAAAAAGCACTACTTCTGAGCAGGATGATAGAGCATGCATTATGAACAGCTGGCCTGCCACAATGCAGGACAAACCTCAGGGAAATAAAGAGAAACAAAGGGCCACCATGAGTCAAGCGAGGAGAAAATAAAAGCCAGGGTCACACAGGGGACAGTGGCTAATTATGCCCGCATCAGGATCTGACAAAGGCAGCAGCTTCTGCACAGCGGGACACAGAATTGGAAAATCCAATAAACTAAGACATCTGAAAAGCGCTGAAGTGGCCTCTGATCAGAAGCACTCCCTGCTAATGTCTCGCTGGCAAAAAAGCATTTCCAGCATCAGCTTGTGAGATTTTCCGGAAGAGAGACCAAAAGAAATCATGTCTTGTGAAGAAAAAGCTTTCCACAGTGACAGCCGTAACACGGGGGGAGGGGGGGGGCATGCACACAAAGACCTATGTAGACATAAAATGGAGCGAGCAGAAAAAGGATTTATAAAGTGTATGGGTGTGACGTTCCAGAATAAACCTGGGGCAGGGGGAGGATTACGATTTTTAAAATAGACCATACAAAAAAGCAATAGAATACAATGTGTCTGAATGAATACTGGGAGACATGAAATCAAAACCTCAAGGATCTGTAATTACGTCCTCCAGAGGAGACTGCAAGCGGGAGGGATTGCGATCCGGCAGCGGGAGTGCAGAGCAGCAGGTGCAGAGGCCTGAAGGGGCGGGGCAGCCCAGCAGCCGAGAACAAAGGAGGATGCGGAACCAGCGTACACACTGTGCAGACAGCAGCGTGGATCCCGGGCTGACGTTGCTCCCACAGGAAGTGTCCGCCGCGCCTGCCCAGAGGAGGAAGTAGGAACCCACAAGCACAGGAAGAGAGCAGGGGGAGAAGGAAAAGAGATGCACACTTCGTAAGGAAGAGACCCCGGTACCAGCTCGGGCTCTCTGGGCCTCAAGCCTAAAGGAAGAGACACCGGAGCAGTTCCGGTACCATCTGGGGAGAAGAATTTGCCATGGAAGAGCCTGCAGCTCCCACTGAAGCCTCTGAGGCATCTGGGGCACCTACGGGGGCCGAGGTGGCAGGGGAGGGTGCACCTGGGCCTTCACTCCACATGCGCCCGGTCTTCCGGCAATTTGCGGCTGCGGGCCCGGCCCCCCTCCGTGCGTCACGTCGGAGGCCTGCCCAGGCCTCGGGGGGAGGGGCGGGGCCCAGTCGCTTGCAGGGCCGGAGCAGCGGCAGCTGGACAAAGCAAGTCACCTGCAGGTATTTTCTGCATGGGCTTTGCAAGGAGGGGGAGAACTGTCGTTATTCCCATGACCTCTCGGGCCGGCTGCAGGCTGGGGAGAGCCCTGGTTCACCGCCTGGGGCCTCCGCAGACCCAAGCCCTAGCACGGCTGCGCATATTGAGACCTTGCCTCAGGAAGTGGCTGAAGCCTCCTCTGTTGCGTTCGCCTGCTCCTTGCCTGCGATTGGCTTAGCTGCTGAAGGGGGTTTCTTTGAAGCTGAGAGAGACAATGCAGGCCTTGAAGCTGCCGGAGGAGCTGGTGTGGAAGGTTGGGAGAATGCCATTGAGTTTGTTCCTGGGCAACCCTACCGGGGCCGCATGATCCCTTCTGTTCCCAGGGCTTCTGTGCAGAGCCCAGTGACTGAGAGGGAACAGATTGCAGTGGGCAGGGGGCAGCAGCTTTGCCGAGATGCGGCTATGGGGCAGTGCTTTCGTGGGGAGAGCTGTATGTATGTCCATGGAGAGATATGTGATATGTGTGGGCTTCAGGTCTTGCACCCTGTGGATGCTGCACAGAGGGCAGACCATATAAAGGCTTGCATTGAAGCACACGAGAAGGATATGGAGCTCTCGTTTGCAGTTCAGCGAAGTATGGACAAAGTGTGTGGCATCTGCATGGAGGTTGTCTATGAGAAAGCCAACCCCAGTGACTGCCGCTTTGGCATCCTCTCCAACTGCACCCACACCTACTGTCTTAGGTGTATCCGCAGGTGGAGGACTGACAAGCAGTTTGGCAACAGGATCGTCAAGTCCTGTCCACAGTGCAGGGTCACCTCCAACTTTGTGATTCCCAGTGAGTTCTGGGTGGAGGAGGAGGAAGAGAAGCAGAAACTTATTCAGCAATACAAGGAGGCAATGAGCAACAAGACTTGCAGGTATTTTGCAGGAGGCAGGGGTTTCTGCCCATTTGGAGATAACTGTTTTTACAAGCATGCAGACCCAGAGGGCCTGGGAGAGGATCCTCAGAGGCTGAGTGCTGAGGCATCCGGTGCTCACTGCGGTCAATTTTCGGAGCCTACTCAGGTGCGAGAGGGTGAGATGCCCTTTAAAAGCAGTAAAAAAGAGCTTGTCATGCTTCGGCTGGCCAATCTGTTGTTTAAGTGTTTTATTTCACTGGGAAATGATGAGATTTCTTTTCAAAGGACCAGTGGGACTTGCTTCATTATGAGCTGGAAAAAAATATTTCAGTTTGAATCTGTAGCATTATGCTGTGGCATGTGGTCTAGTGTGCTAAGGCTCTGCCATCCGCTGTTGCTTGTTTTCTGTTTATAGACACATCTATCATTCACAGGCTATTGAAGCCCTTTTTATAAAGCATCCATCTCTGTTTTCTTCCATCCCCATTTCAAGGTTATAGTGCTTTACTGTGGTGAACTGTAACAAAAAGTCCTTAACGTTATTGTTTGATGAAATGAATATGACTGTAGTTTATGGTTTATTTTGTCATCTCTGTTTTCAACAGGATTGACTCAGTTCTAGTCTAGTGTTTACAGAATTTCCACACTCATTTTGAAGTCCCTCAAGAATAAATGTGACAGGGTGAAGGGAGAAGTCTAAACTGAACAAGGAGCTTTTTGCTACTACAGCCTTAAGAAATGGACCCTCGCAGGGCCTTTGTGGTACAGCTGCTCACCTTTGTTGTTTACATGTCTGTTCCTTCCCTCATTCCCCTTCAAGTGCACTCTTTAACATGTGGTTACCTTGTGGTTTTTGTGTTTAACTTGACCAGAACCAGGTGTGTATGTTTACATGTTTTTATCCTGTGAAGCTTGATGTGAAATTACTTATATTTGGAAGTATTTATTTAAGAATTATATATGTGCATATAAATGTGTAAAAAGTTATATGATCAAAAATATTTATAAAGGATACACCATATGCTATCTGGAAGAGCTGGAAGCTGGAAGTGAAAGGCAATATGATTTGCTGTTGTGTGAGTGTGAGGTGTGTAAATAATTGTTCTGTCCTTTTTACAGGCTCAGTAAATAGTATCTAACGACAACAGATAATTGAAGTGGCTCTGGTCAATTATAGCAGACACCGATAAAGAAATTTTACAAAATAGGACATTGGTAATTCCTGTGATGGCATTAATAGCTCACTGTTCTATTATAAATACAGAAATGTGTGTTCCCGTGCAGTTTAGCGCAATGTCATTATTCCTTATAATAGCACAATCAATCCTGAACTCAGATACACAGTACTTTGTATTCAATATTTCTAGATATTCAAAGAAAGGGGCTTTTGACAAAAGTTTTCAATATATACATGACAAAATTATAAAAGAAAATAGAATAATATTTAAATGAGTCAAAATATAAGAATGGAAAGATAAGTGAAATATATAAAGGAACAAAAACTAAATACATAGTAATATGGGAATTACACACTATCAGATTAAGTGAAAATGGCTTAAAAATTGAAACTCAAAGATTATCAGATTTGATTAAAATTAAAATGAAACTGTATGCTGTTTAAAGTACACACCTACAACATAAGAATACAGAACCTTAAAAGTAATAGAATGAAAAAATAAATAGCAATGCTGTGACTTTTGTAACAGACAAAGTTGATATTAAGGATAAAAAGATTGCTGGAGATAAATAAGGTTAGTATATGAATATTAAATTATAATTTACCTGGAAAATAAAACTATTCCAATTTTGTATTCATTTAATAACACAGCATCAAAAATAAATAATAAGAAAAATATAAAATTTAAGTGGACAATTTTCATACATCTTTTCAGTAACTGAACAAGCAAAGGAGTTGAACAGCACAATTCTAACAATTTATCTAATGTAAAATGTACAAAATGTTGTATGCATCAACTGCAGAATGTTCTTCTCTTGGCTGAGGGTGAAAATATACCAGATACATAAGTTCTATGAGATCCAGATTGTCCGGACTATTTAGGAAAGACACAGTACATTTACAGAGTTTGTGTAACTCATATACTAAGCACTCTCCAAAGGACTAATTTAATTCTCAGACTG
The DNA here is from genome assembly GCF_048418805.1 of Vulpes vulpes. Taxonomy (NCBI): domain Eukaryota; kingdom Metazoa; phylum Chordata; class Mammalia; order Carnivora; family Canidae; genus Vulpes; species Vulpes vulpes. Next base: position 84,533,289 of record NC_132793.1, on the reverse strand, counting down.
ATGTTGTGAAGTCATTGCTATAATTATTCTTATAATCCTAATGAAGTAAATAAGGTTGAGAGGTTAAATTACTTACACATACAGCTGTGACCCATAGGTATAAATTATTTGAACCACAAAAGGAACTCAGTGGTATATTTCCAGAGCACAGGCACCATGCTGCTTCCTCCCTCATCTACATGTCCAGGATCAGCTAGACCAGCTGAATATTGCTATTGGAAATGTGTGTGCAATCTTTCAGTATGGATGGTTCAGCCAGATGGGACAGAGATGGACATAAAAAAGCTCCTAAAGAATGTGGGAGCTGTGGGGCTTTGTTGGCTTACAAACTCAGTATTTCTTAGTCCCTTACCCAATATGCCTCAGCTTCTCAGATTCTTACACTGCCTCTCTTCTTATATAATGCCTGATTTTATTGGTAAGTATCTCAGCCCATTTTACTGGCACCTTTGCCATATTTCTTGCGTATCAATTCTTATCCAAAGAATTCACCAATCAAGAGGCTGTGGATGCCTCACTATTAACTGTCATGCAGGGTGAGTAATTCCAAACAAAAATAAAATATGCTGGTTCCCCTGAGGCCACTCCATTCATGCAGGGGAAAGAGGAATCAGATGACCAAACAACCAAAGAAAAAGGACCAGATGGGTCACTCTCAAAGACTACTGGCACCAAAGTCTCAAAAAAAATGAGCTTTGAATAGAGGCTAAGCTGCTGTTAAGGGGGGATTTTTAAGCTGAGCTTGGAAAACTTTGAAAACTTTGTCTTAATATACACTACCTAATGTTCTAAAATAGAATGTTTTTATTCAAATGGCATCTTGAAACAATCATTATAAAGTTCAGGATATACAATGGAACAAGGATTGGCAGAAGATAAAGTGGTTTTGCTGACCATGAATAATTAGAATCCTGACTCGGCTTCTTACCAGCCATGCAGCCTGGAGCAAGTTACTTAAATTTCTTATACCTCAGTTTTTTTATATGAGAAATGGGTATAGCACCACCTATTTTGTGGTTGTCATGATGAAAATATTTACATTGGACAAAGAAATTGAAACATAGATTGGATTTTTAAAGTGGCATGTGTAAAAGGATTATATGTGTTTGTGACCTCAGAAGAGCTTGCACAAGAATTAATAATCCACAGACTTTTTCTCTTTGGGTATCTTTGGAACTTGCATTAAAGTAATGGTGTTATTTTATGATTTTTTTGTAGCATGGGGGCACATTACCATTATAGTCGTAATTTTTAAAAAGATCAAGTAATTTTTTCAACAAAAGTGATTCAGTTAAAACTAAAAATGTGCTATTTTATTCCTGAAATATAGTAAGCAACAACAAAAATATGTATTATTTGTGATGGATGTCTACATAAGGAAAATAAATAAAATGATGTTTAAAAATGGGATTTCTGTTCCCTCATCAGCTCATTCAGAGGTCAGATAAAGGAATGTCACTGCCTTCGGCTCTGGGAAAAGTATTCCAAGGGCTTGCTCATGAAGTCAGCAGGGCCACCTCTGTTGCAGTCAGAAACAAAGGAGCTCTTGCCACACAAAAGTTTGCTCTGTGATTTAGTATGTGCTGGCCCCTCCTCCACTAGGACTCATGGATTCAGCTCAGGTGTCTATACAGAAGGTATCATTTTAATCACACAGAAATAAATGCCTATGTGAAACAAGTTTGATTGCTTATGCTTCAAATGACTAAATTTGGTGGACGTACACACTTACAAATACGCTAATACTCCTTCCTCTCGAACACATGGAAACCACTTTGTCTCATGTACCATTAAATCCATTTACTGAATTTCAAGAACTTAAAACATTTCTAATCCATAGTAAGCACCCATATGCTTTTCTCTTTTGTAAACATCTTGAGGGTGTGGTTTTTGTTTCCACACTAGGTGGTGAACTACAACCTCAGTGCAAAATGGAGTTGGAGTGGGGATGGGGATGGGGAGACTTGGAAAATAACCCAGCAATTGTTCAAGAAGGTAAATTAATACATGAAAAAAATTTTGCTATAGAATATATAGTATAGGGATCCCTGGGTGGCGCAGCGGTTTGGCGCCTGCCTTTGGCCCAGGGCGCGATCCTGGAGACCCGGGATCGAATCCCACATCGGGCTCCCAGTGCATGGAGCCTGCTTCTCCCTCTGCCTATGTCTCTGCCTCTCTCTCTCTCTGTGACTATCATAAATAAATAAAAAAAAAATTAAAAGAATATATAGTATATCACATTTTCAAGTGTTGTATGGACACTAACAAAATATAACTATCAGATTATAATGGAACTGTCAATTGCATGAGAAATTAGTAGTACAAGCAATATTCTCCAATGTCTATGCAAGAAAATTAGCCACTAGCAGGTGAAGCTTCTTTTAAATATCTCTTTTAAAATAATTTGATTAAAGAGTGAATTCAAAATAATTTATCAGGACAGAATAAGATGGTAAAAAATTATGCATACTATAATCTGTAAGATGGTGCTGAATCTGTGCTCAGAGTCAAATCAATTTTAAATACCAGTATAGGAAATATCAGAAAGGGAGACAGAATATGAGAGACTCCTAACTCTGGGAATCGAACTAGGGATGGTGGAAGGGGAGGTGGGCGGGGGGTGGGGGTGAATGGGTGACGGGCACTGAGGGGGGCACTGCATGGGATGAGCACTAGGTGTTATTCTATACGTTGGCAAATTGAACACCAATAAAAAATAAATTTATATTAAAAAAGTAAATACCAATATACATTTTTTAGAAAGACAAATCACAAATAGGTATTCAAAACTGTAAATTTTAAAGAAATTGCAGCATAGATGTTGGAAAGAAGTAAGAATGATTAAAGCAAAATGTAATGGATCAGAAAATAAAAATATAAAATCTGTTTCTTAGTCCTTTAAGTGACCAACTCTTGATTTCTGCTCGGGTCATGATATCAGATTTGTGAGATCGGGCCCCATGTTGTGCTCTGGTTTGGGCAAGAAGCCTGCTTAAAATTATATTTTCCCCTCCCTGGGCTCGCCCCACCCTGCCTATTCTCATGCTAGCTTTCGAATGAATGAATGGAAGCTGTTTCTTTGAAAAATAAACAGATAAATGTTTAACAAGAAACAAAGGAGAAAGTGCAAGTAACATAGGAAACAAATAGGAATAAATCAAAGACAATAAATGAGAGATAAATTCTTGTTACACTGAGGCAAACACGATAATGGGGAAGAATTTAAAATGTACCTGAATATAATTTTTCAGTTGTTATTCTAGAAGACAAACCAATTACGAATAAATAAGTTGTCAGGAATGTACTTAGCCCTGCATCCCAATAAAGGAGAAGAGCAGGAAAAGAAATTTGCCCCAGAAATTTACTAAAGACTTTAATACATTGTAATGCTATACAAACCATTCCAGAGAACAGAAGAGAGGGGACAGTTAGATAACTTATTCAGTTACATAACTTATTAATGAAACAAATCAGTATCAAAATGTTACCAATACAAAGAAAAGTAGAGTTCAAAATCATTTGTGAATATTGATGCCAAAATATTTCAGATGAAATATTAACAGGCAAAAAACAGCACAGGAAAAGAATAAGAAATCAGGTAGGAGTAGCTTATATTCTACGGGGAAAAAAAAAAGGAAGAATATGAGACAACATTTCTCTTAATATGGTAAAAATAATAGGCATACAAGCATCTTATAACCAAAAAACCCCTAAATTCATAGTTATTATGCTTATTTAAAACAATACAGATAAAGTATAAATCTATACATATATGATATAAGGTCTGTTTTTTAAGTTTTTGGTAAAATTCCAGCTTACAGGGACACCTGGGTGGCTCAGCAGTGAATGCCTTTCTTTGGCCCAGGGCACAGAACCTGGGGTCCTGGGATCAAGTCCCACACTGAGCTCCCTGCATGGAGTCTGCTTCTCTCTTTACCTGTGTCTCTGCCTCTCTGTCTCTCATGAATAAATAAATAAAATCTTTAAAAAATTTCAGATTACAGTGTTATAGTAGTTTCATGTGTGCAATATAGTGATTCAACACTTCCATAAATCAGCCAGTGCTCATCACAAGCGCCTTCCTTAATCTTCATCACCTACATAATACATCTCCCCACCCACCTCCCCTTTAGTAACCATCAGTTCTCTGTAGTTAAGAGTCTGTTTCTTGTTTTGCCTCTTACTTTTCTTTTTTCCTTTGTTCACTTGCTTTGTTTCTTAAATTCCACATGTGATAGTATTTGTCTTTCTCTGACTTATTTCACTTAGCATAATACTGTCTTGCTCCCTCCATGTTGTTGCAAATGACAAGATTTCATTCTTTTTTTGTGGCTGAATAATATTCCATTATATATTTAAAGAAAGATGCCACATCTTTCTTACCTTTTATCATTCCATGGGCACTTGGCTGTTTCCATAGTTTGGCTACTGTAGATAATGCTGCTATAAATGTAGGTGTGCATATATCCCTTTGAATTAGCAGTTTTGTGTTCTTTGTAATAACCTAGTAATGCAATTGCAAGGTCATAGGGCAGTTCTATTTTTAAGTATTTGAGGACCCTCCATATTGTTTTCCAGAATGGCTGCACCAGTTTGCATTCTCACCCAACAGTGTAAGAGGATTGCATTTCTGTACATCCTCATGAACACTTACTGTTTCTTGCGTTGTTAATTTTATCTATTCTGACAGGTGTGAGGTTTTATCTTATTGTGGTTTAAATTTGTATTTCTCTGATGATATTGAGCATCTTTTCACATCTGTTGGCCACCTGGATGGCTTCCTTGGAAAAATGTCTATTCATGTGTTCTGCCCATTTTTAAAATTTAATTAGTCAGTTTTTGGGTGGTGAGTTTTATAAGCTCTTTCTTTTTTAAGATTTTATTTATTTACTCTTGAGACACACACACACACACACACACACACACACACACACAGAAGCAGAGACATAGGCAGAGGGAGAAGCAGGCTACCTGTTGGGACCCTGATGTGAGACTGGATCCCAGGACCCTGGGATCATGATCTGAGCCAAAAGCGGATGCTCAGCCACTGAGCCACCCAAGTGCCCTGATTTTTAGAAGCTCTCTATAGATTTTGGATACTAACCTTTTATCAAATATGTGATTTGCAAATATCATCTCTCATTCCATAGATTGCCTTTTCACATTATTAATTATGTCCTTCACCGAGCAAAAGGTTTATTTTAATGAAGCCCCAGTAGTTTATTTTTGCTTTTGTTTCCTTTGCATTAGGACACATATCTTGTAAGAAGCTGCAACAGCCCATGTCAAAGAGGCTACTGCCTGTGTTCTCTTCTAGGATTTTGATGGTTTTCTTACTGTTAGATCTTTTATCCAGTTTTAATTTATATTTGTGTATGGTGTAGGAAATTGATCCAGTTTAATGATTCTGCATGCTGCTGTCCAGTTTTTCTAACACCATTTGTTGAAGAGACTGTCTTTATCCAATTGGATATTTTTTCCTGCTTTGTCGAGATTAATTAACCATGTAGTTGTGGGTTCATTTCTCGGCTTCTATTATGTTCTGTTGATCTTTGTGTCTATTTTTTGTGCTAGTACTATACTGCTTTGATCCTTTGTAATATACCTTGAAGTCTGTAATTGTGATGCCTCCAGCTTTTCCTTTTACTAAAATTTTAAAATATTTATTAGAGCACGAGTGGGTGGGGGAAAGGGTAGAGAGAGTAGAAGCAGGCTCCCTGCTGAGCAGGTAGTCTGACTCTGGGCTTGAACCCAGAACTCTCGGATGATGACCTGAGCTGAAGGCAGACATTTAACCAACTGAGCCACCCAGGTGCCTCTCCAGTTTTGTTCTTCTTTTTCAAGATATATTTGGCTTTTGTTTTTTTTTTTTTTTTTTTTGTGATTCCATACAAATATTAGGATTGATTGTTCTAGCTTTGTGAAAAATGCTGTTTGTGTTTTGTTAGGGATTGCATTACATCTATAGATTGCTTTGGCTAGTATGTCATTTTTTAATGTACACAATCACAAAAACATAACTAAGAAAGTAAAGGAGATGAAAAAATATATTAAATAATAGACAAAATAAAAATTTAAATATTAAGCTGATTTAAGCTTTTGAAAACAATATAAAAAAGTCTCATCTAAATTAAGAAAATGAGGAAAAAATAGGAGATAAAAGCACTGTATGTGCAATAACACAATCAATCCATAAAATTCTTAATAGTATGCAGTTTAATCTAAAACAATTAGGAATTTCCACACACAGTTTTCCAGAGTGGCTGCACCAGTTCACATTCCCACCAACAGTGTAAGAGGGTTCCCTTTTCTCTGCATCCTCTCCAACATTTGTGGTTTCCTGCCTTGTTAATTGGAATTTTATAAAACTTTCAAAGAACAAATAACCTCAGTGCTATTTTACACAATCAAAAAATTAGAAAAAGGTTGGGGTTCCTGGGTGGCTCAGTCGGTTAAGCATTTGCCTTTGGGTGGATTCTGATCTCAGAGTTCTGAGATCAAGCCCCACTTTGAACTCCCTGCTCAGTGGGGAGCCTGCCTCTCCCTCTCCTCTCTGCTTGTGCTCTCTCTCCCTGTTTCTCTCTCTCAGATAAAATCTTTAAAAAAAATAGAAAAAGGAAAAAGGGCCTGCTACATGGTTTTATTTTCTATTTTATTCTTTTTTCTTGCTTTAATGAGTTATAACTAACATCTAGCATTGTGTAAGTTTAAGGTATAAAATGTAATGATTTGAGATTATATATATTGCAAAATGATTGCACCAAGCTTAGTTAACATTCATCACCTCTCATAGTTACTTGTGTGGTGAGAACTTTTAAAACCTAGTCTCTTAGCAACTTTCAAGTATACAATACACTGGGATGCCTGGGTGGCTCAGCAGTTGAGCATCCGCTTTCTGCTCAGGGCATGTTCCCAGGTCCAAGGATTGAGTCCCACATCTGGATCCCTTTGGGGAGCCTACTTCTCCCTCTAAGTCTCTGCCTTTCTGTGTATCTCATGAATAAGTAAGGTATTTTTTAAAAAGTGTACAATACACTATCATTAACTATAGCCACCATGCTGGGTTATTTGTCTTTTTTAGAGTCTATGTATGAATTAGATCATATAGTGTTTGTCTCTCTTTGTCTAATTTATTTTACTCATCATAATGCCTCAGGGATCATCCTTGTTGTTTCAAATGGCAGGGTTTACATTTGTTTTATGGCAGAATAATATTCCATTGTATGACACGTAATTTATACCAAAGAATAATCAAGGTAGTACATACACATAAACACGTGATCAAGTATATGATAAATGCAAAAAATAAATACTATTTAAAATTGAATAAAGATATTTCAGTATTTTTATCATCTTAATAAGTTAAAGGGGGCACCTGGTGGCTCAGCGATTGACCATCTCCCTTTGGCTCAGGTCATGACCCCAGGGTACTGGGATCTAGTTCCTCATAGGGCTCCTCGAAGGGAGCCTGCTTCTCTCTCTGCCTATGTCTCTGCCTCTCTCTGTGTCTCTCATGAATAAATAAATACAATCTTAAAAAAATTAGTCAAAGGAAAGTAGTCATATAATCATCTCTAATCAGGCAAAAATAGGTAGATCCCTTCTCTTCATGGCCGGTTAATATTATAGTTGATTCTTGAAGAACACAGGGTTAGGGGTACCATATCCTCTACCTTCCATGTAACTTTTGACTCCTAAATAACTACTAAATAACCCGCTGACCAGAAGCCTCACCAATAACATGAAGAGTCAGTTAACACATACTTGATATATGTATTATTATATACTGTATCCTTAGAATAAAGTAACCTAGAAAAAATGTTATTAAATCATAAGGAAGAGAAAATACATTTATAATACTATACTATATTTTTAAAAAATCCACATCTAGGTGGATCCACACAGTTCAAACTTGTCTTTTTCAATGGTTAGCTGTATTTTGATGTAACTGCATAAAAATTAAAGATACATAAACTTCAAAATAAAATGTAAATTTATTTCTCTGAGCAGATGATATATGTACAAACTACAATATTATAGTTTGAAAATCCAGAACTGTCCAGAAAATTTCAAAAGATGAAAATCAATAAGGTACTTAGAAAAAATATATAGTAAGTTTCGTGTCTAAAACAATAACCGTATAGAAAATCTAATAAAGATGCTTTTTTATGGAAACTATTTTTAAGTAGATAGGAATAAACTTAAGTCTGAAAAGGCTGAAAAAAAAGAAAAAAGAAAGCTAATTAAATACATGAAGTATTCTGAAAGAGTACTTGAAAATGAAGATGTATGCCATAGAATTAGTTAGGGAACAAACATCACTGTGTCAATAATTAAATTTAATTTAAGAACTTCACAAAATCATAATTACTGCTTTGGACCAAATATTTGTGTCCCTCCAAATTCATATATTGGAGCCCTAATCTCTTATGTGATGGTATTTAGAATTGGGGCTTTTCTAAGGTAATGTGGTCATGAGGTTGAAGCCCTCATAAATGGCATTAGTGTCCTCATAAGAAGAGATGAGAGAGATAATCTGTCTGTCTCTACAGTGTGGGGGTATAGCTAGAAGATAGCCATCTGCAAACCAGATAGAGAGCTCTCAACAAAAAACCAACCAACCAACCATGCTGATCTTGGACTTTGAGCCTCTAGAACTGTGAGCAATACATGTTTGTTAATTAATCCACCCAGTCTATGATATTCTGCTATAGTAGCCTGAACTAAGACGGAAGTTGGTACAAAAAAATGGGATGATGGGGATCCCTGGGTGGCGCAGCGGTTTGGCGCCTGCCTTTGGCCCAGGGCGTGATCCTGGAGACCCGGGATCGAATCCCACGTCAGGCTCCCGGTGCATGGAGCCTGCTTCTCCCTCTGCCTGTGTCTCTGGCTCTGTCTCTGCCTGTGTCTCTGGCTCTGTCTCTCCTTCTATCTCTCAAGAATAAATTAAAAAAATGGGATGATGATGTAACAAATACCTAAAATAACTACAAATATGAAAGTGGTTTGGAACTGGGAATAGGTAGAGGCTGGAAGAATGTTGAGGTACATGCTAGAAAAAAATTATATTGCTGTGAAGAGACTTTTTAGAGTAACTGGTGAAACTTCAGAAAGGAAGGAGGAGAGTTGCAGGGAAAACTTATATGTTCTTAGATAATGCATAAAAACCACATACAGAATGTTGGTAGAAATAAGGATGGTAATAGCCATTTGTAAGATTTCAGGTGGAAATAAGGGGTATGTCTTTGGACATTGGAGAAAGTGTGATTTGTGTTATAAGATGGCAAATAAGTTGACTGAATTGTGTTTATGTAATAGTATTTTGTGGAAAATAGCACTTGTTAATTGACAAAGTGAATATTTAACAGGAAATTTGGAAGCAAAGTGTTGAAAGGGCATCTTGGCTCCTAATTACATATAGCAAAATGTGAGAAGAGAGAAGTGGATTGAACACAGAATTGTTAAGCAAAAAGGAACCAGCAAATAAAGATTTGGAAAATTCTCAGCCTGTCCATATTAGAAAAATAAGGAAGTGTGTTCAGAAGAGAAAACTAAAGGTATGGCAGTCCAACTACTTGATGACAAGATTAGTATGAGAGTGAACCACGAATCTAATCAGCTGCCCCAACAGAAACACTTGCCAATATGAGCTTAAGGAAACAGAGAGAGAAGACAGGATGGAGGAAGGCTGTTAGATTTTTGGATTTGGGGGATCCCTGGGTGGCTCAGGGGTTTAGCGCCTGCCTTCAGCCCAGGGTGTGATCCTAGGGTCCCAGGATCGAGTCCCACGTCGGGCTCCCTGCATGGAGCCTGCTTTTCACTCTGCCTCTCTCTCTCTCTCTCTCTCTCTCTCTCTCTCGTAAATAAATAAAATCTTAAACAAAGAAGATTTTTGGATTTTACAAGGCAGAGCTATAGGAGCTATTTGCCTCTCAACATGCTCTATTCTTCAAGACAAAGGTAGAATTACCCCCAAGGTCTTTCAGAAATCATCAGGGCTGCCTTCTCAGTTTCAAGAGAAGGTGCCATCACCTTAGTTTTAACAAGTCATACAGCCTCTGCTTCTGGGGCTGGGGCTGCCCAGAACCTTGGGGACATGATCCCTGCTTGTCAGAGCCTTGGGGGTATGACCCTCACAGTGCTGCAGAGAGAGGACCACTGTCCCAGGGACCAGAAAACAGACCATAAAGCCAAAGAGGATTATTATCAAACCCTAAGATACAGAGTTTGCCTTGTTCGGTTTTCGACTTGCTTGGGATCTGTCATCCTTTCCTTCTTTCCTATTTCTTCCTTTTGGAATAGGAATGTCTATCCTATGACTGGCCCACGATTGTATTTTGGAAGCACATAACCTGTTTGGTTTTACAAGTTCACAGTTGGAGAGTAATTTTGCCTCAGAATGAATAGTACCTTGAGTTTCACCCATATCAGACTTAGATGAAATTTTGGAGTCTAGACCTTAGAGTTGATGATGGAATGAGTTAATATTCTGGGGGCTGTTGGATAGAATGAATTGGTTTGCATGTGAGACTTTTGGCTGGGGATAGAATGTTCTATTTGACTGAATGTTTGTATTTCCCCAAAATTCATGTATTGAGGACCTAATTCCCAATGTGGTGGTATTTGCAAGTGGGACCACTGGGAGGTAATTTGGTTATGGGAGTATGAGGACACAGCTAGAATGTGTCCATCTGCAAAGAAAGAGGGCCTTCCCAAATAACCCTACCATTCTGGCACTGCCAGCCTCCAAAACAGTGAAGAACAAATGTTTGCTGTTTAAACTACCCTATCTATAATATTCTGTTATAGTATCCCAGAGTAAGACAAGTAAAAATAGTTTATATATAGGTGAAGTAAGTAAATAAATAAGTAAATAAAACCATTGTGAAAAGTTATATGAAGAAATGCCAGTAGCACTTAAACGTTTTAGAAATGAAAAATAGCCAGTCTTGAACCCTACCAGATATTATATCATATGCTAGTACTGTGAAGAGTGCGGTATTAGCACTTGAATTGAGAGATGAAAAATATATATAAAAAAGTTCAGGGGCACCTGGTGGCTAGTCAATTAAGCATCTGACTCTTGGTTGTGGCTCAGGTCATGATCACATGGGTTATGAGATCAAGCCCTGCATCAGGCTCTGGACTCAGTGCACAGTCAGTTTGATATTCTCTCCCTCTCCCTCTCTCTCTGTCCCTCCCCCTGCTCGCTCTCTCTCACACACACTCTAAAGTAAATAAATAAATAAAAGCTTTTTTAAAAAGGTTCAGAAATGGACAAATACACATAGGAATTGTGTTTCTGGTAAAGAGTATAACAAAAATAATTTAGCTTATTTAATAAAAATCGTTAAGAAAAATCAGGAGTCGTCTTGAAAATTAGTACATGGGATTCATATAGAATACTTTACACCATTATAAATCCCACTTTCATCAAAATATCAAATCTAATTTTGAAACCAAATATCTACAGAAACAACCTAGGAAAATTTTTTTTCTTTTAAAATTTTGTAGTCAAAAATATCTATGACATGATTGAAAGAAATCTTAAAGAAATTTATTAACAATAACTATAGCAACTTCAGAGTAAGCAGAGCTTACTCTGCTCCAGGTTCTGTTCTAGGATAGGTTATCTCATGTTATCCTTCCAACCATCCTACCAGGTAAGTACTACTGTTATCCTCTTGTTACAGCTGAGAGAACAGAAGCTCAGGGACGTTAAGAGATGTGCCCATGAGGCACCTGGGTGGCTCAGTGGTTGAGTGTCTGCCTTTGGCTCAGGGCATGATCCCAGGGTCCTGGGATCAAGTCCCACATCAGGTTCCCCGCAGGTAACCTGCTTCTCCCTCTGCCTATGTCTCTGCCTCTCTTTGTGTGTCTCTCATGAATAAATGAGTAAACTCTTAAAAAGAGAGAGAGGAGAGAGATGTGCTCATGGTCAGGAGGCCGGTGACATCTGACTCCAGAGCCCATTCTCTCAGCCACTGCACTGCCTTATAAGTGTGACCAACTTAAAATGGCATGAGCAAGACCAGAACAAAGTATCAAAGTACAAAAAATTTGAATTCATAAACCAAGACAGGACCTTATTTCCATACTTGCTAAAGTGAGCTAATAAAACAACAATAAAAGACCAGCAACTTGATAAAAAAAATAAAGTATGAGCAGACTTTGCACAATGCAAACAGATTTAAAGACAAGAAAAGTTGTTAAACATCACCAATCATAATGCTTGTTAAAACTGCATAGAGGTTCAACCTTCTATCAGTTTGTTACAGACCCAAACATTTGAAAGCACATTATAGTGAGAGCTTGGGAAATAGGCAATCTCATTTATTGCTTGAAGAAACGTAATTGGCACGATTTCCATAAAGGAAAACTTGATGATGTCAATCAAATTATAAATTCACATATACATACTCTTTGATCAGGCATTTTATGTATTTAAATGTGATTTACAGGTATATTCTGCATATATGAAATTATTCAAGTATAATGATGTTAATTACAGCTTTTGTTATACAGTAAAATAATTGAAAATGACTAAAAAATCCAAGTCAGTCACTGATTAAAAAATGTCATAGACACACAGAGGCATATTATGAAGTTACATTTAAAAAGTAAATGAGCAAACAAAAACAACAAGGAAATCTGCATGACCTAATCTGGAAACATGTAGTGGTAAGTAGGAAATGTGCAGAAGATTATAGAATTATGTCACTTGCCTATAAAGTCAGTAATAATTGCATGTATTGTTTTTGCACATATATATAACATATGCATATATATTATATAAATAATAGAGTATTATATTTGCTTTGAAGTTTTGCTTATGTGTGAATAAAAGTCTCCTGATAAATCATTTATATGTGAAAGAATGCATGTTTTTAAAAATATATACACATACAAATATATGCATACAGATATACAGTTGACACTTAAACAATGCAGGAGTTAAGGGCACCAACCCCCACACAGTTGAGAATCCATGTATAAATTTTGACCCCCTAAAAACTTAACTACTGATAGCCTACTGTTGCCTAGAAGCCTTACTGTAACATACACAATTAACCCACATATTTTGTATGTTATGTGCATTATATACTGTATTCTTACAATAATATCTAACTTTTATTTTTTTCAGTATTTCTAGGCTACATTATTCATCTGTAAGCTTTTTTAAGTTGACACAAATCTCCAAAAACTTTTCCAATATATATATTGACAAAAATCTGTATATAATTAGAACCGTGCAGTTCACAGCCATGTTGTTCAAGGGTTAAATATACATGCACACGCATATACATATTTCTGTGTAAAATATATATAATTAAATACACACACAGGAGAATATGTGAGATATCTCTTGCTTTTTGAAGGTTTGTATTATAGCACTTGCTTTTACAAAAGATCTACATTAGTACTGTTTTCACTAAAATAATCCAAAGAGAATTTTCACTTTTACAAAAGCAAAAATCAGAAAGTGTTCAGCGTTTGTTTTGCAGGGAGCCATTATAGGGGCAGAGCACACACGCAACAGAAAGAGTAGCCCCACCAAGCTCCTTTCAAGGGAACTACATTCAGCAGCAAGGCACCATAGCTCTGAATTGTGTCTGCGAACATCTGCACTTGATCTTTATTTATTTTGTGCATCCATTTAGCAAGATGTGTCTTATGATCAGAAAATCCTAAGAGGGTGGGCTGGAAATATTAAAAATTATTTCCATATAAAAGAATGGCAATTGCTTTTTAATGCCATTTTGGTTAAGAAATTTATATAGGAACATTCTACTTTTGGATAGTAGGGGAAACCTGTATACATATATATGTATATATGTGTGTAAAATAAATACAGCTTGAAAATTAAATTTTAAGGATGAGTACATTTAGTTTTTTTTTTATGAGGGTGGGTTGTGTGAAGAAAACATGCGAAGATATGATTAATTAAGACTCCAGTGAGAAAAATTGTTTAAATGGTTTCAGCCAAACAGCACATTTTCATTCTAAGGACCCAGCAATGACTCACTGCTGGTTATCACTATGGCAACAAAGCTGACTCTCAGGGCTCCCAGGGATGTAGACTAGGTTTACTGATAAGGCTTGGTACTGTCTGCTATTGATACGTAATAATTCAATCAGTAACTCAGATGCATATGTCTTTACATTGAACATTCTGTATTCTCCTGATCCTCTTTGAGTAAGGTGTTTTTTGAAAAATTATTGTAATGGTAACCATACAGTAGTAAAAGGAGAATAAATAATAAATTCTTAAGAATGTAAGAATGAAGAAAAAGTGGACATATCACAAATAAAAAAGTAACCAGTAATACTGGAAATCAAATGCAGTGGTGCAAAAAGAAGATTTACTAAATTTATATCAGACAAAGTAAATTCTTTTTAAAGATTTGTATTTATTCATTTGATAGAAAGGGAGAGAGAGCATAAGCAGCAGGGAGCAGCAGGCAGAGGGAGAAAGACAAGCAGGTTCCCTGCTGAGCAGGGGGCCCAATACAGGGCTCAATCCCAGGACCCTGGGACATGACCTGAGCCGAGGGCAGTTGCTTAACCAACTAAGCCACCCAGGTGCCCCAGACAAAGTTAATTTTTTCAGAGTTAATTTTAAGGAAAAGATGATAGCAGAGAAAATTTCAATGCACCAGGAAGAGCAATTTAAGAGCAATTTAGATTTGTGGTCATGTGATTATATAGCCTCAGAAAATACAAAGATAAAATGATAGAACTGGTAGGGGATACCCAGAAATCCACAAGGCAGTAGATATTTATCTTTAAAGATTTATTTATTGGGGCACCTGGGTGGCTCAGTGGTTGAGTGTTTGCCTTTGGCTCAGGTTATGATCCTGGGGTCCTGGGATCGAGGCTTCCTATGGCATCAGGCTCCCTGCAGGGAGTCTACTTCTCCTTCTGCCTACTTCTCCTTCTTCCTTCTGTCTCTGCTTTTCTCTGTGTTTCTCTTGTGAATGAATAAATAGAATCTTTTTTAAAAAAAGATTTATTTAGGGATGCCTGGGTGGCTCAGTGGTTGAGCATCTGCCTTTGGCTCAGGGCATGAACCTGGATTCCCAGATCGAGTCCCACCTTGGGTGGGCTCCTTGCATGGAGCCTGCTTCTCCTTCCTCTGCCTGTGTCTCTGCCTCTCTGTGTCTCTCATGAATAAATAAAATCTTCTAAAAAATATAAATAAATAAGTAAACAAACAAATAAATAATAAATATTTAATTTATTTTAGAGAGAGTGGAAGGGGGGGGAGGGCTGAGGGAGAGGGAAAGAGAAACCCAAGCCAGCTCCAAGCTGAGTGTGGAGGCAAAGAGGGGCTCAATTTCAGGACTCTCTGAAATCATGACCTGAGCTGAAACCAAGAGTTGACCCTTGATTCACCACCCAGATGCGTTCGTAGTAGATATTTTTAATAACATGTTCAGTAACCTATTTAAAATGCAAAAATGGACTATTTGAATAATGCTATTTGAATAACTAATTTGAATAATATAGTGACCATTATGGAATTAATTGTGTTTAGAATCTTATACTCATCAAATGGAAAAAAATTCACTGTTTATAGTACAAATAAAAAAAGGAATTTGGGCTGCAAGCCCTAATAACAGAAGCCTTTGTTTTTCTGATAAAAAAGAGATACCTTCAAATAAGATTACCATATGATAGACAATATACAAATAAATCTATATGGATGATCTCATTCTCACAACATTCAGAGAAGTGTACTATTCAGATTAGATAATGAGGGAGGGAGAAGTTATGTACTTTGTCCACAGACAGGCCCACATCCAGTTTCAAAGAATTTGAAACTGGATTGTCTGATTCCAGAACTCTTGAGTTGACTGCCTCCTCCCATTCTTCCAACCCTTTTGATCTGAAGTAAGTGTATGTGTGGTCTGGGAATGGGTGTCCTAAACAAACAATATACATGGGAAAAAGCATATATCTCTTCATTGTAGAGGAACCAGCCCCAAAGTTTAGGACTGAGCATTGCTAAGCTACTCGGCATAAAAGACTGCAGGATGGGACACCTGGGTGGCTCAACAGTTGAGCTTCTGCCTTTGGCTCAGAGTGTGAGTCCGGGCCCGGGATCAATTCTGCATAGGCTCTCTGAGGGGAGCCTACTTCTCCCTCTATGTTTCTGCCTCTCTCTTTGTGTCTCTTATGGATAAATAAATAAAATCTTAAAAAAAGAAAAAAAAGACTGCAGAATGCTCTGGATACCATCTTTTCATCTTATCTGTCTCTGGACAAGGGGCCAGTTGTTCCATTGCCTGGACTCTGCCTCATTAATTACATTTGTGCAACAGCACTCTTCTTGCTGTTTCTTTGTTTCCTGGAGCAATAGTTCAGCCTCTTTAACTGTGGTTTTTCTTATTTCTTCCAACATTGTCTCTTCTATTTTTTTTTTAATTTTTATTTATTTATGATAGTCACAGAGAGAGAGAGAGAGGCAGAGATACAGGCAGAGGGAGAAGCAGGCTCCATGCACCGGGAGCCTGACGTGGGATTCGATCCCGGGTCTCCAGGATCGCGCCCTGGGCCAAAGGCAGGCGCCAAACCGCTGCGCCACCCAGGGATCCCACATTGTCTCTTCTAAAATGATATTACCCCAATGGTCAAACAAAAGGTGTTAGTTTGGGTCATCTGAGAAGCACACATCAAAACAGAGTAAATATGCATATATTTTACTTGGGAAAACTTCTATAAGAAAAAAAAGATAAGGAGACGTCTAGGAAGACTGGGATATACTTCAGACCAAGTATGATTGTAAAGAACAGAGAGAAAATATGATGGAAGCATTCTAGAGTGCTACAAAGTCTAGCGGAGACTCAGGAGGACATCCATAAGCACTTAAGCCACAGTCCTTTGTCATTGCAGTCCTGTATCTCTCAAAAGTAGACCTAGCCACATTCAGTCATTAGCTGTGAGCAGCCCATGGGAGGTATGACATTGATATAAATGCAACAATGGATTTCAAAGAGGAGTAGTTAACGCCCTTGGTCAATTAAACTCACTATAGTTGGAAATACTTCAGGTGCATTCTTATGACTGGTCAAATGAAGTAGAAGGCTAAAATGTTTCACCTGTGCTGTGATGCATGGTGACAAGAATGTATGAGATCTTAATCATGACCCAGCCTTTGATACATTCAGATTCTTTTTTTTTTAAGATTTATTTATTTATTATTTATTTATTTATTTATTTATTTATTTATGAGAGAGAGACAGAGACAGAGACAGAGACAGAGACACAGGAGGAGGGAGAAGCAGGCTCCATGCTGGGAGCCCGACGTGGGACTCCAGGATCGCGCCCTGGGCCAAAGGCAGGCGCCAAACTGCTGAGCCACCCAGGGATCCCCAGATTCTTTTTTTTAGAGATTGTATTTACTTATTCATGAGAGACACACAGAGAGGCAGAGACATAGAGCAGAGGGAGAAGCAAACTCCCTGTGACGAGCCTGATGCAGGACTCAATCCCAGGAACCCAGGATCATGCCCAGAGGTGAAGGCAGATGCTCAAACACTGAGCCACCCAGGTGTCCCAATACACTCAGATCCTTAATAGAGTTTCTTTCTTAGGGCTTTAATTAGCCAACCAACTAGAGAATGAGGCCAATGTTGTGTTCTCTGAGACTGTAATAATAAAAGCAGACGTTCCAAAAAAATAAGGGCAGTGTAGTAGGCTAGGGCAGCTAGGGCAGATCTAAAGAGCAGGTGCCATATTTTGTTTTACATATATGTAATGAGAGAGAGAGAGAGAGAGAGAGAACCACAGGGGCCATGTGTGTTTAACTTATTGGCTGACAGTTTTTCCAACCCGCGCCTCCTTAGGACACTGTCCAGGCTCAGGCTCTGGGAGTTGCCAGACCCTGTGCTAACACTGCAGCCTGGTTGTGATTGGTCGGTCTTGGTTACCGTGATAGGGTATTTCCTGCAGAGGTTCCATTCTCCCCTGCAAATGGGACTAGAGTCAGGGAAAGGGCAGGCACATGCCAAGTCAGAATGAACCCAACTTCTCAGAAGCTCCTTCCTCTACCCAATACCTCCCCCATGGATGGTAGTGACAACTTCCTGCAGACATTTCAAACCTGTAATTTTTATACAGGTGGTATACCTGCTGGTATACCAGCTTTCATTGGTGTTTATTTTCATTGGTGTTATATATATATATATATATATATATATATATATATATATATATATACCATTTATCCAGACTGTCACAATAAGAGACAGAAGACACTAAACTGTGCTTAGAGAAAGTAGAGTCATTTGGGGGCCAGATACATGAAGGACTGGAAGCTAACTCCATCTATTTGTCTTACTAGTGTGGCCAAGTTACCTGAGTGTCCTATAGTTCAGTTTACTCACCTGAGAGAAAAATGGGAATAACACCCATTTTTGAGTGGGGACCTAGGAGCATGCTGCTCATATTCAAGGACCTTGCTCCACTAATATTTTTGAGGTAAGCTCTATGGAACTTATTATTCCTCTATAAATAATGAATTGAGCAAGAAGCATATTAACCCAATATCCCCAAAATTTTAACAGTGAAGGGATTATTATATAATGCATTTAGGCTAGGATCATAAATTTTGAAACCGATAAATTGCAAATTTTATAAAACGACTTTTCACTTTCTGAAAAATAGCAAAAATCCACATAATTTGGGAGCACATAAACAAATAAGAAAACAGCAAAATTAAGAAATGGCAGAGTAATATTTTTGGCAAAAATAGACAACTAAGAAAACATATTGTATGAATTTATTTTTAAAAAGTTAAAGAAAAGGCAAAGCCAATTTATTGAGATAGAAATTAGAAAGTTGGTTACCTATTGGACGAGATTAATCAGAAGGAACCATGAGAAAACATGCTTAAATGATGGAAATATTTTTTTATCTTCATGGTTATTGATTACATAGGTCCAATTACACTGGAGTTGGTGCTAATGGCTCACAAGAGCCACTTATGCATATCTCTTCCCAACTCTACCTTCAGTAATGTATCTGTGGCTTGAAATGAAACATGGTGAGAATATTTACACCACAGATGTTGACATAACAGTACAAATCAGTGGGGGTTTTTTCTAGAAAGTTGGTTTACCAGGACACTACTGTACAGATCCATACATTTGTCATCAAATTCATACACACACGTACATATATATTTAAATTTTTATTTATCTAGTCATGAGAGACAGAGGCAGAGACATAGGCAGAGGGAAAAGCAGGCTCCCTGCAGGGAGCCTGATGCAGGACTCAATTCCAGGACCCCAGGGTCACAACCGGAGCCGAAGGAAGATGCTTAACCACTAGTGCCCCTCAAATTTATATTGTCTTAAAATATGGGCAATTCATTTTTAAATAAATTTTAACTTAAAAAATAATAATGGAATGTTTTCTTCCACTTAAAGGACAGTCTTTTTTTGACCTATTAGACATAAGGGCCCAAGTCATGGTCAGTCCAGGGATTCCCTCTAAATTCCCAAAAGGGGGAGCCTCTACCAACAGGGCATTGCCAGTAAACAATTGAAGGTGTTCAAACCCATTTGGATATATAACTATTGAGACCATTTAACTGAAACTGCTTCTTCAGTTGGTGCCCCCCCCACCTAGCTTTTTCTTTCCTCATTATAGGTATGGATGCATTAACATGATGCTATGCCACTTGAACAAGCCCAAGTTCTTGGCCTTCCTGCTGCATAGATAGATGCCAATGACTCTTCCTCCTCAGTCAAGATAATAAATACTCCCCAGTATCCACCTAAATAGGGCACTGAATGCCAGTACCCTCTCATTAACAATATGCTTAAGGCAGGAATCATTAAACCCACAGTTTCCCCTTTCAATAGCCCTAATTTGGCCAGTACTTAAGCCAGCCACTAATTCATGGAATTCACCATTGGCTACTAACACCTCAGTACTCCCATTCCCATGATTGAGGCTTCAATTCCTAATATTACAGAATTGATTGAAGACCTACAATGGGCCCAAGGAGTGTCCTTAGTGGTTATTTGCCTAGCTAATATGTTTTTCATGTTCCCATTGTGGAGAAATCTCAGGCCCCACATGCTTTAATTTTTGTTTGAAGCAGCTTAATATACATTTATGCATCCCCCAATGGGATAAACAGCTCTGAATTTCACGTAACCTCTGACATCAGAATTTAAATAATTTACAGTTGGAAAAGTACCATTTGGGGCACTATACTGATGACATTATGCTGAGGGATCCCTCAGGGAAAGCAGCAAGACCAGATTTGCACTGCCTCACAGACCACCCATATCAACATGGCTGGGCAATTATCTATCACCAGACCCAAGGGACAACTTCATCTGTCAAGATTATTGGTGTTATATGATCCTCTAAGGGCCAATAAATTCCCCCCAGTCATCAAAACTCAAAAATCAATTACTCACTATTAAATCACTTACAACATTCAGATAGGGACAACATATAGTATGTCTTTTCATGCTCTGGAGGCAACAGATCTCTTGTCTCTCATCTCTTATTAATTCATTGCCTTATATACATAAGCCCATGGAAATCTGTCACCTTCCATTGTGGTGAAGCCCAACAGTATACTTTATAAGCTACCTAGCAGGCAGTCCAATACGTCCTACCTTCAGTCCTACCTGATTCCACGTTCCAAATCAAGTTCATCATCATATCTGGCACAGTTACTAATGTATAGTGACTCTGACCAGGGGACCCACTTTTCCTCTCAGAAGACTCAATAGTGGGCTCTCCAACTTAATATTCTTTGGAATTTTCATCTAGGCTACTGCCCCCAGACAGCTGGCCTCATAGATTATCATAATGGCATCCTAAAAGAGACTATTTTAAAATTACTTCTGGTCACTGAAATGAATCAAACTCTCTCAGGTCTTCATTTGATTAGCTCTCACCCCAGGACCTTCAACCTCACATACCATTTATTATGGATCTTCCAAAATTCCACTTTTGGTCATCTCTGGCAAGACTCAAGCTTTTATCCTCCAAGATGATGCCTTTTTTATTTTATCATCTGACTCCACTTCCCCCTTCTCCTCTGATATTCCAATCATTTCATCTTCTGCTTCATCCTGATAACCTAATGAGAGCAGATAGTCCAATAAGATCCACTCAATATTGGATAATCCCAGCCCAAAAGACCACCGAGATTTCTTTGGAAATAATGAAAATGGCGAGGACTCTTCACAAAGAGCCTCCTTCAGACTGGCAACTTTCCCTAAATATTGTAGCTACAAGTGCTAGATAATGAAACTAAATTCCCCTACGGGTTCAGAGAAAGTGGAAGCCACCACCCTGAGACCAACCAGTGGCACTGTTTAGGTGTGTACAGAGGGAAAGAAACTCTTCACTTTGTGGACCTGAGCCATTTTTGGAGATGAGTGTGCAAGAAAGCTACAGGTCCTGGCCTCACCCCACAATGGATGAAGTAATCCATGACTTTCTCCATGAGAATGACTACAGCCACCTTTAATCAAATACAAAATGCTGGAATATTACTCAGCCATTAGAAATGACAAATACCCACCATTTGCTTCAACGTGGATGGAACTGGAGGGTATTATGCTGAGTGAAATAAGTCAATCGGAGAAGGACAAACATTATATGGTCCCATTCATTTGGGGAATATAAATAATAGTGAAAGGGAATAGAAGGGAAGGGAGAAGAAATGGGTAGGAAATATCAGAAAGGGATACAGAACATAAAGACTCCTAACTCTGGGAAATGAACTAGGGGTGGTGGAAGGGGAGGAGGGCGGTGGGTGGGGGTGAATGGGTGATGGGCACTGAGGGGGGCACTTGATGGGATGAGCACGGGTGTTATTCTGTATGTTGGCAAATTGAACACCAATAAAAAATACATTTATTATTAAAAAATACAAAATGCTCAGTCAGAATGAATCCAATCCAAAATTACCTAATGTCCATGCTCTGTGTGACTATGGCTAGTCTTACTACTTTGCATGGCCTGGATGATAGGGTTGCTGATAATCCCCTCAAGCCTAGTCATCACACAGATATTATCTTGGAACAATACGATTCCAGCTCATAATTGTAAAGTGGGGAATGTTGGAGATCCCTCTTGGCAAGGCTAAGGCCAGCATGCCACTGATTATGGGGGCAGATGGATTGAATTCCTTTTCAGGCAATAAGCTTCCCTGTAGGAATGTATAAATGACACTTAGCTATTCTTTCTGTACATCAAATATTGCTACAGGCTAACTGGCTTTATGATTGTCCATACAAAAATCCATCTGATTACAGTGACTGTAACCCCCCATGATTTGTCCATTACCCTCACTGCTTGGTTCCAGGAATTCACAAAATAGCATCCACAGATCTCTCTTAGTCTGGGATATAAATGTGTCCAGAATCTTTATATGTCCTGGATGAGCTCCTTGGGAAATGAAAGAGAAGCTACTGAACATGCTCTTGATAACCCCAGGGAGCACTTCACTTTTTTTTCCAATAGCAGTAGACACCAGATATGCAGCTCATTCTTCAGGGAACCCTCCAAATTATATCATGCCACTCCACCTCGAAGCCATGACCAATACACCAACTGGATATCCACATGGATCATTCTCTCCTGGGTAACTACCACTACAGAGGACCTTACCCTTGAGTGCGATGGTCTTGTCACTGAGAGAACATCATCTCACATGACAGGGCCTCTGACGAAGAGTTTACTATTGGAATTCATATACTTCCTATAGCAGAGTGACACCTTGGGGACACATCACCACATTGAAGACCTTATCACTTACCCAGATGGTCCCACTTAGTTTACAGTGACCTCAGAGAAATAAAACAATGGGGACTAAGTCTTTCCCAAAATAGTGGACTGAATGAACTGCCCTGTTAGAATCAGGGAATGTCCCACTAGAGTATTATTTTGCCATGTTTTTCTGGCACTGGTCTGTTGACTCTATGCTATAATAAGAAGATATAATCAGAATGTTAGACTATTAGTAGATTTTGTGTTGACCCCAGGGTAGCACTGTATCTTATTTCCCATGTGGCAGCTCAGAACCAGACAGCTTCCCAGTCTACAAATACTACCCATTAAGACTGTTTTGCCCTTACCTGTTGCCCTTGACTTTTCACTTCCATTTGCTTAAGTGACAATCCCCAACCAGGCTACTGCAAGTCCTCACCAGGATCATTCCTAACATTATCATGGTTATCCCCAACATATCATTTTTCATATACCTTCCACCAGTAACACCAGCAAGACTCTTCATAAAAACCAATTCAAATTTTATTCAATGGGTTGGGAAGGCTACCCACACATTGGGAATCAAAAATTGTGGGACTTGTTATTTGGCCCCAATTGCCTGCACCTCCCCTTAAATGCATCCTCAGCTATATTCCATTTCAGTCAACTCCAGTTAACAACATCATGTACCTTAGTTTCCCTTCAGTTAGATGCCTCACCCATTTTCTATCTCAATTATTCCTCAAGGAGTCCTGTTGGAGTAGTTTTTCAAGGCCACTTTGGTGATTCAGTGCCCAGACACAAACAACTATTGGCCTTCAGATCACTTTAACCACACTACTGGGACTCTTATAGTAGAAAGAGTCAATGAACAGGTATGAATTCCCCAGTTCTTTCTTTTTTTTTTCTTTAAAAAAATAGGTTTTATTTTATTTATTTGACAAAGAGGGAGAGAAAGAGAGGGAGAGAGATAGAGAGAGAAAAAGAGAGAGCACAAGCAAGGGGAGTGAGAGAAGGAGAAGCAGGCTCCCTGCTGAACAGGGAACCCAATGTGGGGCTCAATCCAAGGACCCCAGGATCATGACCCAAGACAAAGGCCAAATACTTAAACAACTGAACCACCCAGGCACCCCAATCCCCAATTTCTTATCAGAGGATCCAATGAATACTTTACACTGGGAATTTGTCTTTGGAATTGTTTGCAGGGTGTCAACACATGGCTCACACATAGTACAATTTCTCCATCAGCCATCTGACTGGCATCCTCAGGGCCACATACTACACTGCACAATATACCATATTGCCTACCAGTGGAAGTGTTTTTTAAAGAATTTATTTATTTATTTATTTATTTATTTATTTATTTATTTATTTATTTATGAGAGAGAGAGAGAGAGAATGAGAGAGGCAGAGACATAGGCAGAGGGAGAAGCAGGCTTCATGCAGGGAGCCCAGTGTGGGACTCAATCCCAGGACTCCAGGATCATGCTCTGAGCCGAAGGCAGATGCTCAATCACTGAGCCACCCAGGTGTCCCTCACTGGAAATTTATATTAAGGGTAGCAAAACCCTGCATTTCCTACTCTAGTTGGCTACCACCAACCCAAAAGATCCATTTTCATTCACTCAGTCCTGGACATGTCAGTTCTACTCACACTCACTGGACTGGGTACTGGTACAATGGCTTCACCACCAAAAATTGAGGAATTGAGGCTAACCAACAACTATCAGCCACTATAACCCAACATGTACAATGACACCATAAAATCCTGTCACTTGTGCAACAGTTCCATGAGTCTTTTGATAATACAGCCACCTGATCCTAGATTATCTACTGGATATAGAAAGTGGTTTTTGCCTTCTCTAGGATGACTTGCTGTATGTACATTAACAACTCAGAACAAGCTCAAACCTACTTATACTAGATGACCTAAGATGTTAAAATATTCCACAGTATTGCCCAAATATTTAAACATATCCCCAGAGCCCGTGAGAACACTGATGTATTTTCATGGCTGGAACCCTCAAGTTTGGACAATGGCTACAGACTGGATTGCAGACTATTGCCTTTATAATTATTATGTGTACTCTCTTGGTTACAGTGCACCCTACTCCTGACTTCTAACATGTGTGCCACCCAGGCTATTTGTGTCCTCACCATTAACTCTGATGTCTTGGTCTCCCAGGATGGAGTGTAATGTAAGTGCCTGACAATTAGGGTTTTTAAAAATAATAATATAAGTTCCTATCATTAAGCTTTTGATTGTTTATTTTAAATATTTTATTTATTTATTCATGAGAGACACACCGAGTGAGGCAGAGACATAGGCAGAGACATAGGCAGAGGGAGAAGCAGGTCCCTGCGGGGAGTCCAATGTGGGACTCAATCAGGGACTCCGGGATCACGCTCTGAGCTGAAAGCAGACATTCAAACACTGAGCCACCCAGGCATCCCCATTTTTTTATTTTTTTATTTTAAGTTTTTAATTTGTATGTAAACATACAATTGTAATGATTCCAGGTGTACAATATAGTGATTTGATACTTTTATACATTACTCAGTGATCATCATAAGTATACTCCTTAATCTCCATCATCTATTCCACCCATTTTCCCACCCACCTCCTCTCTGGTAACCATCTGTTTGTTCTATATAGTTAATAGTCTGTTTCCTGATTTCTCTCTGTCTCTCCCTCTGTCTCGGTCTCTGTCTCTCTCTCTTTTTCCTTTTCTCATTTGTTTTATTTCTTAAATTCCACATATGAGTGAAATCATATGGTATTCATTTTTCTCTGGCTGACTTATTTCATTTAGCATTATACTCTCTTGTCATTGCAAATGGCAAGATTTTATTCTTTCTTATGGCTGAATGATATTCCATTGTATCTATATCTATATCTATATCTATATCTATATCTATATCTATATCTATATATCTACCACTTTTTCTTTATCCATTATCAGTTAGTGGATACCTGGGCTGTTTAAATAATTTGGCTGCTATAGATAATGCTGCAATAAACATAGGGGTGCCTATATCCCTTTGAATTAGTGTTTTTGTATTCTTTGGGGAAATATCCAGTTGTACAATTACTGGATGCCGGGTAGTTCTATTTTTAAGCTTTTCAGGAATCTCCATCCTGTTTTTCAGAGTGGCCGCAACATTTGCATTTCCACCAAAATTGCAAGAGGGTTCCTTTTTCTCCACATCCTTTTCACAACTTGTTTCTTGGGTTTTTTTATTTTGGCCATTCTGACATGTGAGTTGATATCTCATTGTAATTTTGCTTTGCATTTCCCTGATATAAGTGATGCTGAGCATCTTTCCATGTATCTGTTCCCTGATGTAAGGGATGCTGAGCATCTTTTCATGTATCTGTTGGCCATCTGAATATCTTCTTTGGAGAAATCTCTTTTGCCCATTTTTAATTGGATTCTTTGTTTTTTAGGTGTTGAGTTGTATCAGTTCCTTTTTTTATAAATTCATTTTTTATTGGTGTTCAATTTGCCATCATATATAGAATAACACCCAGTGCTCATACCATCAAGTGCCCACCTCAGTGCCCATCGCCCAGTCACCCCCACCCCCCACCCACCTCCCCTTCCACCACCCCTAGTTCGTTTCCCAGAGTTAAGAGTCTTTCATGTTCTGTCTCCCTTTCTGATATTTCCCACTCATTTTTTTCTCCTTTCCCCTTTATTCCCTTTCACTATTTTTTATATTCCCCAAATGAATGAGAACATATAATGTTTGTCCTTCTCCGATTGACTTATTTCACTCAATATAATACCCTCCAGTTCCGTCCACGTTGAAGCAAAAGGTGGGTATTTGTCATGTCTAATGGCTGAGTAATATTCCATTGTATACACAGACCATATCTTCTTTATCCATTCATCTTTCGATGGACACCGAGGCTCCTTCCACAGTTTGGCTATTGTGGACATTGCTGCTATAAACATCGGGGTGCAGGTGTCCCGGCTAAAGATTTTATTTATTTAATCATGAGACACAGGCAGAGGGAGAAGCAGGCTCCATGCAGGGAGCCCAATGTGGGACTCAGTCCCAGGACTCCAGGATCACTCCCTGGGCCAAGACAGGCACTAAACAGCTGAGCCACCCAGGCATCCCAATGTATCAGTTCTTTATATATTTTGGATAGTAACTCTTTATCAGATATATCTTGCAAATATCTTCTCTCATACTGTAGGCAGCCTTTTAATTTTGTTGATGATTTCCTTTCTTGTACAGAAGCTTTTTATTTTGATGTAGCCAAGCAATCTTGAAAAAGCAAAATAATAGTGAAAGGGAATATAAGGGAAGGGAGAAGAAATGTGTGGGAAATATTAGGAAGGGAGACAGAACATAAAGACTCCTAACTCTGGGAAACGAAATAGGGGTGGTGGAAGGGGAGGAGGGTGGAGGGTTGGGGGGAATGGGTGACGGGCACTGAGGGGGACACTTGACGGGATGAGCACTGGGTGTTTTTCTGTATGTTGGTAAATTGAACACCAATAAAAATTAATTTATTAAAAAAAAAGCAAAGCTGGAGGCATCACAATTCCAGACCTCAAGTTCTATTACAAAGCTGTAGTAATCAAAATGGTATGGTACTGTCACAGAAAAAGACACCTAGTTCAATAGAATGGAATAGAAAACCTGGAAATAAAACCACAACTATATGGCCAACTAATCTTCAACAAAACAGGAAGGAATATCCAATGAGAAAAAGACAGTCTCTTCAAAAATGGTGTTGTGAAAACTGGACAGCCACATGCAGGAGGGTGAAACTGGAC
Organism: Vulpes vulpes; assembly: GCF_048418805.1. Classification (NCBI taxonomy): domain Eukaryota; kingdom Metazoa; phylum Chordata; class Mammalia; order Carnivora; family Canidae; genus Vulpes; species Vulpes vulpes. Next base: position 84,505,747 of record NC_132793.1, on the reverse strand, counting down.
CACTTTCTTACACCTACAAAAAATAAATTCAAAATGCATTAAGGACCTAAATATAAGGCCTGAAACCTTTATAAAAAATCATAGAAGAGACATCAACTATAGCAACTTCTTTCAGGCTATGTCTCCTGTGGCAAAGGAATCATTTTCTTTTCAGATTGAGTTCATTCTTTGGAGTCAGAGTTTGGATTACTCTTTCAAAGTAGGTGACTCATTTCTCTGAGTGGTCTGACTTCAGAGAGCAAATGGCAGATAGGTAGGGAAAACAGATGTGATATCTCAACACATGATCAAGCCACATATTTTTCTGTTCAATAAAGACATTTACTTCATATTACAGGCCCTCCATTTTTATCCCTTTCACCCAAAAAAGTAGGAAGTGGAATTCCATATCACATTTATGTTCTTCTGGAATACTTTCTTCTTGCCTCACAAACAAATCATCCCTTGTCAGTGGGATTCCATAATTACTTTGAATCCATGACTGTTGTCTATTTCCCCTACCTTTCCAAATGAGCGTTTCCAATATGGTTATCCTCTCCCTTTCTCCAACTAACTACTTAGTGTTGGGAGAAAATACCACCCTTTTATTTTTCCAAGTCCTTAACCATGAAAAACCACATTAGGACTTTAATATTATTCATACTTCCTGACTTTGAGCTGGATTCAATATCTAGATTAACTTTGCATTGTATCCCTTAGAAAAAGAGTGTGTTCAACATGTGAGAAGAAGGAATTAAGTGAATATTTGATGAACAAAAGGGTTACCATGGCAGAGAAAATGCTGTATGTTCATCAAATCTTATTTACTCTGGCCTATATTTCACAGTCCTGCATTTCCCATTCAGAGTTATCATTAGTTGAGGTCATGTGACTGAATTCTAACCACTGGCACATAGGCAGAAATGAAGTGTTTCACAACCATAGCTGGTCTGACATAATCCTCTATGCCTTTTCACTTCCTCTGACAAATGAAAGGCATATATTCTGAGAATCAAGTGAAAAACAGAATCATGAGTGGGTAGGTACTTGAATCCTTGATTAATTGCATAAAGCAGAGCTTCTCAATATCCACTCTCCTTAACCTATCCTGAATTTGGCATGATCAAGAATAAAGTGATATGATGTATTTTTTTGACTTGACATATAACATGAAACATAACATAGCATAACATAACATAACCAAGCCACTGAGATATAGGGATTTCTTTGTCACTGCATCTAGTGTAAATTTCTCTGAGTATCCCAGAAAGGAATACATCAAAGAGGTTATAGTATTTTATCTGAAACCACTTATGGTTTTCAAGAAAAGGTATCTGTGTAAATATCTAGGAACCAATCATTCTAGGCAGAGGGAACAGCACATACAAGGACCAAAGTCTGGGAGCATATGTTTAAGAAAAAGGAAAAAAAACACAAGTACACCTGGCTTCTAGTGAATGAAGAGGAGAGAGGTGAAAAATGAGATTGAAGAGGTTGATGAAGTCTAAATCATATAGAACTCTGTAGGTAATGGTGAAAAGCTTACATTTCACTCTAATAATGATGAAACATCTTGGAAGATTTTAAACAAGGAAAATGCATGATCTTATTATGATATATATGTTTTAAAAGATAATTTGGGTTATTCTTTGGGGAATAAGTTTCAAGAGGGAAGCAGAGAGATTATTTAGGAGATAAGGCAGTCTTCCAGGGAGGAAATGTTAGGAAATTAGAAAAATATTTGTAGTGGTAAAGGGAAAATTTATATAGTCCACTGATTCATTTAATTAATCAAGTCTAGGGAAAGCATATGGGTTGTATTTTTACATAATATTATATGGAATATATAGTACAGTTAATACATTAGCAAAACATATGTGTACAAAATTCTGTTAAATATTCAGAACACTTTAAGTTAGGCTGAATCAAGCCCTAGTTTTAGACTTTTTTAGACTTCATCATGTAATTTTAGTGAAACTAAAGTCCTTCACAGTAACAGAGAATACAAAAAAGCTACTGGTTTTCCTTATGTCCACCAGATGGCCCTAATGGAATCCACTCCACTAATGGAATACAGACAGAATGAAGTCAGCACATCTCTTGCTCTTGTGCACTGAAAAAGTGAAAGGGAATAAAGGGGAAAGGAGAAAAAATGAGTGGGAAATATCAAAAAGGGAGACAGAACATGAAAGACTCCTAACTCTGGGAAATGAACTAGGGATGGTGAAAGGGGAGGTGGGCAGGGGGTGGGGGTTACTGGGTAACAGGCACTGAGGTGGGCAATTGACAGGATGAGCACTGTGTGTTATTCTATATGTTGGCAAATTGAAAGCCAATAAAAAATAAATTTATAAAAATTAAAAAAAAGAAACATAGCCCTCAACAAAATAAATTCAAATCTAAGAGACTATGCTATAGGATCTTACAAAATCGGAATTCTGTAAAACCTTACTGAGATGGGTAAGTACTCATTTTAGGATGAAAAATAATAATGTACGTGTGTAAAAATATGTAATTCTAATCACGGGCTTCAGCTAGAAAGTTTTAGAGACCACATTGCCCTTCTCTTCATTAGAGAGCATAGCTCCTAGACACTCATATTGGACAACCCTATAGATAGTTGAGAATATAATTAAGAATAAAGTGTAAAACAAGAGCTTGCTTAAGGCTATCTACAAATGTCTTAAAAATCTTCTGTGGATTGTTCTTTTGCCAATTTATTAGTGGGTTATTTATTTTCTATTAATTGACTTTTATGTGTTCTTTGTATATTCTAGATACAACCTCTTTATCAGATATATGATGTATAAATAAACATATTCTCTGAGGCTGTGACTTGCTGTTTAATTCCTTCAATAGTGACTTTCATAGGTGATAACTTTACATTTTGCATTTGATAAAGTTTATTTTGTCAATTTTTAATTTCATGGATTATACTTCTTTATTTATCTAAGATCCTGTCAACAAACTCAAATGCATGATACCTTTTGCTTTTGTTTTCTTCTAAACAAATTTATTATTTTTGTATTTTATATTTAGTTCTATGATACATCTTTACTTTTTATATAAGGTCAGTTTCAAAGTTTACTTTTAGTGTATGAACTTCCAATTTCCCACCATCATGTGTTGAAAGACTATTTTTTCTCCATTGAATTGCTTTCATTTCTTTGTCAAATATAATTTGACTGCATTTGTCATAGTCCATTTCTGGGTTTTCTATTTTGTTTCATTGATCTATGTGTTTCTACTTTCCAATGCCATACTGTCATTACCTTAGAGAGAAGACATTCAGTCTCTATATTAAGTATTATGTTAGAAGTATACTTTCCATACAAATCCTTTATTAGGTTAAGGAAGTTCCCTTCTATTTCTAGTTTTTCGAGAATGTTTATCCTGAATGGGTGTTGAATTTTTGGGACCTTTTAAAGAGATTACATGTCTTGCAACTCTTGTACTAATTCACTGTTTTTATTGCTGGGGGTTTGCTAGCATGCTGGTGAAGTTGGGGGGTGGTGTTCTCTAAGCTTCTGGTTCTCAGTCATTGGAGTATACAGTGTGTTTCTGTGTTGGGGGTCTTCGTGATTGTCTCTGTCCTTCAACCAGGGATATAGTTTTTCTTCATGTTTTTATCTTGCTTGGTTATTATGCTCCCAACCTACTTCCTTGGAGTTCTCTCTAGTGTTGGCTATAGCTTTTTTATTTCTTAGATGACACAGGAAGGCTGGAGTTAGGCTGGAGCAGCTATACTTTCCTTTCCTGTGTTGCTTTCTGGTAAAGACTTTCCTCTAATTTATGATGTCTGGTAGCTTCTACTCCAATTTTGCATACCCTATATCTCCTTAGAATCACCTTACCCCAGATTTTAGGGCAGTTGATTTACTGTACAGCCTTTGTTCTCTGGTAGGTTTAAGAAAATGCATCAATTTTCTGTTTGTATATATTTTTTCAATTAAGGACAAAAATGATGACTTCCAAGCTCTTTACATGCCAGAGCTCAAACAAATAGTTGACTTTTAATGAACTTGATAGGAGTGAATAAAAGCAGAATTCAGATATATGACATTAATATGAAGCCTTTTATGTACTCTCACAAAACCTTCATTTCAACAGTGTATTTTACCTTATTGTCTTCTGAAATGATCAGGGATTCTCAACTTTATTATGTGTTTCTCTCTCTGAATGCAAGTTGTTTTCCTTTCATTCTTGCAGACTTTGGGTTATTTTTGTAATTTATCTCTTTGCTCCTCCAGCAAAAAAAAAATATCCAGTTAGGGATATTGGGAATCCCTAACTAAAGATCAGACATTTAATATGGCAGTGGAGTAACAGAAGTGTTATCTCCGGATTCACAGTGACCAGTAATGATGGACTATATCTCCAATAAGCTTTATTTTTCTAGACATCAGCATACAGCATTCTCCTAGGAAGGGCAACTAGGTCTCTGATGGCTCCTACCTACCAAGAGCACTGGAATTCGTTCCAGCCAGTACCACACACCCTAGATGCCTCTCCAGCTTAGGAATGCCATTAGCACGATCTATCTGTACATGAAAACCATATTAATTTTGGGGGGAATACGATAGCCCAGGCCTGGGTATATTTTGGCACCTAGGCCACTTAATTATAACTCATACAACCCCTGTAAAAAAGGGAGATGGATCATTTATTTTTTTCTAGAATTATCTGGTTATGTCAAATAAATCAAATCATATTTGATTATTATGTGATTATGATCAATTTCTGTCAAAACACTAAAGTAGCCATCCCTAAAACCACTATCAAGTTTGAATAAAGTCATCTTTCAATGACTTTAAGAAAAAATCTTCCGTTATGTGTACCCTTTTTATGAGATCCAAAAACTACTAAGAAGTGAACATCATATTAGAAAGGTACTTCTGTTTTTCCAAAGACATAGAAGAAGCATAAAATGTGATCCTAGGGCAAGCTGGCTCTAGTAGTCCTGGCCAGCTGCATAAATCTGGTTAATTTACCATCACCTCATTTATTTCCATTGATGAACTTCCTAAGGGATCCCATTTGCAATCCATAAATAAACATACTAGATATATAATACATACATAATTGTGTATGTATGATCAGCTAATGGAATGAAGAGGCAAACTAATGTTCCCAAATTCCTTTGTTCATTTATGAGTATTAGTTTCCCAAACAAGGGCAACCACTCACACCAACCCTTAATGAGGCTAGTTATCCAAACCAAAGAAGTCAGGATGGTAAACATAGCATGGACAGAACCACAAAAGAGCAATTTCCAGAGGCAATGCCATGTATGTGAAGACAACTTACAGAGAAGCCAGAGTTAAACTCAAGCATGTGAGCAGCCATTCACATATGATGAAGGGAGAGTGGCCCTTGGGTTCATAACACTTGCTCTGAGATTGTACAAACTGGTAATAGATCCATATCCTTACTTGAGTGTCCTTCAGAAATTTATTACACTCTTATAAGCTTCAGTTTCATTTGTAAAATGAGAACAAATACTTGACGCTTCTAAGGTTTTTGAAAAAACTGAATGTGATAATCTATGAAAACTGTTTGCCATGTATTGCTATGTAATACATATACTGCTATGTAATACATGTACAATAAACATTTCCTGAGAAAATGAGTTTGGGAGCCACAGCATTTTGGAATACTTGTGAATGTTTTGACTTGCATAGGCTACAATTATTTTCCTCCATTTTCTACCAGTTTCAGATTTTCAAAGCCACTGTTTTCTGGCAGTGGGAGTCTCCCAAGCTATGCCTGTCACAGACAACAGGATGGCTCACAGCTACAACAGGCTCCAACTCTCATATTCTCCAATAGATAGAATGGGGAAGTGAACCTTTAGATGGGGAGTGCCAGAACTCTGAGTGTACTATTGCAGACCATGACAGACAGCCTAAGCACAGAGCAAATCCAATGGCTGGCTGTTGCTCTTCTCCTATATAAAATATTACCAGTACAAGTTAAAGTCACACAAGGTTGCAACAGAGCATGTCTGGTTCACCCTAGGTTAGGTGCCTCATCACGTGGAGGTACAAAAAAATCATTTATGTGAATGCTTCCACCTGTTTTATCCACTAATCACCTGAATTCCAAAGACCAGACAAAGAAACAAGAGCTGTAAGTTAATAGTGATTCAGAAGTGAATAGAGGTTTATCATAATTTAAGGTTACTGGTCATCCAAAGCATCCACCTGATTTTGAAACTCTACCAAAAATAGTATTGTCAAAAAACATGATTAATGTATGAAATATAGAGTCTATGGCTACTTGAGGAGAACATGTAACTTGTTGCCCAGATCTTGCTGTTGAATACTTAGGATCCTGTCAGGTGTTTGGGACTGTACGTAAAAGAAACCTCACCTAAAATTGGTTTTAAAATGCCCCACAGGTAGGATTTGTTAATTTAATGGCTTAAGCATGTCATTGAAGTCATGGGTGTTTTATATCTTTGAAATCTATGCTCCTTAGCATGTGAGTGATGTTTCTTTAATGATTATATGATAACTAGAGTAGTTCCAGTGGACATTATAGCTTCGCATGCCCTGAGGAGGTATTTTGGTACTCTCCTTTAAAAAATCCTCTTTTATTATGGAGGAAAATATTTCAGAAGACTACCGACCAGACTTTGTCTCATGTCCATCAATGAAGAATGATATTTGAATTATTATGATTATTTTAAACTAATTCTGGATTGGGGAAAGGAATTACCTACTGTACATTAGTTCATGGTAGAATGAACATTCTAACCAAACTAAGTGTCTACCAGCAGGGAAAAGATTTGGTTAAAGGGAGAGGGTAGGGTAGAAATGACGAACAGGGGATCCCTGGGTGGCGCAGAGGTTTGGCGCCTGCCTTTGGCCCAGGGCGTGATCCTGGAGACCCAGGATCGAATCCCACATCGGGCTCCCGGTGCATGGAGCCTGCTTCTCCCTCTGCCTATGTCTCTGCCTCTCTCTCTCTCTCTCTCTCTCTCTCTGACTATCATAAATAAATAAAAATTAAAAAAAAAGAAATGACAAACAGTAGAGGCCTCTACACACTTGCTTTATAAATTTATTAATAATGAGATATCGGGAAGGATGGGGTTGGAGAACCAAACTATAAAAAAAGGTGTCCCAATATAAAACTGACCAGAGTGGGTCCTGGGTACCCACAAATAAAGTATAACATTGGTTTTGCAATACCTACATGGAGCATTTTTTAACCTTTGATGTACCTTATATTGATAATAACACTATGTTTTAATTATAATTAGGAAATAGGAGGTAGGATGATGTGGCTATAGAAAAGAAAGTATAAGTGACTACAGTAGCTTTAATGGGCCATCTTAGGTAGACATATGCAGGCACAGATTAAACTCCATGGAAAGATACTAAATAGATTTAATGGACCTGCCACCTCATCTCACCCTATTCAACCCTGACATTCATTCTGTTCTAGGTATACTTAAATTTGTCTTGTTACCAATCTATGAATTCCTCTTCCTTATGATATTGACACTAGCTAATTCTTCTGCTTAAAATGTTATTCTCCCAGGCTTTTATGTGGCCTGGCTCCATTCTCTCTTTATTTTTTTTAAGATTTTATTTATTTATTTGATAGAAAGAGACAGAGACAAAGAGAGATAGAGTACAATCAGGGGGAGAGGGAGAAGCAGGCCCTCCACTGAGCAGGGACCCTAATGTGAGGCTTGATCCCAGAACCCTGGGACCATAACTCGAAGGCAGATGCTCAACTGACTAAGCTACCCAGGCGCCCCTACATTGTCTTTTTTAAAAAAGATTTTATTTATGCATTCATGAGACAGAGAGAGAGAGGAAGAGAGAAAGAGAGAGAGAGAGAGAGAGAGAGAGAGAGAGACAGGCTGAGGGAGAAGCAGGCTCCTCTACCAAAAATAGTATTGTCAAAAAACAATACTGCCTGCTGCAGGACTCGATCCCAGGACCCCGGGATCACATCCTGAGCCAAAGGCAGATGCTCAACCGCTGAGCCACCCAGGCATCCCTGAAGGAGACTTTCTTAAAAGTAATTGTATGCATGGTCAGGACTGACTGAGATTGGGAGAAGTGAGTTTTACAAGTACACTGATATAACATTGAGATTTGGCTCTTCTCTCTGTTAAAATGACAAGATTTTCTTGCATTGGTAGTCTACTCTTGATAAGAGACTGTGAGCAGAGAGGAAAAGACAATGTTTTTGTTTTCTTTACCTGCCCAGAACAGTAAGGTTTTTATATTCGTTTTATCCTGTCTTTACTTACATAAGAGAGTGAAAACTTCTTAATATTAAAGGAGCTACATTTTGGTGACAACTCTATAACCTCCTGTAGAATCTTCTAGGGCCACCTTGGGGAAACAGATACTGAAGTGTTCAGTTTTGTAATGATCCGTGATCCCTTGTAGGCATGTGCCTTGAAACCTTCTGAGATGGTTGGTTGGTTGGTTGGTTGGTTGGTTGGTTGGTTGGTTGGTTTGGCTAACTGGTTGGCTGGCTGGCTGGCTGGCTGTTTTCTTATTCATTCATTCATTCATTCATTCATTCATTCATTCATTCATTTTCAACAGATTCCCAGAAAGTCAAACCCAAAATAGAGTCTCTTGACGAATATGTGTAGTTCACCTGCTATGTAAAGTCACATGAGAAGCATTGTCAAACAAATAATAATAAGCCCTTTTAGATTATATTGGGTGTGTGGATGCTGTTGGTGTTCCAAGAATGAAATGAAATTCCTAAAGTTGTAACATGTCCTGGTACAGTGCCATCACTTGACATTCGAATTCTTACAATGCTGTGTGTTACAAAAAATAATCAAGTTTTCTTCTCAACTGCATTATAATGAACTCTCATTCTGTCTTTAAAATACCATTCCAAAGGGACTCATGGGTGGCTCAGTGGTTAAACGTCTGCCTTTGGCTCAGGGTGTGATCCTGGAGTTCTGGGATCGAGTGCCACATTGGACTCCCCGCATGAAGCCTGCTTCTTCCTCTGCCTATGTCTCTGCCTATGTTTCTCTCTCTTTCTCTCTGTGTCTTCCATGAATAAATAGATAAAATTTTTAAAAATAAAATAAAATACTAAGTAGTCACAGATCTATTCTCTGATCACAATATCTACAAAGAGCCCATGTTACTCTTCATAATTCACCTAATTGTAGTTTAAACACAGTACTATCCCTATTTACACTTCCAAATATGTTTATTATTCATCTCTTTTTACTATAATGTAAGTTCTGTATTATTAAGAACTTTATCTGTCTCTTCACTTTTTTTTGTTGCAATTGCCTGGAACAGTGTGTTCACTAATAGTAGATGTCTCCCCTTCCTAAGATTAAGGGGTTAACCAATGAAACAGAACCAAAGAAATCTTGAATTATATAGCTCATCTGAATATAAGTCTTACTTAATCACCATCACATTGCTTTTTAGTTATCTCTGTAAACTTACTGGTTAATATAGAAATAAATTAACTAAAATCTTGATATTCCTCTGGACAATTTCTGCAGAAACTTGCAAATGAGTAATAGGATGATGGCAAAGTTGCAAATGTATGTTGTCGGCCTACTTATTGCAGAGAAACTTCAAAAATGTATGGTAGCTGGTCTTTTGTCTTTTTGCTCAGAGGAAGTGAAATAGCAACCCAAATCCAGCCCACCTCCACCATGCCATCTTTATTTGTCCCCAGTGAAATCTAAGTTGTATACCTGTAGTGCACCAGTGGAGAAGTCAGTGCCATATCTGCACTGGCCCCCGGGTATGTCTCCAAAAGAGTTTGGTGATGACATCACCAAGACAACCAGTGATTGGAAGGGTCTGAGGATCACAGTGAAACTGACCATTGAGAAGAGACAGGTCCACATTGAAGTGGTACCTTCTTCCTCTGTCTTGATTACCAAAGCCCTCAAGAAACTGCCAAGAGACAGAAAGAAGCATAAAAGAAAGAAGCAGAAAAACATTAAGCACAGGGGAAATACCATTTTGGATGAAATTCTCAATATGGCCTAAAAGATATGGCACCAATCTTCAGCCAGAGAACTCTCTGGAACCATTTAAGTAGTCCTGGGGACTACCGAATCTGTGGTCTGCAGTGTTGATGGCTGCCACCCTCATGATATCATAGATGACATCAACAGTGGTAGCAGTGGAGTACCTGGCTAGTTAAGAACTCCAAAGGAAAATATTTCAATAAAGGATAATTTGAATATATATATTCAAATATTAAAGTATCATTTGAATATATATTCAATGAATATATTCAATATATATATTCAATTCAATACATTGAAAATATTATATGTATAGTAGTGGCTGATCCCAGGCTATGGAATTCACTGCCTTTACCACCACTACATTTGATAATTGCTTTGTCTTCTTATTGTATCCTTAACAATTTCAACTTTTCTGGGTAAAGAAGCTAATATATTTTGTTTTTAATTATAGAACTTTCTAAGGGAGCAAAAATGAGTCTCACAATGGGTAAAAGAGAGGAATAGCTCAGAGACCAAGGCCAAACTCCTTGTCTTCTGGCAGCAGAAATCAGAGACAGAAAAGTAAGTGACATACTAAAATTTCAGACATCAATTGTAGGGTGAAGCCCAGTCAGGACTTTGTCCTCTGCCATGAGAGAGGGGCAGATGCTGAATCTGGGTACTCTTAAAGAAGAAACAATGACATCCATTTTGGGATCATATTAAAGGATATGCTGATATCTTTCTTTGCGAAGTTCCACTAAATGTTAAGTTTATGTGCAAGAATTCCCTCAGTCTTGAAGCAAAACTGTGTTAGAAAATAATTCCTTGAAAAATCAGTGGTTTCACTAAACAATTCTACTATTTTTTGAAAAGAATTAACATCAGTTTTACACAATCACTTCCAGAATGTAGGAATATTTTATGAACTCGGTAATACCTGAGACCAAAATCAGACACAGTACTCCACCCCCAAGAAAGTGAGATTATTTCCAGGATGCAAGGCTACTTCAATATTTAAAAATAAGTTAATATTAACAGGCTAAAGAGGAAAAACCATGATTGCAGCAATCAATATAATAAAATATTTTTAAAAGATTTTTATTTATTTATTCATGAGAGACACAGCAAGAGAGAGAGAGAGGCAGAGACACAGGCTGAGGGAGAAGCAGACTCCCTGCAAGGAGCCCGATGAGGGACTTGATCCTGGATCCCAGGATCATGCCCCAGGCCAAGGACAGACGCTCAACCACTGAGCCACCCAGGCGTCCTATAATAAAACATTTGTTGGGGATTTACCCCAAAGATTCAGATGCAATGAAACGTCGGGACACCTGCACCCCGATGTTTCTATCAGCAATGGCCACAATAACAAAGTTCAACTGTGAATAAAACTCTAAAAACATGAACAGAAGAGAACTTCCTCATCATGAGAAAGGGCATCAGGTAACATATAGGTGATATTATACTTTATAGTTAAGGGTAGAATGTTCTCCCGGAAACACTGGAACAAGGCAAGATTGTTCTCACCACTCCATTTCAATATATTACTTGAAGTCCTGAATAATAAGGTAATAAAAGCAACAAAGTACATACAGATAGAAAAGGAAGAAATACAACTACTCCGTTTTTGCAGATGACATAATGGTCAACGTAGAAAATACTATAGAATCTATACATAAACTAGAATGTGTGAATTCAGCAAAGTAGCATGTCTACAAGATCAACATACAAAATTCAGTTGTATTTCTACATACTAACATTAAATAGGTGAAACAGAAATTGAAAATGTAATATAATTTACAATCACTCAAAAACAATGAAATACTTAGGCATATAAATCTAACAGACATATCTAGGACTTATGTACTGAAAAATACAAAATGCTGTTGGAAGTTATCAAAGGTAATCCAAATAAATTGAGAGATATACTATGTTTTTGGATTGGAAGATTCAACATAGTAAAAATGTTGATTCTACCCAATTTGATATATAGGCTTAATTAAATTCCTACAAAACTCCCAGGAAGTTTCTTTTAAATATATAGACAAGGTTATTTTAAAAATTAGCATGGAAAGTTAAAGAACATAGAATGGCTACAAATAATTTTGAAAGAAAATAATGTGAGAAGGTACTTCTTTCAAGACAGTATATAGCTACAGTCAAGTTGGTGTAGTATCAGTGGAAGGATAATCACATAAATCAATCAGACAGAATAAAGAACTCAGAAGTAGCCCACACACACAAATAGAACCAACTGATTTTTGACAAAGGTACAAAAGCAATTTAATATTGAAAGGATAGTCTTTTCAACAAATATTGCTAGAACAATTAGATATGTATAAGGAAAAAACTCAGCCTAAACTTAATGCTTTATAGGAAATAATCTCAAAATGGATCACAAAGTAAATATAAAATGTAATGCTATTAAATTTTTAGAAGAAAACATAGAAGAAAATCTTTGGGACCAAGAGTCTAGTACAGGGTAGCTAGGTATAAAACAAGGAACATGATATATAATAGAAAATAAATCAACAAATTGGACATCATCAAAATTTAAAACTTCTGCTGTGTAAAGATCTTGTGCTGCTATGATAATGGACAGCCAAACTATAGACTGGAAGAAAATACTTGTCAACAGCATATCTAATAATGGATTCAAATCTAGATTATATAAGGAACCCACAAAACCCAACATTATAAAACAAAAAGTTCATTTAGTAAATGGCCAATGGAGATGAACAAACATTTCAGTAAAGGAGATATACAAATAACAAGTAAGTACAGGGAAAGAATTCAACTTCTCTCACCATTAGGGAGCTTCAAATTAAGAGCACAATGAGATTATCACTACATACCTATTAGGACAGTTAAATTTATTCTAAAAGTGACTACACCAATCATTGGTGAGGATGAAGAGAAACTGGATCTCTCATACATTGTTAGTGGGAATGTAAAATGGTATAGCCATTCTAGAAAATAGTTTGGTAGTTTCATTCAAAAGGTAAACATGCACTTACCATGGAACCCAGCAAGTACACCAGATAAGTGAAAAATTATGCCCATACTAAATCCTGTCCATGAATGTTCATAAGCAACTTTGTAGTAGCTCAAACCTGGAAACAAACCAACATGTCTTTCACAGATAAATATTTTATCAGCATTAAAAATGAATAAACTATTAAGACACACAACAACTTGGATGTGTATGATTCACATTATAGTGAGTGAAAAATACCAGTCTCAAAGGTGTGATTCAATTTATACAATATTATCAAACTGACAAAATTATGAAGATAGAGAACAGAGTAGTGATGGCCAGGGGTTAAGGATACACACGATTATAAAGACATAGTATGAAAGAAATATTTGTGGTTGAAAAATAGATCTGTATGTTGATTGCAGTGATGTTTACAAAAATACACATTTATGATAAAATATCATTGAACTACACATATACATGGTACCAATGTCAAGGTACTTGATATTTTACTACAACTGTATAAGATGTAAACATTGGTAGAAAACAGATAGAAGGTCATTAACCCTGCATAATCTTTTCAACTTCTTGTGAATCTATTTTTCCAAAACAAAATATTTATTTTATTTTTTTATTGGAGTTCAATTTACTAACATACAGCATAACACCCAGTGCTCATCCTGCCAAGTGTCTCCTCAGTGCCCGTTACCCAGTCACCCCAACCCCCCACCCACCTCCCTTTCCACTACCCCTTGTTCGTTTCCCAGAGTTAGGTGTCTCTTATGTTTTCTCACCCTCACTGATATTTTCACTCATTTTCTCTCCTTTCCCTTTTATTCCCTTTCACTAATTTTTATATTCCCCAAATGAATGAGACGATATAATGTTTGTCCTTCTCTGATTGACTTATTTCACTCAGCATAATACCCTCCAGTTCCATCCATGTCAAAGCAAATAGTGGCTATTTTGTCATTTCTAATGGCTGAGTAATATTCCATTGTATACATAGACCACATCTTCTTTTATCCATTCATCTTTCTATGGACACCGAGTCTCCTTCCACAGTTTGGCTATTGTGGACATTGCTGCTATACCCAGCAATTGCACTGCTGGGCATTTACCCCAAACATACAGATGCAGTGAAACAAAATATTTTTAAGCGTGTCTTGCAGAAGCCACAAGGCTAACATTCAAATTACACAGTTTTTTGGAACAGCTATCTCTACTTCAGGAAAATATTATAAGCCGTTATAGAGTATGCTCCAGGAAGTCTATGAGGTCTAGGAAATGCTTCTGTGGTTATTGCTGATTGATTGGGCAATACAAATCCCTTTGCTAACCATGGTTCTCAAGCTGAATGTATTTTGAACAAGTGACAGCATAGAAAGCTAGTCTTACTTGGAGATGGATTAGCAGCTTTCAGAGAAAAGGCATTTGCACTGAGAAAGGCATCTCAGTGAGACCACCAGAAGGATTTTTATAGTTTCTCAAAGCAAAATAGAAGGAATTGGTAATGAAAGAAGCTCCCCATGAGTTCCATCTCTTAAGCAGAATGAAGCAGGTTTAGCTTTAAGAATCTAAAAGGATTAGGACACCGAGGCTGCTTCCACAGTTTGGCTATTGTGGACATTGCTGCTATAAACATCGGGGTGCAGGTGTCCTGGCGTTTCATTGCATTGAATCTTTGGGGTAAATCCCCAACAGTGCAATTGCTGGGTCATAGGGCAGATCTATTTTTAACTCTTTGAGGAACCTCCAAACAGTTTTCCAGAGTGGCTGCACCAGTTCACATTCCCACCAACAGTGCAAGAGGGTTCCCTTTTCTCCGCATCCTCTCCAACATTTGTTGTTTCCTGCCTTCTTAATTTTCCCCATTCTCACTGGTGTGAGGTGGTATCTCATTGTGGTTTTGATTTGTATTTCCCTGATGGCAAGTGATGCAGAGCATTTTCTCATGTGCATGTTGGCCATGTCTATGTCTTCCTCTGTGAGATTTCTCTTCATGTCTTTTGCCCACTTCATGATTGTATTGTTTGTTTCTTTGGTGTTGAGTTTAATAAGTTCTTTATAGATCTTGGAAACTAGCCCTTTATCTGATACGTCATTTGCAAATATCAGGGGAAAAAATACAAGGATTAGGGGATTGGACCAATAGGCTCACAGTGTTATAGGTCTCTTCATGGCATTCACGATAGAAACCCCTGGAAGATTTGGAAGAGATAAATTGCTTGCACTCAGGAAAATGAGCCATGGGTTCTAAAGATGGATACACCCTAGGCTACATTTCCTAGACATTCTCCCCAGAGGTCAGACCTAACCATTCATTTCCTGTGTCCATACGACTATCTGGGTTGGGGGCAAAAGTAAGTAGGAAGGGTCTGTGATCTAAATGTTAGGATCTTCTGCCTTAGGACCCATCTTTGCTTGACCCAAGGTGGGTTTTCAATATAGAATTCAAGGAGTTCGGGAAACATCCAGCAGAGGGACCCCTGAACTCACTTGAAAATCCTTTTCATATATATATATATATATATATATATATATATATATATTGGAGTTCAGTTTGCCAACATATATCACCCAGTGCTCATTCCGTCAAGTGCCCCCTCAGTGTCCATCACCCAGTCACCGCAACCCGCCCCCCCCCCCGCCCACCTCCCTTTCCAATACTCCTTGTTCGTTTTTCAGAGTTAGGTGTCTCTCATGTTCTGTCATCCTCACTGATATTTTCTTTTTTTTTAATAAAATAATTTTTTATTGGTGTTCAATTTACCAACCTACAGAATAACACCCAGTGCTCATCCGTCAAGTGTCCCCCTCAGTGCCCATCACCCACTCACCCCCACCCCCCCGCCCTCCTCCCCTTCCACCACCCCTAGTTCGTTTCCCAGAGTTAGGAGTCTTTATGTTCTGTCTCCCTTCCTGATATTTCCCACACATTTCTTCTCCCTTCCCTTATATTCCCTTTCACTATTATTTATATTCCCCAAATGAATGAGAACATACACTGTTTGTCCTTTTCTGATTGACTTATTTCACTCAGCATAATACCCTCCAGTTCCATCCACATTGAAGCAAGTGGTGGGTATTTGTCGTTTCCAATGGCCGAGTAATATTCCATTGTATACATAAACCACATCTTCTTTATCCATTCAACTTTCGATGGACACCGAGGCTCCTTCCACAGTTTGGCTATTGTGGACATTGCTGCTAGAAACATCGGGGTGCAGGTGTCCCGGCGTTTCATTGCATCTGAATCTTTGGGGTAAATCCCCAACAGTGCAATTGCTAGGTCATAGGGCAGGTATATTTTTAACTCTTTGAGGAACCTCCACACAGTTTTCCAGAGTGGCTGCACCAGTTCACATTCCCACCAACAGTGCAAGAGGGTTCCCCTTTCTCCACATCCTCTCCAACATTTGTGGTTTCCTGCCTTCTTAATTTTCCCCATTCTCACTGGTGTGAGGTGGTATCTCATTGTGGTTTTGATTTGTATTTCCCTGATAGCAAGTGATGCAGAGCATTTTCTCATGTGCATGTTGGCCATGTCTATGTCATCCTCTGTGAGATTTCTCTTCATGTCTTTTGCCCATTTCATGATTGGATTGTTTGTTTCTTTGGTGTTGAGTTTAATAAGTTCTTTATAGATCTTGGATACTAGCCCTTTATGTGTCATTTGCAAATATCTTCTCCCATTCTGTAGGTTGTCTTTTAGTTTTGTTGACTGTATCCTTTGCTGTGCAAAAGCTTCTTATCTTGATGAAGTCCCAATAGTTCATTTTTGCTTTTGTTTCTCTTGCCTTCGTGGATGTATCTTGCAAGAAGTTACTGTGGCCAACTTCAAAAAGGGTGTTGCCCATGTTCTCCTCTAGGATTTTGATGGAATCTTGTCTCACATTTAGATCTTTCATCCATTTTGAGTTCATCTTTATGTATGGTGAAAGAGAGTGGTCTAGTTTCATTCTTCTGCATGTGGATGTCCAATTTTCCCAGCACCATTTATTGAAGAGACTGTCTTTCTTCCAATGGATAGTCTTTCCTCCTTTATCGAATATTAGTTGACCATAAAGTTCAGGGTCCACTTCTGGGTTCTCTATTCTGTTCCATTGATCTATGTGTCTGTTTTTGTGCCAGTACCACACTGTCTTGATGACCACAGCTTTGTAGTACAATCTGAAATCTGGCATTGTGATGCCCCCAGATATGGTTTTCTTTTTTAAAATTCCCCTGGCTATTTGGGGTCTTTTCTGATTCCACACAAATCTTGAAAAAATTTGTTCCAATTCTCTGAAAAAAGTCCATGGTATTTTGATAGGGATTGCATTCAACGTGTAAATTGCCCTGGGTAACATTGACATTTTCACAATATTAATTCTGCCAATCCATGAGCATGGAATATTTTTCCATCTCTTTGTGTCTTCCTCAATTTCTTTCAGAAGTGTTCTATAGTTTTTAGGGGATAGATCCTTTACCTCTTTGATTAGGTTTATTCCTAGGTATCTTATGCTTTTGGGTGCAATTGTAAATGGGATTGACTCCTTAATTTCTCTTTCTTCAGTCTCATTGTTAGTGTATAGAAATGCCATTGATTTCTGGGCATTGATTTTGTATCCTGTCACACTACCAAATTGCTGTATGAGATCTAGCAATCTTGGGGTGGAGTCTTTTGGTTTTTCTATGTAGAGTACCATGTCATCAGCGAAGAGGGAGAGTTTGACTTCTTCTTTGCCAATTTGAATGCCTTTAATGTCTTTTTGTTGTCTGATTGCTGAGGCGAGGACTTCCAATACTATGTTGAATAGCAGTGGTGAGAGTGGACATCCCTGTCTTGTTCCTGATCTTAGGGGAAAGGCTCCCAGTGCTTCCCCATTCAGAATGATATTTGCTGTGGGCTTTTCGTAGATGGCTTTTAAGATGTCGAGGAAAGTTCCCTCTATCCCTACACTCTGAAGAGTTTTGATCAGGAATGAATGCTGTATTTTGTCAAATGCTTTCTCTGCATCTAATGAGAGGATCATATGGTTCTTGGTTTTTCTCTTGCTGACATGATGAATCACATTGATTGTTTTACCAGTGTTGAACCAGCCTTGTGTCCCGGGGATAAATCCTACTTGGTCTTGGTGAGTAATTTTCTTAATGTATTCTTGGATCCTATTGGCTAGTATCTTGTTGAGAATTTTTGCATCCATGTTCATCAGGGATATTGGTCTGTAATTCTCCTTTTTGGTGGGGTCTTTGTCTGGTTTCGGAATTAAGGTGATGCTGGCCTCATGGAACGAATTTGGCAGTACTCCATCTCTTGCTATCTTTCCAAACAGCTTTAGTAGAATAGGTATGATTTCTTCTTTAAACGTTTGATAGAATTCCCCTGGGAAGCCATCTGGCCCTGTACTTTTGTGTTTTGGGAGGTTTTTGATGACTGCTCCAATTTCCTCCCTGGTTATTGGCCTGTTCAGGTTTTCTATTTCTTCCTCTTCCAGTTTTTTTCTCCTTTCCTCTTTATTCCCTTTCATTAAATTTTATATTCCCCAAATGAATGAGACCATATGTTTGTCCTTTACTGATTGACTTACTTCACTCAGCATAATACCCTTCAGTTCCATTCATGTCGAAGCAAATGGTGGGTATTTGTTGTTTCTAATGGCTGAGTAATATTCCATTGTATACCACATCTTTATCCATTCATCATTCGATGGACACCGAGGCTCCTTCCACAGTTTGGCAATCGTGGACATTGCTGCTCTAAACATTCGGATGCAGGTGTCTCCAAGTTTCACTGCATCTGTTTCTTTGGGGTAAATCCCAAGCAGTGCAATTGCTAGGTCATAGGGCAGTTCTATTTTTAACTCTTTGAGGAACCTCCAAACAGTTTTCCTGAGTGGCTGTACCAGTTCACATTCCCACTATCAGTGCAAGAGGGTTCCCCTTTCTCCGCATCCTCTCCAACATTTGTGGTTTCCTGCCTTCTTAATTTTCCCCATTCTCACTGGTGTGAGGTGGTATCTCATTGTGGTTTTGATTTGTATTTCCCTGATGGCAAGTGATGCAGAGCATTTTCTCATGTGTATGTTGGCCATGTCCATGTCTTCCTCTGTGAGATTTCTGTTCATGTCTTTTGTCCATTTCATGATTGGATTGTTTGTTTCTTTGCTGTGAGTTTAATAAGTTCTTTATAGATCTTGGATACTAGCCCTTTATCTGATGTGTCATTTGCAAATATCTTCTCCCATTTTGTAGGCTGTCTTTTTTTTTTGACTGTTTCTTTTGCTGTGCAGAAGCATTTAATCTTGATTAAGTCCTAATACACCTCTACCCTGCTACTCCTTGACCCTTAGGATGAGGAAAAGTGAGCGACAGAGGAAAATCGGGAGCCATTCAATGCTTTAAACCAAGTAAAATAGTATGATCTTAATAGCCAATGTAGTGATTCATGTGAATCACAGCATTATTCAAGTTAGAGATAATGCCAAAGGCAGCTGCAAATTTCAGGCAGGAAACAATGGCCACAGGGATGGAGAGGAAGGAAAACACTGACCATACAAGGTGGCAAAACTGGCATGGTAGGATGACTAATCATATGAGGAAGATGCCCAGATTTTACGTGCTGGCAATGGACACAGGACTGTTGAGGAATGATCTTATATTATTTCAAGTATTATGACAGTAAATGAGAAGGTGACATGAGTTGTGGATGTCCAGTGGCAGTCATAGGGGCCCTACAGAGTATTCCATTCATCATAGCCACAATTATTAATTCTTGTTTGCTGACATTATTGCTTTATGAATGTCTTTAACAAGCAACTGGCCTTTGTGATTATGGCTATCAAGAAGCATGGCTTAGAGTAAAATCACTTCACAATTCAGTCCATCATTTTTAAGTAAATGTATTAAGATATCCACTTGCTTATAATTTAACATTCTATACAATTGTGCCCTCAATTTGGTCATAGAATTTAATGGGAAATGGCTTTTATTGAGATTGTATTGTAGCTTTGTTGACAGTCTACTAGAACCCACTTATTTATTTTTTGTTAATTTATTTTTTATTGGTGTTCAATTTGCCAACATATAGAATATCACCCAGTGCTCATCCTGTCAAGTGCCCACCTCAGTGCCCGTCACCCAGTCACCCCTACCCTCCGCCTTCCTCCCCTTCCACTACCCCTAGTTCGTTTCCCAGAGTTAGGAGTCTTTCATGTTCTGTCTCCCTTTCTGATATTTCCCACTCATAAAAAATATTAAAAAATGCACCCACTTTAAATTTCTTTTTTTAATTATTATTTCTTTATTGGAGTTCAATTTGCCAACATATAGCATCACACCCAGTGTTCATCCCATCAAGTGGCCCCCTCAGTGCCACTTTAAATTTCTTAACAGATTGTCATGCCACTGGTCCACAGCACATAATTGTGTATTGAGCAAACTACAAGTTGTTTCTTGAGGAAGCCTTTGATCTTTTCAGCAGAACAATCAATATATACCTCGATGTTTGTGTGGTTGCATGAGGGGAAGGTATGAACACATTATAAGTTTTCCATAAACAGTTCTTTTTGTAAAGAAGTCCTTGCCCCTCCTGCAGACTCTTTCCATTCAATATATTCCCATATGAGGAATTTCCAGGTGAAACAGTACAAATATTTTTAAAACTTTTTAAAAAAAGATTTATTTATTCATGAGAGACAGACAGAGGCAGAAACATAGAAAAAGGGAAAAGTAGGCTCCCTGTGGGGAGCCCAATGTGGGACTTGATCCCATGACCCCGGTATCAAGATCTGAGCCAAAGGCAGACCCTCAACCACTAAGACACCCAGACAACCCTATTTTTAAAACTTTTGATGATGCAGTTGACTGAATTTATTTCAAGGCAAATTTTAGTAATTTACACTGCCCTTGGTAGAGTATAATGAAGGCTGCCTGTTTCATAACAACTTTATTTACACTGGTTCCGTGGGCTTTTATTTTATTCTATGCCAATTTAATAAGTGAAACAGAAATACTGGTCTAATATTTCTGTCTTTAAATATTAATAGGGTTGTAAGTTTTTTCTTTGTTATTTGAGACCTGCATTTCCTTGTTTTTTTTTTTTTTTTGTTATCCAATATCTTTTGCCCATTTCTTTACAGGTGTTTTAATTTTTTTCTCTATTGTAACATTAAAAACTTTGTACTACCTTTATCTACATTCGGGAACTTTCAAATAAATGAGTCTTAAATTTGTTTTCACTTTTTTACTCTGTATTTTTGTGTATTCCCGCAGTTTTGTTTTTTGCCCTCTGATTTTATAATGTCAGTTATTCTTAAACTTTTCCACTATTTGGCTAATCTAGATTATTTTTAATTAAAAATTAATTATTATTATAAATGATCTCTCATTAGAATTTAAACTAACTCAGGTCTTAAACCCTTGGCATTGATAAAATAAGGTTATTTGTTTTATATCATATATGAAATAAATGATTTGGAGGAATATGGCTCTGCTTCACGAACAGCAACTTGCTCAAGCACTTCATGAGTAAATTATTTGCAAGGAACTATAGAAATGATAACAAATGATCTGAAAAAAAAAAAAAAACCCAAGAAATTCTAAATCCATGTGACATATTGCTATCCCAGAAAAAAACCTCTTTTGAGGATAGTTCTCAGCTGGGATAGTGCTGTTGGTTTCATGGGGCATTAGTTGTCAACATAACTAAAGATTGATTTTGGCCAGAAACCCAGTACTTGCTGACCCAAGAAGTTTACAAGAAACTCCCCGTGCATTTATGGAAAATCTAGCCACTTGGACAACTTGCCAAAGATCCCTTACAGACAAGCAGCTTCTCTAGTGGGGCCAGCTGCACTAGAAAGCTTAGCTCTGTGTGTGCTGGGAATGAACTCTGCTTCATATAGGTTCACCTCCTAAAGCAGATGCTCAGCTTCCCAAGTGCCAGTGGATTGAACTGGCAATGATCACCTTGTCCTATGATATAAGAGAAAAGAAGGCATGTTTGGGCACAGATTCCAGTAAAATTATGGGCAAAGGTTATGAAGCAAGTAGTAGCCACAACCCCGGTATTTAGGGTCTGACTCTGAGAACTAGGGCTCTGGCTATAATGTGCAGCTGCCCAAGCAAATGTCTGAACCAGGACATGCCACTAGGTGGCAGAAGAATTCCACTATCACTATTTACCTTGTATCTGGAATTTAATATTTACCCAGATAAGGGGGCTTTAGGGGAGGATTCTTGATCTATATGGGTCAGGAGAGGTGGCTGCAGTGCAGATGATCCCGATCCATATGAAGAGAGCAGTAACTTCAGGAAAGTCTTCCTATGTACACCACTCTGGTTTGTGCATGAATTTCTTTCCCCAAAGCACTCAGGTGGATTCACTCCTTGGTTGTCTTCCCTCCCACACCAGTTCCACACCCAAGAGTTGACTATAGTTATTTAGGAATCCTCAGAGATTATCAGCTAACTTCCCCTGTATGTTAGGATTTATGCCCCCCTACCCCAACCAGGAACCTCCTGGTTGCCTCCCCCTTAAACCTCCATGTCACTAGTAATGCATTTCCCTCCTTTTCCACCACTACCTGTGATCTGCAGGATCCCAGTGCATCCCCGTGTTTTCTTTACCGTGTTATAAGTCTAGATGTTTTTCAAGGAAAATTTCCATCTCAGTATCAGTGTGTTGATGAAACCCGCAACTCCTGAGCCGCTGGACGCCTACCATGGACCCCATAACTGACAAATACCCCATTGGCTAATTGATCCACGTAGCTAAGAAACCTGGATACTTGTGGTGTGCTGCAAGAAGAAGGTCCTCCTTCCCTATGTAACCTTAAGGAGAAAAGTCTGCTTCAAATTGCAACTTAATAATCTGTGCCATTCAATTAATCTGTGGGAGTCTTACACACTCATCTACAAAATGGGAATAATAATCCCCACTTTGAAGGACTATTGTGAGGATTAAATAAGATGAAGTATACAGGTTCTTTCTGATTCAGCCTCCCTGACTTGTGAAGTTTTACTTTTAAATTAAGGACATCTTCACAATCATTGCATCATTATGATGAATATAGCACTGTCCTTGGGAAAGGCTCATTACTGTGGTTTCTACTATCACTGGTAGTAATCTTGATGTTTAAGTCTATTTAGAGAATATGGTGAAACTTGGCTCCTAGTCATCTAGAGTAAAAATGAGAATAAAGACAAACACTTTCATGTTATGCTGAAAGTATATTTATATATATAGATATAGATATTTATTTTGCTGCAGACAGCTTTTACTGATGAGTCATTTTAATGTTCAAAGAACAGACTATTTCAATACTACATAATCTGTACCAGAATGAGATGGATAGCTTCTCAATTCATTTCACAAAGCCAGCACAACTCTGATACCAAAACATAACAATTATAACACAAAACAGAGAATCACAGATCTCACTTAAAAATACAGATGCCAAAATACCAAATAGAACAGTAGCCAATTGAAATCAACACCACATGAAAATGTACAAAGCTTTGGCAGATACCAAGTTGATCCAAATTGAAATCCAAACTTACACACATAGAACCGGAACAAAAACACCAGAAACAAAAGGCCCCCCCACCCCACCCTGTCAGTGGCCTCTGGCCAGGAACCCAAAGGAATGAGATATCTGCAGAAGGAACCACATTAGCGGGGAGGGGAACTGCTGGTGGGGTCACCGGCATTATCACCGGATCCAGGCTCATCCTCATCCAAATCTTCAGCCTCACACTCTGCCAGCGCTTCAAAGTACTGCAAAGGCCAGCACCGTGGATCTCTCTTATGGAGCTTGGCCAAAAACCTCAAAACAAGCATCTTGCTGGTTTCTAGGAATGCTCGGGGGCCCCAGAGGAATTCATATTCTGCTGGCTCAGTATAGGGGATTCGCCTGTACTCTAGGTACTTCTGCCTTACAAATACTTCAGTGATGAGTTTCTTTGTATTTCCGAAGAGAGCATGTGTCTCTCGGACATCCAACCCAAGCCTGTACAGAAAACTAAAGATCATGTCCTCCCTGACACAATTGCCTTTCATAAAAATGAGACTCAGGACCACCATCAGGAGGCCTAACTTGGGCCTGTCTAAATAGGATGCCACTGGTTCACCCCTATGGTGTCCCAGCTTGTTGATGATAATATAAGAGTGGTTTTCAGGATCAATTTCTTTCAATTGATAACCAAAGACACACTCCAGCTTATTGTTGGCACGATTGATGATATCCAAGCACTCATCTTTATATTCACGGATGATGAATTTCACCATCTCTGAGCGCTTGATGGGCACCTTGGCTTGGTCCTTGACCAAGAGGAACTGCACCAATGCATTTGCTCTCTCATCCAAGGGAGACAATGGCTGAGTCTCCAACTTGGGGTCATTCTGGGTGACACCAAATCCCTGAGAGAGATTGGTGAACTCAGAGATAATCAGGGGCTGAGGGCTACCTGGGCTTTCCCAGAGACCCAGGGCCCTGGAAGTGCTTGGGCCCTCCCAGGCACTCAGAGCCCAAGTTGTGCTGGGTCCTTCCCAGCCACTCAGGATGCGGGAGGTGCTCGGGCCCTCCCAGCCACTCAGGCCGCGGGAGGTACTCGGGCCCTCCCAGTCACCAAGGACCTGGATAGAGTTTTCAACCTCCCAGTCATTCAAGTTCAGATTTTCCCAGGGTCTTGGTGCCTGCCAGTCACGCAGGGCCAGCATTTGGCCACTGCTGTCCTCTTCAGTATTCAGATGTTTCTTCTTCCGAGTGGCTTTTCCAGAGCGACGGGGAGGCTCAGCAGGGGTCTTTGAGGCCTCTTGAGTAGTGGCCATTGCCTTGGGAGCAGCTGCCGTAGCCATCAGGATGGTAGGCACTGCCTGGGATGCTTTTGAAGCATTCACACTGGGTTGTGGAACCCATGGAACTGCAGGCAGGGCCTCCATGCAGGCGAATGGATCCTGCAGAGCAAGTGGCAGTGACTTTGGGGTCTCTGAGGGCGCAGATGGGCCCTGAAAGGCATTAGAAGAGGCAGGCTGGAACCGGGAGGTAGTTGGAAAGACCCTTGAAGTGGCAGTGAAGGTCTCCGAAGTGGCAGGCAAGTTTTTCCAGGCAGTTGGCAGGTGTGCTCGTGCAGCTGACACTGCCTTTGGAGCACAAAAAGTGGCAGCAAAGATCATGCGATCCTTCGAAGGAGCCCTACGTTCCTTTGAAGAGGTCCTGCGTTCCTTTGAAGAGGTCCTGCGTTCTATTGAGGAGGCCCTGGATTCTCCCGATGGAGTCATCAGTGATTTAGCGGAGCCCACGGGAAAATTTGCTGCCGCTAAGGGAGCTCCGGGCTGGCCCTGCAAGGCTGCTGGGGGGCCTTGCCAGGAGGGCTGGAGTTGCAAGGTGGGCAGCTCTGCTTGCGGGCCCGTGGGCTGGGCCTGCTGGGTGGGTAGCTGGATTTGCAGGGCCTTTTGGGAGGCCGGGACCCCCTGAAAGGGCTGCTCCAGCTGAACCACTGGTGGGCCCTGCCTCTGGGCCTCCTGGGTGGGCACTGGCTGCCAGAACTGCCCAGGGGCCTTGGAAGCCTGCCAGGCAAGAGCCTGGGCTTGCTGCACCTCCTGGAATTCCATCGATGTCGGCAGCTCGTGTGGCACTGGGGCTTGGCCTTTGGGGGCCTGCCAGATGATGGGAGGGCAGTGCACAGCCTGTGGAGCAGACAGGGGGGCCGACAGCACAGCCTGGGGTGCCTGCGGGCCAGCGGGGGGCGCCGTGGGCACCTGTGTTGCTGCTGGAGCAGTGGGCACCTGCGGTGCCGCCCGCACCTGTGGAGCTGCCCGCACCTGCGGGGTGGGCAGCCTAGCCTGCGGTGCCTGCCGCAACGGTGGCGGGGGTGGCAGAGCCTGCCAGAGTGGCGGTGGGGTGGCCAGGACCTGTGGGGCAGGCCGGATGGGCGGCGGTGCCTGGCGGATCAGCGGCGGTGCCTGACGTATCGGGGGCGGGGCCTGGCGCACCGGCGGAGGACCAGGTCGGATGGGTGGTGGGCCAGGGCGGATGGGTGGTGGGCCCTGGCGCACGGGTGGAGGTGCCTGCCAGGCAATGGTTGGAGCCTGCCAGGTGACCTGCGTGGCCTGCCAAGCCAGAGGCGTGGCTTGCCAGCCTTGTGGCGGGGCCTGCCATCCTGGCGAGGTGGCCTGCCAACCCGGGGGTGTGGCCAGCTGCGCCGGCGGGGCCTGCGGGCCCTGGGGAACCTGCGGAGGAGCCCTTATAACCTGAGACTGGATTTGCAGAATCAGAGGCTGAGCCTGTGGGGCCCAAGAAGCCAGAGGCTGAGCAGGTGGGGCCGCTGGCTGCGCCATCGGGGCTCCTGAAGCTGCAGGCTGGGTAATCGGAGCTCTCGAACCTGGAGGATGAATCATCAGGACTCCGGGACCAGGAGGCTTGGCCATCGGGGCTCCCGGAGGCGGAGGCTGGGTCATCAGGGCTCCTGGGGGCGGAGGCTGTGCCATCGGGGCTCCCGGAGCAGGAGGCTGGACCATCAGGACTCCCGGAGTCAGAGGCTGGGCCATCAGGACTCCCGGAGTCGGAGGCTGGGCCATCGGGGTCCCCGGAGGGGGAGGATGGGCCATCGGTGTCCCCGGAGGGGGAGGGTGAGCCATCGGTGTCCCCGGAGGGGGAGGATGCGCCATCGGTGTCCCCGGAGGGGGAGGATGCACCATCGGGGTCCCCGGAGGGGGAGGATGGGCCATCGGGGTCCCCGGAGGGGGAGGGTGGGCCAGTGGGGTCCCCGGAGGGGGAGGGTGGGCCATCGGGGTCCCCGGAGGGGGAGGATGGGCCATCGGGGCTCCGGGAGCTGAAGGATGCATCATCAGGACTCCCGGAGTCGGAGGCTGGGCCATCGGGGCTCCGGGAGGGGGAGGATGGATCATCAGGACTCCGGGAGTCGGAGGCTTGCCCATCGGGCCTCCCAGAGGGGGAGCCTGGACCATCGGGCCCCCAAGGGCTGGAGGTTGGGCCATCGGAGCCACTGGGGTAGGCGGCTGGCCCTGTGGGGCCTCCCAAGCAGGCTGAGGTGCCTGCCAAGCGGCCAGTGAAGCCTGCAAATCAATCGGAGGTGGATCCCAAGGGACTGGCGGAGCCCGAGAGGAGGCGGGCGGAGCCCGCATCAGAACCGTAGGGCGGCTATAGACCGGAGGCTTAGGGGCCTCGGCCGGGGGACTCGAATCACCCAAATTCTTACTTAGCTGCGACATGTCCCTTTGCTCTGACAGCTGGTGGGCCTTTTCCTCCGACAGCTGCTGGGCCTTTTCCTCCAGAGAGAAGAGAATGCCTACGTGGCTGATCAGAGGATCCCTCCCTGCTGACTGGTGAATAGGAAGTAAGTGCCCTTAGCTCTGCAGCTTTCCGCAGTAAGGAGGAGGGGGGAAGGGGGCTCAATCCCGCCCCTTCCCCGCCCCCGACCACCACAAGTGGATAGTGCAGAGGGGCGTCTACCAGAAATCCTGGCTGACACAAGATCCCTTCTCACTCTGTCCAGTCCCCTAATGCAGCCTGGTGAGACTTACCATAGATGAGTTTTCACAGAGGAGTGACAAGAACAGACCTATGTTTTAGAAATCACTGTACTGCAGTATAGAGTAGGAACAGACCACTGGTAACATGGAAGGCATCCATGAGGGGGGAGATGGTGTGGTTTGAGCTCAGATACAGCAAAATCGGAGCCAGAGGATAAAATAAATGCATATATGTATATGAGAGATTCAGGAATCATAATGGGCAGCTATTATAATTTAATGCAAAAGAGATGGAGAAGACATATAAGTCTGTCCTGGGAAAGTGGGGAATTGCTGGTGTAGTTAATTCTTTTAGGGACACAGTAGGAAACATGTGGGAAGAGAGATTCATGAGTATTGATTGGGACATGGACATTTGCAGTGCTGTGGGACTGCTAAGGAGAGATGCTCTATAGACCATCTTGTATGATGGCTTCGGATTCAAAAGAAAACTGAAATGGGAGTTAAGGTACTCCTGAACTGTAGGAGTGAATGCAGTTGCAAGAGAAGTGTTTAGAGTGACACGCCTGAGATATGTCTTGAAGAATACAGACATTTTTAGACACAAGCAGAGAAGAGGAATAGTAAAGACTACAGAAAGAAATCATAGGAATTCAATTACTGCAGACATCAATAGAAGACATCAATTTTAGTACCAGGAAAATTTCCTGTAGAATGGCTGGGACAAAAGGGTTCCTTAGTGCTATTTATCAGTTACAGAGCAAGAAAGAAATCATAAAAAAGAAAGCAAAAAATGCACTAGAAAACAATAACATGAGTGAATAAATAGATGTAAGATTAATATATAGGAAGAATGGATGAAGAATAAAGTACAAAATTTCAGGGAAATCTACTCATGAACAAAATCAGTTTAAAAATTAGATATATTTACAGATAAAACAGAAGACATCAATATTATTGGATAGTACTATACTACTTTCCATTGACAAGAAGTGACAGTCTCAGTTCTAGTTGGTTGGTTTCCTAAAAATATCCAAAATACTAAATAGCAAGAATGTTTAGTTTAAAGCAGATGGCTTTCACCTAGGGCAAGTCCAGAAAGATACCATGAAAGATACCACAAGGGGGCAGAAGAGAATGATGAAGGCCATACCCTACTCCTCCTGAGGCACCCTTAGCTGATGTTCCTCAAATTTGTTAATTTATTAATTTCAATCAGGACATAAACACACTCACAAGGTTATTATTGCACCAAATAATGAAGGAATAATTTCAGAGGGAGGTTTCAATGTTTTATTTTCTGGCAACTGAAGAGATTCAGAATCAGTGTTTGTGTTTTGTTTTTTTTTTTTTAAAGATTTTATTTATTTATTCATGAGAGAGACAGAGAGAGAGTCAGAGACACAGGCATGCAGGGAACCTGACATGGGACTCGGTCCCGGATCTCCAGGATCACCCCTGAGCCAAGGCAGATGCCCAACCCCTGAGCCACCCAGGTGTCCTGCAGATTCAGTTTTATTGTCCCTAGGAACATCTTATTTTTCAAAGACAAGCATCTTTTTCATTGTGCGTAATATGTCACTCCCATATATACCCACAAAGCTACTTCTACAGAATGGATATCCCCATGCTTCATGGCTTCCAATCCTTCTTATGCATTAATAGTCCACATAAGACTTCTTATTTTGATAGGGGTTTGGAACCACTTTAGAGGGACTGACTCTAGACATATAACCTTGGTGTTCCTCTATCACCAGTCCTGACACATGACAGTTACTGGCTATGGATGGCTTTGGGAAATTGAGTTCATTTTTCAGCCTATGACATTTCTACCCTCAATAAAATATAGTTGCTTCTTCTCTAATTAAAATGTATAGTTTTCTGAGAGATTATTTTACTTATCATTTCTTTTTCAGTATTATGGAAGATTTAACCTTCAGTTCACCATGCTGTGAGTCATCCTACCCAGGAAATGGCTACTAGTAGGTCTCAACTGTCCTCACTGATGTTGTGTGGCAACACTATTCATTGCCACCCAATGTGAGCTCCTACTAAGTTCGTTATATATAAGAAGGCTCAGTTTATGTCCAAAAGTGATACAGAAACAAAAAGAAAGTATCAGGAATTAAAAAAATAGTGTCATTTGGAATGGAAAGTAGTCAAGTTTTACATTTTTATCTGTGTTTCCTTGGTAACATTGTTTAACTGGTAGAGAAAAATGTGGGTAGAAGTATTTAGCTATTCTGGTGGGACTAATAATGATAGATGAAATAGGTTTATGCTTCCTTGGGAAATCTGCCTATTTTAGATAATCAGTACTCTCAGATCCACACCACTTGAAAGCCTAGCTACTTACACCTACACATTACCTCCTCCCAACATCCAATACACCTGAGAAACCAAAGAATATATAACTACCTTGTAAAGATTGACTGCTTTAATAACAGTAAAACCCAAAATTGTGCTGAGTACAGTGGGAAATTTGGACTACATGCTTTAAATCAGTCTCTCAAAATCTGCCTTCTCTTTATGGGATCTTTGAGCTTTCTGAAGCCCTACCTTCTGTGTGTATGCTATTCCACTTTTATGCCTCTGAACCAAGTCTTATCAAAATTTCCTTTCCTTGCATCTCTATGAAACAGCTTAAAAACTCAAGGTGAGGAGAAAGCAAAAGGCAAATATATACCGAAAACCCATGGGATGTAGATGTCTGTCTTCTAATATAAAAGACTTGCAGTATTTCCATAAGTATATAACAAAAGGATAACACAAGTAATTAAAAAATTGGGGGAAGGAGAACTGAAGATAGACAAATAGAAGCAGGAAAATCATTGGGTCAGGTATACTAAAATATTTTTAAAAGATTCTGTTTATTTATTAATGAGAGACACAGAGAAAGAGAGAGGCAGAGACACAGGCAGAGGGAGAAGCAGGCTCCATGCAGGGAGCCCAACGTGGGACTCGATCCTGGGTTTCCAGGATCAGGCCCTGGGCTGAAGGCAGCTCTAAAAAGCTGAGCCACCCAGGCTGCCTTAAAATTTTATATATTTCTTTACTCTCTGATTCAACACCAGAGCCTCCATGCAGATTGGAACCTTGTTTTGTTCACTATTATATACCCTGTTCACTTTTATATGCCCGTTGAACCTGAATAGCCATTAAAAAAAAAAAAAAACTGTGAAATTAGGAGAAGTATATATTTTTCACTCCTAAATAGTTGTTAGACATAGTGTAAATATTTCTGAGTGGGTAAAATAATTTGTTATGATTTTCAAAAAGTATAAAAATATTTATTTATGAAATGACTTTTATTAAGAATTAAGTTTGTGCCCAACACTAATATGAGCAGTGCTACAGAGGAATATCTGACACCAAATATTATTGACACATAAAGATATTGACATTGTATTTTCAGTACAATAAAGTGTTACTGTTTGTATTGTTTAAAATTAATACTGGTCATATTTGATGCAAATAACTGAGGAGTCACTTATGCCTGAAGTGTGGGCAGATGGAGGTGTAATGCTGGCGGTAGTAATAAAAAGAAAAAAGAAAAACAAAGCTGTGGGAGAGATTCATGAGTATTCTCCAAATAGACAGACTGAGGGAATATAAAAAATAGTGAAAGGGAATAAAGGGGAAAGGAGAAAAAATGAGTGGGAAATATCAGAAAGAGAGAAAGAACATGAAAGACTCCTAACTCTGGGAGACGAACTAGGGGTGGTTGAAGGGGAGGTGGGCAGGGGGTGGGAGTGACTGGGTGACGGGCACTGAGATGGATACTTGATGGGATGAGCACTGGGTGTTATTCTATATGTTGGCAAATTGAACACCAATAAAAAATAAATTTAAAAAAAACCTGCACATAAACTTAAAAAAAAATAAGACAAGCTTCCAATGTTTATGCTTGTTCCAATGTAATAAAAAATACTTTTCCAGCAAGAGCATAAACATTTGGGGGCTCATCTTAAAAAAAACTAAAAGCAAAAACAAAAACGAAAACAAAAAACCAGGATGTATCAGATATGTAAGGCATTTGAAGTAAAAACTGCACGGAATTTATTAAAATAGTATAACTACTATTTATTGAATGCTTAAGTGTGGTCAAATAGTATTCTAAAAGTATACACTGTACATTCCTCACAAAATCCGCAAGTGTTTGGCCCCACTTTACACATCAAGAAATTGAGGCTTAGGATGGAAATTAACTTGTCACAGATTTGGCAATGTATTGCCGAATCTGGAATTAGAGCCTAATCTATTAATTTCCTAAAGCCAATATTCCTAACCATTACACCAGTGTTGCCAAAATATTTTTTCCAAAATTTTTTAGCTTTAGATATAATTAACATAAAATGAAATGCATAAGTCTACAGTATTCTGATTAGTGAGCTTTGTCATGAAGTAGCCATCTCTCAAAACAAAGTAAAGAACATTTTCTTTATCAAATAAAGATCCAACATGTCTTTTCTCAGACAATTCCTCTATGTCCAAAGGCAACAACTTTCTGATTTCTCTTGCCTTATATCAGTTTTGCCTATTCTCAAATTTCATATAAGTGGAATAAGTATGGTGTGTATTATTTTTTTTGCAGAGATTCAACAGTTTTTTAAAAAGATATAAACATATTTTGGATGCATAGGAAGTTTGCCATATGTTTTAATGCTGACTAGAATTCCATTTTACTTCATTGCACCTGTTAATCTATTACTTGTTGACCTTTGGGATATTCATAATTTGGGGCTAATCTAAAAAAGGCTGCTTTGAAAATTCTTTTAAAAGTCTTTTAAGAGGGATGGCTCAGCAATTGAGTGTCTGCTTTCAGCTCATCGTGTGATCCCGGTATCTGAGATCGAGTCCCACATTGGGATCCTTGTAGGGAGCCTGTTTCTCCCTCTGCCTGTGTCTCTGCCTCTTTGATTATCTTTTTAAACTTTTAATTCTAGTACAGTTAACTTACAATGTTATATTAGTTTCAGATGTACAGTGTAGTAATTCAACAATTCCATACATCACCCACTGCTCATCAGGACAAGTGCACTCCTTAATCCCCTTTACCTGTTTCACTCATCCCCTGCCACTTCCAGTCTGGTAACTTTCAGTTTGTTCTCCATAGTTATACTGAGTGAAATAAGTCAGTCGGAGAAGGACAAACATTATATGGTCTCATTCATTTGGGGTATATAAAAAAATAGTGAAAGGGAATAAAGGGGAAAGGAGGAAAAATGAGTGGGAAATATCAGAAAGGGAGACAGAACATGAGAGACTCCTAACTCTGGGAAATGAATAAGGGGTAGTGGAAAGGGAGGTGGGCGGGGGTTTGGGGTGACTGGGTGATGGGCACTGAGGGGGGGCACTTGATGGGATGAGCACTGGGTGTTATGCTGTATGTTGGCAAATTGAACTCCAATAAAAAAATAAGATGTGTACTTATCTTTATAAGAAACTGTAACAGTTCTCCATATTTGAATTAGACCATTTTACATTCTACCAGAATATATGAGAATTCCAGGTGCTCAGTAGCCTTACAAAATGTTGTGTTACCAGCCTTTTTGATTTTGGTCATTCAAGTGGATGTGAAATTTTGATAATAAAATTTCACACTTCTATTAGCAGTGGATGAGAGTGATAGCTGCTCCATGTCCTTGCCAAAATTTATATAATTGACCATTTTTATTATAGGCAGCCCATTGGACAAAGCAAAATAATATATCAAGGTGTTTTGTTTGTATGTTTGTTTATAAATAGGCTATTTTTTAGAACAGTTGTAGGTTTACAAAAAAACTTGAGAGGAAGAATTGAGAGTTCCTATATATCTTAAGCCCCTACCACACATATACCCACAACTTCCCCTGCTATCAATAACTTGCACCTGAGCGGTACATTTGTTACAATCCATGAACCTACATTGACACAACATTATAATCTAAAGGCTATAGTTTACAATAGGGTTCCCTCTTAGAATTATATATTCTGCGGGTTTCGACAAATATATATGACATGTGCCCACCATTATAACATCATACAGAAAAATTTCACTACCCTAAAAATCCTCTGTGCTCTACCTATTCACCCACCCTCCGCCAAACTCCTGCAAACACTGACCTTTTATTTTTTTATTTTAATAATAAATTTATTTTTTATTGGTGTTCAATTTACCAACATACAGAATAACACCCAGTGCTCATCCCATCAAGTGCCCCCCTCAGTGCCCGTCACCCATTGACCTTTTAAACGCCCTCATAGATTTGTATTTTCCAGAGCGTCATTTGCTTTGGAATGATACAGTGTGTAAACTTTTATGATTGTTTTTTTTTTTTCACTTACTGACATGCATTTAAGGTTTCTCCATGTCTTTTCATGGCTCGATAGCTTATTTCATTTTTAGCTTTGAATAATATTCTACTGTCTGGATGTAAGTCTATCTATCCACTTACCTATCTTGGTTGCTTCCAAGTTTTGGAAAATATGGATAAAGTTATTATAAAAATCCAAGTGTATATTAATTATTTTTTATTGTGGTATAACATACCACTGTATAGATTTGCCACAATTTGTTTACTAACATTCACCTATTATAAGACATCTTGATAGCTACCAAACTTGAGCAACTATGAATAAAGCTCTTATAAACATTTGTGTGAAGAATTTGTATGAACCTAAGTTTTCAATTCACTTGGGTGAATAACAAGGAATAGAATTGCTAGACTGTATGATAAAATTAAATGTAGTTTTGTAAGAAAAGGCCAAAACTGACTTCCAAGGTGGCTTACTCGAAGGTCATTTCTATATCTTCATTGTTTATTTCACTCCATTTTCCATTTCTTAAATTGGCTTGCCTCTTTATTGTTGATTTTAACAGAAATAACATTATCTAGATTTTCTTTTTCCTCATTTGCCAGTTTGACTAAATTCTGCTTTTATGGATTTTTTTCAACTTCATTAAAGTTGTCAAGTATTAAAGTTAAAGTTGTCAATCTCCCTTTATTAACAATCTGTTAATTGTTAAAAAGTTTAACAATTTCTTTTTACTAGATGGACAGTAATAAAGTATACCTTTATTATTATGTCAATGCCTTTATAATATGTAGTATTCTCTTTCTTTCATTCCTGATATGAGTGATTTGATTTCTTTGTCTCTTTTGGTTTTTTTCTTTTATTAGCTTTTCTAGGGGTTACCAGTTCTCTTATTCTTTCCAAAGAAAAAATGATTGATGTGTAATTTTCTCTATTGTTGGTGTGTTTTCTATCTCACTGATTTCGGCTTTTCTTTCTATTCTATATATTCTACTTGCTTCATTTTTTAATTTTTTTCTTCTACATTATTAGTATGCAAGCTTAGGTCATTTATTTTAAATATTTCCTCTTTTGTAAAATAGTCATTAAAGTTATAAATTTCTCTTTCAGTCTTAATTGCAGCAGCATTTTACAAATTTTAGAATATCATGTTTTTATTATTATTCACTTTGAAATATTTTACAGTTTTATTTTGGATTTCTTATTTGATTTATGGGTTATGTAGAAGTATGTTGTTTAATTTCCAAACATTTGGATATTTTATATATATTTTCATAATGTTAGCTGTTACTTTAATTCCAAAGTGTCCAAATAATATATACAATAAGATCAAGTTATTTAAATATATAAAAGTTTGAATTTAACTACCAGTAAAGGGTTTATTTTAAAAAAATATTCTTTTTTAATAAATTTATTTTTTATTGGTATTCAATTTGTCAACATACAGAATAACACCCAGTGCTCATCCCGTCAAGTGCCCACCTCAGTGCCCACCACCCAGTCACCCCCACCCCCCGCCCACCTCCCCTTCCACCACCCGTAGTTCATTTCCCAGGGTTAGGAGTCTTTCATGTTCTGTCTCCCTTTCTGATATTTCCCACTTATTTTTTCTCCTTTCCCCTTTTGTTATTATATGAATTACTCAAAGAAATGTGTTATAATCTTCAATATGGCCATAATTTGTCTATTTCTTCCCTTAGGCAATTTAATATAATATACTGCAAGATCTTTATTAAATTATACATATTATGAGTATGAGTATGTGTTTGGTTTGGCCTCTTCCTTCAAGCTTTGATTTAAATCCTAGTAAATTAATATACAGTACAATATTAAGTTCAGATATAGAATTTACAGACAACACCTGGTACTATTGCAACAAATGCCCTTCTTTTTTTTTTAACAAGTACCCTTCTTAATACTCAACACCAATTTAACCCATCCCCTGCCCACCTCCCCTCCAGTAACCTTATGTTTGTTCTCTATAGTTAAGAGTCTGTTTTCTGGTTTGCCTCTTTTTATTCCCCTATGTTCATACTCTTTTTCCTTAAATTTCACATATGAGTGAAATCATATGGTATTTGTCTTTCTCTGACTGACTTATTTTGCTTAACATAATACACTCTAGCTCTATCCATGTCATAATTAATGGCAATATTTCTTTCTTTTGATGGCTGAGTAATGTTCCATTACATTATATATAGAGAAGTATATATATATATATATGCATATATACACATTTATCTCATATATGTGTATACACAAACAATTTCTTCTTAATATATTCATCAGTTGAAGGATTTCTGTACTCTTTACATTATCGTTGATAATGCTGCCCTAAACATTGGGATGCATGTATCCTTTCGAATAAATATTTTCTGTATCCTTTCAGTAAATACCAAGTAGTTCAATTGCTAGATGATAGAGGAGTTTCTAGTTTGCATTTTGGAAAGAACCTCCATAGTGTTTTCCAGGGTGGCTGCACCAGTTTGGTTTCCCACCAGCAGTGTAAGAGTCTTCTCCTTTTTCCACATCCTCACCAACTGTGTTGTTAAATTTAGTCATTCTGAAAGGTATGAGGTGATAATCTTATTGCAGTTTTGATTTGTATTTCCAGGATGATGAGTGATGTTGATTATCTTTTCGTATGTCTGTTAGCCATATTTATGTTTTCCTTGGAAAAATGTCTATTCATGTCCTTTGCCCATTTTTAACTGGAGTACTTGTGTTTTTGGGGGGAAGGGGGTGTTGAATTTATAAGTTCTTTATAGATTTTGGATATTGACCCTTTATCAGATATGTAATTTATGAATATCTCCTTCCATTCCATAGGTTGCCTTATAGTTTTGTTGATTGTTTCCTCTATTGTACAGAAACCTTTTATTTGGTGAAGTATCAATAGTTTATTTTTTGTTTTCCTTTTGTTTCCATTGCCTCTAGAGATATATCTAATAAGCTGCTATGGCTGATGTCAAAGAGGTTACTTCCTGTGTTCTCCTCCAGTATATTGATGGTTTCCTGTCTCACACTTAGTTCTTTCATCCATTTTGATTTTATTTTTGTGTACAATGTAAGAAAGTGATC
Source organism: Vulpes vulpes (assembly GCF_048418805.1). Taxonomy (NCBI): domain Eukaryota; kingdom Metazoa; phylum Chordata; class Mammalia; order Carnivora; family Canidae; genus Vulpes; species Vulpes vulpes. The sequence continues at coordinate 84,468,955 of NC_132793.1, read as the reverse complement.
CGATTTCATTCTTTTGCATAAATTGATCCTTTCATCCTTATGGCATGTCTCCCTTAGCTCTGTAAGTACTTCTTGTCTTTTTTTTTAATATTTTATTTATTTATTCATAAGAGACACACACACACACACACACACACACAGAGAGAGAGACAGAGAGAGAGTGTGTGTGAGAGAGGCAGAGACATACGCAGAGGGAGAAGCAGGCTCCATGCAGGGAGCCTTATGTGGGACTCAATCCCAAGACTCCAGGGCCATGCCCTGGGCCTAAGGGATACACTAAACCACTGAGCCACCCAGGGATCCCCATACTTCTTGTCTTGAAGTCTACCCTGTCTGATTATCAATAGAGTCCTACTGGCTTTCTTATGTTTAGTAAATATACTCTGCTTATTTGCATTCCCATACATACACAAAATTATAATTATATAATTTATAGATTTATCATAAGGAATTGTCTCATGTGAATATGGAGTTTTACAAGTCCCAAGTTCTCCAAGGTGTATTTCCAGGCTGGAGAATCAGAGAAGTCAATTATTCAGTTCAAGTCTGAGTATGAAGGTCTGAGAACCAGCAAAGCCAATGGTGTAGTTCCAATCTGAAAGCCAGCAGATTTGAAACCCAGTAATAGCTAATGCTTCAGCTCAAGGCCAACGGGAGGAAAAAAGCCTATGTATCAGTTCAAGGTCTATTGGGCAGAAAGAATCCCCTCTTACTTGGAGAAGGGTAGACTTTTTGTTATATTCAGTCCTTCAACTGATTGTGTGAGACCCATCCACGTTATGGAGAATGATCTGCTTTATTCAGTCTATTGATTCTAAAACACCCTCACAGAAACACCCAGAATATTGTTTGACCAAATATCTGGGGATGCTGTGGCCCAGCCAAGTTCACACATAAAATTAACAATCACAATTAAGTTGTAATTTTATTCAATATTAATCCATTCTACTAATTTCTGCCTTTTTCTTAGAATACCTAGCCAACTAACATTTTTTTAATATTTTTTATTTTTTATTGGAGTTCAATTTGTCAACATATAGCATAACACCCAGTGCTCATCCCGCCAAGTGCCCCCCTCAGTGCCCATCACCCAGTCACCCAACCCCCCCCCCCCCCCCCCGCCCACCTCCCTTTCCACTACCCCTTGTTCGTTTCCCAGAGTTAGGAGTCTCTCATGTTCTGTCACACTCACTGATATTTTCACTCATTTTCTCTCCTTTCCCCTTTATTCCCTTTCACTATTTTTTATATTCCCCAAATGAATGAGACCATAAAATGTTTGTCCTTCTCCGATTGGCTTACTTCACTCAGCATAATACCCTCCAGTTCCATCCATGTTGAAGCAAATGGTGGGTATTGAATGGATAAAGAAGATGTGGTCTATGTATACAATGGAATATTACTCAGCCATTAGAAACGACAAATACCTGCCAACTAACATTTAATGTAATTACTGATAGGGTAGAATAAAAGTCTATTATATTGGTATTTTTCTTCCACATATGCAATCTATTTTTAGTTTTCCATTTATGATTAATAAAATATTTTAGTATTCCATTGTATCTCTTGTATTTTTTATTTATTCCTTTGTTATTTAAAAAAATTTTTTTAATTTACTTATGATGGTCACAGAGAGAGGGAGAGAGAGAGGCAGAGAGAGAAGCAGAGAGAGAAGCAGGCTCCATGCACCGGGAGCCTGGTGTGGGATTCGATCCCGTGTCTCCAGGATCGCGCCCTGGGCCAAAGGCAGGCGCTAAACCGCTGCGCTACCCAGGGATCCCTGTTATTTTAATGGATACTCCACAGATTACAATATTCATTTAATACTATCTGACTCAAAATACCACCTATGTCATAAATTTTGTAAGAACTTTACAACAATGTAATTTCATTTAAACTCCTCACACCTGTGTTGTCACTATTTGACCTCTATATATGCTAGAAACATATAACAACATGACTATTATTTTTACTTTAAATTACCACTTGTGTGTATATATAGATATAGGTATAGATAGATCTATATATTAAACCATTAATTAATATATATTAGATTATATATTAAACTAATAATTCTATATATTAAACTATAATAAACATGCACATAAATATATTGTATATTTAAATAATATTAAAGTCCTTTACATTGTGAATTTTATTATATATTCCATTTAATATATGCTATATATACATATATGTACACATAATTTTTATATTATATGTTACATGTATGTAATACTTCTATATAGTGGTTCTGTTTATTTCTTCCTGCACATTAATATTCCATCAAGCATCAATGCCCTTCAGCCTAATACACTTTCCTCACTATTTCTGTTTTTTTTTTTTACCATCTTCACCCATTTTGCCAATCCCTGACCCCCTGCCCCTAATAACCACGAATATGTTTTCTACATTTATAAGCTTGGTTCCTTTCATTTTTCACATACTAGAGAAATCATACAATACTGTCTTTCTTTGTCTTACTTATCTCACTCAGCAGAATGTCCTCAAGATCCACCCATGATACAAAATGGCAAAATTTCCTTCTTTTAGATGGCTGAATAATATTCTATTGCAAATATGCAAATACCTCACATACAGACACATACATCTTATTTTCTTTAAACATTCATCTATTCATCTATTGATAAACAATTAATTTGTTTCTGTGTCTTCTCTACTGTAAATAAAGCTGCAATGGACACAGGGGTGCAGGTATCTTTCTGACCTAGTGATTTTGTTTCCTTTAGACGTATTCCCAGGAATGGAATTGCTAGACAATATGGTAGTTCTATTTTTACATTTTTAATTTTTTATCTTTTTTGTTTTTATTTTTGATTGTACATTTTTTGTTTTGTTTGTATATATTTAATCAATTGTTTCCCAGACCCATATTATTGGTTCTTCAGGTTTTTTTTATTGGAGTTCAATTTGCCAACATATAGCATAACACCCAGTGCTCATCCCATCAAGTGCCCCCTTCAGTGCCCGTCACCCAGTCACCCCCATCCCCCGCCTACCTCCCTTTCCACTACCCCTTGTTCGTTGCCCAGAGTTAGGAGTCTCTCATGTTCTGTCTCCTTTCCTGATATTTCCCACTCATTTTTCCTCCTTTCCCCTTAATTCCCTTTCACTATTTTTATATTCCCCAAATGAATGAGACCATATAATGTTTGTCCTTCTCTGATTGACTTATTTCACTCAGCATAATACCCTCCAGTTCCATCGATGTCGAAGCAAATGGTGGGTATTTGTCGTTTCTAATGGCTAAGCAATATTCTATTATATACCGCATCTTCTTTATCCATTCATCTTTCGATGGACACCGAGGCTCCTTCCACAGTTTGGCTATTGTGGACATTGCTGCTATGAACATCAGGGTGCAGGTGTCCCGGTATTTCACTGCATCTGTATCTTTGGGGTAAATCCCCAGCAGTGCAATTGCTGGGTCATAGGGCAGATCTATTTTTAACTCTTTGAGGAACCTCCACACAGTTTTCCATTGTATATTTTTAATAGGAGTTTGATTTGCCAACAAAGATTTTACTTATTTATTTAATTGAGAGAGGGAGAACACAGAAAGAAAGGGAGAAGCAGACTCCCTGCTGAGCAGAAAGACTGATGCTGGGCTGGATAGCAGGATCCTGAGATCATGACCTGAGCCAAAAGCAGATGGTAAATGAAATGAGCCACCCAGGTGCCTCTATTTTTATATTTCTGAGGAATCTCTGTACTGTCTTCCACAGTGACTGAGTCAATTTATATTCTCATAAATAGTGCATAAGTATTCTCTTTTCTCCACATTCTCATCAATAATTGTTATCTCTTTTTGTAGTAGTCCTTCTATCAGGTATAAAGTGATGTTTCAATGTGATTTCAATTTGCATTTCCCTGATTATTAGTGATGCTGAGCACTTTCTCATGTACTTGGTCATTTGTATGTCTTTTTTGGAAAAATGTCTATTCGGTTCCTCTGCCCATTTTTTAATTAAGTATTTGGGGGCTTGGCTATTAAGTTGCATGAGTTATTTTTTATAGTTTAAAGATATTAACCCATTTTTATACATATATTTTGCTAATATTTTCTCCCATCCTATAGGTTGGCTGGTCATTTTGTTGATTGTTTCTTTTGCTTTTTAGTTTGATGTAGTCCTCCTTATTTAATTTTGCTTTGGGTGTCAAAACCAAAAAATAAAATAAGAAAAACAAAGAAAAATGTTGGCAAGACCAATATCAAGGAACTTTTTCCATGTTTTCTCCTAAGAATTTGATGGTTTCAGGTATTAAATATTTGAGACTTTAATTCATTTTGAGTCGATTTTTATATACAGTATAAGATAGTGGTCCAATTTAAACTTTTTGCATGTAGCTATCCAGTATTCCCAATACAATTTATTGAAATCACTATTCTTGGCTCTCACTTTCATTCTTGAAATGTACTTTTTCTGCATAGAGAATTATAGACAGACAATTTTATTTTTCCTTTCAATGCTTAGAGATGCTATCCTATTGTCTTTTGGCAATAAGGCATCATTCTAAGTGTTCTCTTGTATGTAATGTCCTTTTCCACTCAGCTACTTTTAAGAATTTGGTTGTATCTTTGGTTTTCAGCATTTTGATGGTAGACGTACTGTGAGTGTATTTTGCTTATCCTAATTGGGGTTCACTGAGCTTATTGCATATGTAGGTTAATACATTTCACCATTTTCACAAAATTCTCAGCCATTATCTCTTTAAATAATTCTCCCTCACTCTAAATTCCCCTCTTCTTTTCACTCTCTTTCCTTTAAAACCAATTAACAGCTTTTTTTATTCACTGAGGACTTTTCTTTACTCTTCAGCTCTGCTCCTGCATCTTCAAGCCTCAGGAGGTCTTTCTTATTCTTAATTTACCAAACCACTGTAATGTACCCAATGAAGATTTTATGTGCACTTTGGGAGGAATTTCTAGCAGCTTTCTTTCTCTGCTCTCAGCCTCCTGCAGACTGTGGCTTTGTACTCAGAGAAAGATCTGTCCATCTTGAGGGGGATATGTATTAGCTTTCCTATCTTATATCAGCCTCCTCCTCATCACTATCTTGCACTCAAGGAGTAATTCAGGAGTTTGTTTCATCTCCCCTGCCTTGCTCTCAGCCATTGGTATGCTACTCACATTCAGCCAGTGAGAGACTTAAAGGAGAGATTTCCCAAGTGGATTTGGACTTCTTTTAAACACCTCAGAATTTGAACCTGTCATACCAGACAAGGTGTAGTCAATAAAATTTTGTAGTGGTTTGAGTAGTTTCTCTTTATAGCCATCCATGGGGACTTTCCTTCTATATCTGCATTACCCTCAGGGATTAAAGAATTAATGGGACTCTGATTTTTGGAAAGCTTGCTATTTTTGAAATTTAATTCATTTAGGTTTGTCTGTATTTTTGCTTGATGTGTTTTGTAATTTATCCATATTGCTATTATGACTAGGCTAAAACATTTTGCTTCCAATTCAGAAGTGAAAGTCCTTTCCAAGTCTTTTTGTCAAAGAATCTCCAGAAAGTATAGGCAATTTCTCATTGTTTGATAAACCCAAAGAACTTCTGTGATGGCCTTGCTTGAATCTGAAATTTCTTTGAAATTTTAAGACTTATATTTAAATTTTCACCCAAAGTGTATATTCACCCTCATAATTTGATAGGATCAAAGAATAATGGTGCCAGTGACTTGATCTAGAGTCATTAAGTTTCCATATTTGTTTTAATTTCAAATGGAAGTTTGAATAACTTTACCACACTTTGCAATTAGCCTTCGAATTACATATTTGTGCCTTACATTGTAAAGCACATAGCAGAGCATGGAAGTGTGTGATAAATAGCACTGCCATTACTTCCAATACTAAGTGCATTCAGGACTTTGCATCTATGAAGCAGAGAGAGACAGAGAGAGAGAGAGACAGAGAGGGAGAGGGAGACGGAAAATGCACTAGGGTGAGCTGAAAGAAAATTGCTGTCTCAATTGGTGGTGGGGGGAGAATTGTATTTATAATTAACAAAGGGGCAGAAACATAAATACTGGATCTAGGCATCTATCTTGAACAGTGAAAGGGCTAAGCGTTGAAGTAGCTCCTGAATGACAGCCTAGATTTCCTCACGAACCAGAAGAACAGAGTGGTCTTAAGGAGAGTGAGCATCAATTGTGGTGTCTTGTCACTGGGAAAAGGAGAGGGAGTTGCCTATGAAAAAGCAGATACATTTCCTGACAGGAGACCATGAATGTGAAGTAGCTTCAGTCTCAGGTGGGCATATAGAGAAAGGAGATGTGAGATTCACTGGGGTTTGAACATTTGTCTTATAGAAGAGATAGACAATCAAGTGAAGTTCCAAGGAGGAATAATGCATAGGAAATGCATGCCATTTAATCTCTTAGTTCTTCTTTCCCACACCTAATCATGGTTCTTTGCTCTCACTACTTCTCAGGCACTTGTAAATGTACATGACCCCCAAGGCCTCTTCCTCACGATCCACCCTTGTATTACCAAGCCACATTGTATTCCAAGTATATCTTTCAATTTAGGCTTAAATTTGTGTCAAAAAGTCCTTTGTGTCTTCTCTTCCTCATGTTCTGTGATCCTTCTGAGAGACTCTCCTGAAAATTAAATTCCCAATTCAAAAAGTTTCTAGAGAAGTATCCATCAGATGGGAAGAATGAAATCAGTCACAAGGTGGCAGAAGAGTTCAGCCACACCCTTTACTGTCTTAACAGGCCTCAATTTCTTCTTGAACTGGTGGGGAGGGTTTCGGATTTGAGTTTCCATTTGATCTGCTAGAGCTTCTGAGAATGAGGAATCAGGATCAACAGCTCCGCCAAGTTATCTCAAGGCCAGACTCAGATGAAGCCCCGTCAGGGGTGTCCCTAATTACACATCTCCCAAGTAAACTTAGAGGACTCCACTTAATGTAAAGTTAAAAAAAAAAAGTGGACAGAACAATATTACTTGCACGTAGGGTTTTGTCTGGATTGGAAAATACTAGTCCTTAAAACAAATAACAAACAATACAAGGAGAGAGAAATGTAAGGTAGTGGTTGTGTAAAACAAATTACTGCATGAGACATGTAATCTGGGAAGTAGAAGAAGGTCCTGGCAAAATATCTACCACATTGCATTTCCCTTGCCCAATTCCATCCAAATGGGCCTCCTTGTAGACCTTGGACCAAGTCTCAGAACCTGGGAAATTACAGGTATAATGCCTTCTGCTAAGAATGTTCTACTTATTTTCCAAGATATCCTCATGGCTCAATCTCTCATTTTTTTCAGATGTCTGCCCAAGTTTCATCTCTTCAGAGAGTTCTTTCTGACAACTCCCTGTTAATAATAATCACTTATTCTACTTTCAGACTTGTCAAATTTCAAATTTTCTTATACATTTTTATTTACATTGTCTGCCTCTTCCATATTAGAATAGATGGTCCATGCAGGCAGGAATTTTATTGGATCATTTCACCACTGTAGCCCACATTTGCAGAAAAAATGTTGGAACATCATACATGTTTAGTCAATATTTTATTTATCATTGAATCAATAAATTGATGAAAGGACATATATCAAGAGAATACATCAAAATGACATTGGATATTTTAACTCTGTAATTGTGTTATCCTTACCTTTTAGAATTTTGTTTTATACATTTTTCTATATTCTGTACAGATTCTAGGGCCAGACCACCTCAGGGGAAAATTCCATTAAGATTATTAACTAGCTCTGTGATCAAAAGCATATGAATTAATATCTATGTGTCACAGTTTCCTCATCTGTAAATGGTGGTAAAAAACACACTCTCTGCTCATTGTAAAAATTACATATTAAGTCATTTATAAGTAATAGCCACTACTGTTATCATCATTAACTTCTCAACATATCATGTGACATTGCCTTCTAAAAGTGTCATCCTTCATCCTTTGATCTTTCCAATTGATTTGTTGGATTGTAGTATTCTTTTTTTTTAATGTTACACATTTTTTGTTAGCATTTTTTTATATTTATTTTTTATTGGTGTTCAATTTGACAACATATAGAATAACACCCAGTGCTCATCCCATCAAGTGCCCCCCTCAGTGCCCATCACCCAGTCACCCCCACCCTCCACCCCTGCCAACCTCCCCTTCCCCCACCCTTAGTTCGTTTCCCAGAGTTAGGAATCTCTCATGTTCTGTCTACCTTTCTGATATTTCCCACTCTTTTTTCTCCTTTCCCCTTTATTCCCTGTCATTATTTTTTACATTCCACAAATGAATGAGACCATATAATGTTTGTCCTCTGATTGACTTATTTCACTCAGCATAATACCCTCCAGTTCCATCCACGTCGAAGCAAATGGTGGGTATTTGTCATTTCTAATGGCTGAGTAATATTCCATTGTATACATTGACCACATCTTATTTATCCATTCATCTTTCGATGGACACCGAGGCTCCTTCCACAGTTTGGCTATTGTGGACATTGCTGCTATAAACATTGGGGTACAGGTGTCCCAGCGTTTCACTGCATCTGTATCCCAAAGATACGGATTGTAGTATTCTTATATTACTGGGCACACTGAGTGGTCCAAAAGACAGATGCTACAGTATTTTTTTACTTAATTTTTTATTTAAATTAAATTAAAATTTAAAAATTGTATCATTAATTTCAGAGGTATAATTCAGTGATTCATCAGTTGCATACAACACCCAATGCTCATCACTTCAAGTGCCCTCCTTAATGCCCATCACTCAGTTACCCTATCCCCCCAGCCACCTTCCTTCCAGCAACTATCAGTTTGTTTCCCATAGTTATTAAGAGACTCTTATTGTAAAAAAAGGGTCCCTTTTGTTTTTCTCCTTCTCTGTTTTTATCTTTTTATTTTTCCTTCCTTTCCCCTATACTCGTGCTTTTTTTCTCAAATTCCATGTAAGAATGAAATAATATTTCGATGGACACCGAGGCTCCATCGAAAGATAAATGGATAAAGAAGATGTGGTATATGTATATAATGGAATATTACTCAGCCATTAGAAACGACAAATACCCACCATTTGCTTCGACGTGGATGGAACTGGAGGGTATTATGCTGAGTGAAATAAGTCAATCAGAGAAGGACAAACATTATATGGTCTCATTCATTTGGGGAATATAAAAAATAGTGAAAGGGAATAAAGGGGAAAAGAGAGAGAATGAGTGGGAAATATCAGAGACGGTGACAGAACGTGAGAGACTCCTAATTCTGGGAAATGAACAAGGGGTGGTGGAAAGGGAGATGGGTGGGGGGATGGGGTGAGTGGGTAACGGGCACTGAGGGAGGAACTTGAAGGGATGAGCACTGGGTGTTATGCTATTTGTTGGCAAATTGAACTCCAATAAAAAGAAATTTAAAGAAAGAAAAAGAAAGAAAGAAAGAAAGAAAAAGAAGAAAGAAAGAAAGAAAAAGAAGAAAGAAAGAAAGAAAGAAGAAAGAAAGAAAGAAAGAAAGAAAGAAAGAAAGAAAGAAAGAAAGAAAGATGAAAGACTCCTAACTCTGGAAAACGAACTAGGGGTGTTGGAAGTGGAGGTGGGCGGGGGGTGGGGATGACTGGGTGAGGGGCACTGAGGTGGGCACTTGACGGGATGAGCACTGGGTGTTATTCTATATGCTGGCAAATTGAACACCAATAAAAAATCAATTTATTAAAATAAAGAAAGAAAGAAAGAAAGAAAGAAAGAAAGAAATCATATGATATTTGCCTTCCTCTGACTTTTTTTTCCTAGCACGATACCCTCTTGTTCCATCCATGTCATTGCAAATGGCAAGATTTCATTCTTTTTGATGGCTGAGTAACATTCCACTGTATATACATACCACTTCTCCTTTATCCATTCATCTCTCAATGGTCATCTGGGGTCCTTCCATATTTTGGCTATTGTGGGCATTGCTGCTATAAACATTGGGGTGCATGTGCCCCTTCAAACTTTTATAGTTAATACAATGGCACTAACTTCCTATCTTTCAATAATTACTCTGAATGTAAATGGACTAAAGGCTTCAATCAAGATATAGGGTAACAATGAATAATAAAAAAGACCCATTGATATTCTGCTTTACAAGCAACTCATTTTAAATACAAAGACACATCCAGATTGAAAGTGAGAGGGTAAAGGACCATTTATCATGCCCAAGGACATCAAGAGAAAGCTGGAGTAGCCATCATTATACCAAACCAACTAGATTTTAAACCAGGGATTCTTTTTTTTTTTTTTTAATTTATTTATGATAGGCACACAGTGAGAGAGAGAGAGGCAGAGACACAGGCAGAGGGAGAAGCAGGCTCCATGCACCGGGAGCCCGATGTGGGATTCGATCCCGGTTCTCCAGGATCGCGCCCTGGGCCAAAGGCAGGCGCCAAACCGCTGCGCCACCCAGGGATCCCATAAACCAGGGATTCTAATAAGAGATGAAGAAAGATACTATATTATAATAAAGAGGTCTATTCAACAAGAAGATCTAACAATTGTAAATATTTATACCCCTAACTTGGGAGCAGCCAAATATATAAAATAATTAATAATAAAATTAAAGAAGCTCATTCATGATAATACAATAATAGTAGGGGGTTTAACACCCTCATCTAAACAGAAGATCAACAAGGCAGCAAGGGCTTTGAATGACACACTGTACCAGATGAACTGCACAGAAATTCAGAGCATTTCATCCTAAAGCAAGAGAATACACTTCTTCTCCAGTGCACGTGAAACATTTTCTAGAGTAGAAAATTAAAAATACATGGACATAAATGAAAATGAAAACATGAATGTTCATGACCTTTGGTATGCAACAAAGGCAGTCCTCAGAGGGAAGTATACAGCAATACAAGTCTTTCTCAAAAAACAAAGTCTCAAATATACAACCTAACCTTATAGCTAAAGGAACTGGAAAAAGAATAGCAAATAAAGTCTAAAATCCAGCAGGAGAAGAAAAATAATAAATATTAGAACAGAAACCAATAATATAGAAATGAAAAAAAGCAGTAGAACAAATCATGAAACTAGGAACTGGTTCTTTGAAAGAATTAATAAGATTGATAGACCCCCAGCCAGGTGTATCAAAAAGAAAAAAGACCAAAATAAATAAAATCATGATTGAAAAAGGAATGATCACAACCAACACCAAAGAAGTAGTGAAAGGGAATATAAGGGAAGGGAGAAGAAATGTGTGGGAAATATCAGGAAGGGAGACAGAACATAAAGACTCCTAACTCTGGGAAACGAACTAGGGGTGGTGGAAGGGGAGGAGGGCGGGGGGTGGGGGTGAATGGGTGACGGGCACTGAGGGGGGCACTTGACGGATGAGCACTGGGTGTTATTCTGTATGTTGGTAAATTGAACACCAATAAAAAATAAATTTATTAAAAAAAGAAGTACAAACAATTATGAGAACACATTATGAGCAACTATATGCCAACAAGTTGGGCAATCTGTAAGAAATTACCCCATTCCCCCATCCATTCCCTTCCAGCAACCCTCACTTTGTTTCTTATAGTTAAGAGTTTCTTATGGTTTACCTCCCAATCTGTTTTCATCTTATTTTATTTTTCCTTCTCTTCACTTAATTTCATTTGTTTTGTTTCTTAATTTCTGCATATGGGTGAAATAATATGGTATTTTTAATTTGGTGATGGGTATTAAGGAGGGTACTTGATGTAATGAGCACTGGGCATTATATGCAAATGATGAATCACTGCATTCTACCTCTGAAACAATAAATTCAACTAAATCAAAATGAAATAAAAATGAAAAAATAAATAAAATTTAAAATACATTATATGGTCTCATTCATTTGGGGAATATAAATAATAGTGAAAGGGAATAGAAGGGAAGAGAGAAGAAATGGATAGGAAATATCAGAAAGTGAGACAGAACATAAAGACTCCTAACTCTGGGAAACGAACTAGGGGTGGTGGAAGGGGAGGGGCGGGGTGGGGGTGAATGCGTGATGGGCACTGAGGGGGGCACTCGATAGGATGAGCACTGGGTGTTATTCTGTATGTTGGCAAATTGAACACCAATAAAAAATAAATTTATTATTAAAAAAAGAAAAAAAAAGAAAGGCCACTAACTCCAAAATAAATAAATAAATAAATAAATAAATAAATAAATAATAAATAAATAAAATTCTAAATCTCTGTGCTTTGTAATATAACTTGACATCCAGAATTGTGATGACTTCAGCTTTGCTTTTCATTTTCAAGGATGCTTTAGCTATTTCGGGGTCTTTTGTAGTTCCATACAAATTTTAGATCTGTGAAAAATTCTGATGGTATTTTGATAGTGATTGCATTAAATTTTTAGATTGATTTGGATAGTATTGACATCTTAATAATATTTGTTCTTCCAATGCATGAGCATGGAATATCTTTCTATTTATTTGTGTCCTCTTCAGTTTCAAAATGGATTAAAGACCTAAGTATAAGATATGAAACCATTAAAATCCTAGAGGACAACACAAACAGTAACCTCTTTCACATCAGCCATAGAAACTTCTTATTAGATTTATCTCCGGAGACAAAGGAAATAAAAGGAAAAATTTAAAAATAAACTATTGAGACTTTACTGAACAAAAAGTTTCTGTACAGTGAAGGAAACAATCAACAACACTGAAAGGCAACCTCCAGAATGGTAGAAGATATTCACAAATGACATATCTGATAAAGGGTTAGTATTAAAAATTATAAGGAACTTATCAAACTCAACTCCCTAATAACAACTAATCCCATTAAGCAAGAGGCAGAAGACATGAATAGACATTTTTCCAATGAAGACATACAGATGTCCAATAGATATATGAAAAGTTACTCAACTTCACTCTTCATCATGGAAATGCAAATAAAAACTACAATGAGATACCACCTCACACCTGCCAGAATGGCTAAAATTAACAACACAAGAAACAACAGATTTGGCCAAAGGTATGGAAAAAGGGAAACATACTTACACTATTGGTGGGAATGCGAACTGGTGCAGCTATTCTGGAAAATAGGATGATTTCTCAAAAAGTTAAAAATAGAACTACATTATAATCCAGCAATTGTACTACCAGGTATTTACCCAAACAATACAAAAATACTAATTCAAAGAAACATATGCATTCTGATGTTTATAGCAGCAGCTATTACTACCATAGCCAAAGAAACATATGCATTCTGATGTTTATAGCAGCAGCTATTACTACCATAGCCAAAGTATGGAAATAAAACAGTCCATGTGTCAGCAGGTGAATTGGTAAAGAAGAAATTATATATATTTTCTTTCTACAATGGGATATTTCTTTTTTTTTTAATTTTATTTACTTATGATAGTCATACAGAGAGAAAGAGAGAGAGGCAGAGACACAGGCAGAGGGAGAAGCAGGCTCCATGCACCGGGAGCCTGATGTGGGAATCGATCCCGGGTCTCCAGGATCGCGCCCTGGGCCAAAGGCAGGCGCCAAACCGCTGCGCCACCCAGGGATCCCAGCAATGGGATATTTCTGAGCCATAAAAAGAATGAAATCTTGCTATTTGTAACGTTGTAGGCGGAGCTAGAGGGTATAGTGTCAAATGAAATAAGCCAGAGTGACAAATACCATATAATTTCATTCACATGTGGAATTTAAGAAACAAAACAAGGTACATAGGGGAAAAAAGTGAGAAAGAGAGGCAAACCAAGAAGCAAATTCAACTATAGAGAATAAACTGATGGTTACTAGAGGGGAGGTGGGGGGGGGAGGTGAAATAGGTGATGGGGATTAAGAGTGCACTTGTGATGAGCACTGGTGGTTTGGAAATGTTGAGTCACTAAATTGTACATCTGAAGGTAGTACATGGTATATTAACTAATTGGAATTTAAATAAAAAATTTAAAAAGGAAAAAAGAACTTTCAAATAAAAAGTTCTATTTCTAGTAGTACTATTAGCATTTATTTATCTTAAATTTTTATTTTGAAATTATTTAAGTACCAATTACCCTAACTAGGAAATTTACATTGGTACAGTACTATCAAGTAAACTATAAACCTTATTTGGATTTCACCAATTTTGAAATACATTTATTTTTTAGGACCATATAATTCTATTTTTTTCTTACTGTTGTTTTTTAATTTTTTTATAAATTTATTTTTTATTGGTGTTCAATTTGCCAACATATAGAATAACACCCAGTGCTCATCCCATCAAGTGCCCCCCTCAGTGCCCGTCACCCAGTCACCCCCATCTCCCGCCCACCTCCCCTTCCACCACCCCTAGCTCATTTCCCAGTTAGGAGTCTCTCATGTTCTGTCTCCCTTTCTGATATTTCCCACTCATTTTTTCTCCTTTCCCCTTTATTCCCTTTCACTATTTTTTATATTCCCCAAATGAATGAGACCATATAATGTTTGTCCTTCTCTAATTGACTTATTTTACTCAGCATAATACCCTCCAGTTCCATCCATGTCGAAGCAAATGGTGGGTATTTGTCGTTTCTAATGGCTGAGTAATATTCCATTGTATACATAAACCACATCTTTATCCATTCATCTTTCAATGGACACCGAGGACTATATAATTCTATGACACTTACTATAGACACAGATTTGTGTAATCATCAAAATATCTGGGATATAAACTGGCCAACGCCACCAAGAAATTCTCTCATATTAACCCTTTATAGACATAGCTCCCTACTAACATTGGTGACACTTATTTGTTCTCCATCACTATAATATTGCCATTTCACAAATAGCTAGTCTATCAAAACAAGTTGTAGATTCAAAATATATTGTGCTTTTAGATGTTTTTTGAAAGTGAACATTTTTTGAAAGCTGGAAACTAATGCCTGAAAATCTAAAACTCTACTGCTGCTTCTAAGTTACTTCCTAAGTATTCTATGCACAAAAGCTTTTTGTTGAGAAAATATTTAGCTTGATGTCATCACATTGGACCTAAGAAATTAGTACAATGTGGAACTCAGTAAGAACAGAGCTGCAGGTCAAAGTGAATATATTTTTGACTACACTCATTTTTATCACTATATAAAAGAATAAAGTATATCATGAAATCTATAGGCATTGTAGAGAAATATTATTGGAAAAGAAAACAGGAGAAAAGATATCCTTTTGAATTTGTACTATCCTAAAATTCTTATGTTTATGCATTTTAATAATAATTAAAATATAGCCTATAATATTTATATGTGCAATCAAGAGTTACAATAAATTCCTTTTCGGAGAACAGAAACCAAAATATTTTTCTATTTCTTTACACATATTAATTAGTTCAACTGTCAATTACTACTAATTGCCACTGTTTAGTCTTATTTTTGTTTTTTCTTTTTTTAATAAAATTTATGGTGACACAAAATGAAATGAACAAAACCCCTATTTTTCATGTTATATGAAAATAATAACACATTGTATAATTACTTATTATATATTATAATACTATGTTGTTAGGATTTATTTTGTCTGGTATGATTGAGTCCTGGGTTGACTTTCTAAATGTTGGCCACTTTAGATATAGACAAGCTGATTCTAAAATTTATATGGAGAAGCAAAGGAACTAGAATAGCTTAAATGATTTCATAGAAGATGAATAAAGTTGGAGGATTTTCTCTACCCAATATTAAGACTCACTATACAAATCAGCAACCAGTGTGGTATTTGGCAGAGGGATTGACACATAGATCACTGGTGTATAATACAAAACTCAGAAATAGGCTAACCACAAGAAGAGTTAACTTATTTCTGACAAAGTTACAAAAGCAATTCAGTGATAGGGTAGTCTTTTTAACAAATGATGTTGGAGCATTTATCTATTCATATGAAAAACAAACAAAACCCCAAGAGCCTCAGTATAAACCTCATATCTCATAGAAAAGTTAGCTCAAAGTTAATTATAGATCCTAATGTAATATTTAAATCTCTAAGTGGATTAATCACTTACATATAACACCCTATGTTCGTCCCAACAAGTGCTCTCTTTAATACCCATCACTCATTTAGCCCATTTTCCTGCCCACCTACCTCCAGCAACCATCAGTTTGTTCTCTATAATTAAGTCTACTTATGGTTTGCCTCCCTCTTTTATTTACTTCCCCTACATTCATCTATTTTGTTTATTAAATTCCACATATGAATGAAGTCATATAGTATTTGTCTTTCTCTGATATATTTCACTTAGCATAATATACTCCAGCTGCATCCACATCATGGCAAATGGCCAGAATTCATTCTTTTTTATGGCTGAGTAATATTCCAATGTATATACATACCACTTCTTCCTTATCCATTCATTGTCAATGGACATTTGGACCTCTACATCATTTGGCTATTGTTAATAATGCTGCTCTAAACATTGGAATGCATGTATCCCTTTGAAAAAATATTTTTGTATCCTTTCGGTAAATACCAAATAGTGGAATTGCTAGATGATAGAGGAGTTCTAGTTTGCATTTTATGAAGAACCTCCATACTGGTTTCCAGAGTGGCTGCACAGTTTGCATTTCCACCAACTATGTACGAGGGTTCCCCTTTCTCCATACCCTCACCAACACTTGTTGATTCCCGTGTTGTTAAATTTAGCTATTCTGACAGATGTGAGGTGGAATCTCATTGCAGTTTTGATTTATATTTCCCTGATGATGACTGATGTTGAGTATCTTTTCATGTGTCTGTTAACCATCTGTAGGTCTTTGGAAAAAATGTCTATTCATGTCTTCTGCCCATTCTTTAACTGCATTAATCATTTTTTTCGGTATTAAGTTTGATAAGTTCTTTAATAGATTGTTTATACTAATCCTTTATCAGATATGTCACTTGCAAATATCACCTCTCATTCGGCAGGTTTAGGTTTTTGGATTTTTTTCCTTCACAATGCAAAAGTTTTTTTTTATTTTGATGAAGTCCCACTAGTTTATTTTTGCTTTAGTTCCCCTTGAAATCAAATTTAATTTTAAATAACTTACAATTTTTAAAAAGTAAATTAAGAAAGTCCTGTTTAATTTAGCTATCTCTTTCTTTTTTCCTTCCATCCTTCCTTTCTCTCTCTCTCTCTCTCTTTCTTTCTTCATTTGGTGCCAATTTTAAATATAATTTTGTTTACAAAATTTCATTTTCCATTTACAATGCAGTGCTTATAAAGTACAATGTTATTTCTTGTCCCTTTTCACATATTCCATATTGAAGCATGAAATACTATGGAGAATGTAATGCCATATTCAACATTCAAGAATGCCCAGTTTATTTACTATATTTTATGACTCTCTTCTTCTGATGACCTTTTAAAAAATAGATCTGAAATAGTCTTATACCCTTTCCCCTAAAATATATAATTATTTGTGCTGTATCCATTTTTATTGCAACAGTAGCATAGCATTGAGTAACTCAGATACAGTCAGTTCATCTTTTTCCAGGCTCCTGGCCTTTTCGAAGATCAACAGCTATGTGGGGTGAGGAATGCATGTACACTTTTATTTTACTCTCCTTTTCTGATTTCCAGACTAGACAAGGACATTCTTCTCCTATGTTTTGAAAATATGGCAAGCCAAAATTTTGGTATATTTTCTATGGCCAGAAACATTGAGAGCCAGCTTGCAGACATCTTTCTAAGGAGGAGATTTCCTTCCATTTCTATAAAACCAGAAATATCATTAATGTTTCTGCATGTTTTCAGAAAACTGAAAAGTCACCAAAAACTTTATGAAAGCTTCAAAATCGCAAAGAAGGATATCACACCCTACTTTAGCACTGCTGTATAAAATGTATATAGGATATTTAGCAAGTGAGATCTTTTCATCTTGCTTGGCAAGAAGTTAATAGACTGAATGGGATTTGCCAACTTTACATTTGTACTGTCTGCCAAATATGCAGACAGATGAGTAAAGTCTAGTTTGGATTTCAAGAAGATATCAATAATCTCTGTAGTTTAATTACATATTTCATAGAAATCAGTAACATAATTTGTGGGGTGCATTTTTGTTGTTGTTGTTGTTATCTTGATTCAATACATGTTATACTGTAGAAAGCATGATTGGTGTAGAAACAGCTCTACAAGGAAAGGGACTGAGACATTCCTAATTGGAATTTCCCCTTTTGTTTGCCTAAAGAACATTTTAGTGGCAGCTTACTTATCAAGTAATGTAATTTTACTCATTTTAGGAGAGTTATCAAATGATGGTACAATGATGCATGTTTTTCCTGTGGTATACCCACAGTAATTCACTAACTGCTATTTTCAACTGAGTGTCGAAGTCGTTTTAGGAGACAAAAAAAAAAAAAAAAGAGTTTTTGAACCATTTGAAAGTACTGGCTTACCTCATCCCCAACTTGGGAGATGAAGTCTCTATACAGAGGGAAGGCAATGTGAAAATGCAGGGAGAAGATTGCTTCCACATACCAAAGAGACATGAAATACCCCTTCCTCAAAGCCCTCAGAAGGAAGCAACCCTGCTGACAGCTTGATTTCAGGTGTCCATCTTCCAGAACTACTTTGAGACAATAATATGCTGTTTAAGCCCCCAGTCTATGATATTTTGTTACAAAAGTGCCAAAAAAACAATAGAGATCACATCATCTCTACCATATCCAACTCCAAATTATTTTCTGTATATCATGCATTATTCTCTATTTTATTTATTTACCTTTCTAATCTGGTTGTATGTGTCCTTCATATGTCCTTAAAATAACACAAACATTTATCCTCTTTAATGAAGTCTGGGGCATGCTGAGTTTGGTACTGCAGTTATTCATATTTTCACTCTTTGAGCTCTTGAAAAATATGGTCACAGTATTCATACAGTTAAAAATTGAGCTAACACGAAATAGGTATAAAACAGAACCCTTAATCCATGAGTAAAGTCAAATACAGACTGATTCTCATGATTACAACATGCTTAAGGAGCACATTTAAATCACATCAATTGAAGTGATGTGATAATAGATTATCCATTACTGTGTACTCTAAATCATGGTTTCCAACATCAATGGTAGGGAGAAAACAGTGACAGCACCTATGAAAAGCAGATAAGATATGCTGATCCATTTAACACTAAAATGCATTCAGCTTCAATTTTGGGGCTGCCATATAGATTATAAAGGGTTTCCATTCTCCCTGCCCCAATCTTTTTTGCTCATTACCAAAAGCTAGAATCTATCACATCCCATGAAAGGACTTCCTGGGAAGTGAAACTTTAGTGCTACCACCAAGACAATCCTAAGCATCCTGATGGGATTCTGATAGATATTGTATCTGTCCTATAGAACAATTAAATTTTTTATCCAATTACTATGTGATGTCTTCTGATCTTATAAATATGTTTCTCTATATTTATTAGGTCTCTGATTTTTTTCATCAAAAAATTGTTATGCTTTCTTTTCTTTTTCTTTTTTATGTTTTTATTTAAATTCCACTTAGTTTAACATACAGTGTAATACTAGTTTCAAGGTGCAAAATATAGTGATTCAATACTTCCATACATCATCTGATGCTCATCCTGACAAGTGCACTCCTTAATTGCCATCACCTATTAAACCCATCCCACCACCCATCTCCCCTCTGGTAACCATCAGTTTGTTCTCTATAGTTAAGAGTCTGTTTCTTGCTTTGCCACTATTTTTTTTTCTCTTTTGCTCTTTTGTTTCTTAAATCATACATATGAGTGAAATCGTATGTATTTGTCTCTCTGACTCACTTACTTTGCTTGGCATCATACCCTCTAGTTCCATATATGTTGTTGCAAATGGCAAGATTTCATTCTTTTTTATGGCTGAGGAATATTCTACTACACACCACACACACACACACACACACACACACACACACACACATATATATATATATGTGTGTGTGTGTGTGTATGGTGGGTAAATGCCTAGTAGTTATCTAATTGCTGGATCATAAGATTCTATTTTTAACTTTTTGGGGAATCTACATACTGTTACGGTTTTCAATATACAGATCCTATATATGTTGTGTTGAGTTTACACCTATTTTGGAGCTCTTGTAAGTGCACTGGTTCTAAATTTCAGTTTCTAATTGTTAATGGCTAGTAGTTAGAAATATAATTGTGTGTGTTGACCTCGTATTTTGTAACCTTACTAAAATCACCAATTAGTTTGGGAAGTTTTTTTGGTTTTGGTTTTGGTTTTGTAGATTATTTTATATATTTTATTTTGTTTTATTTTTCAGATAAATGTTCAATAATTTTTCAGTTGCATTTATCACCCAGTGCTCATCATATTATAGATTTTGTTTTGAATTATTCACTGTGCATTTATTTCTTCATTGTCAATTTGTAATTGTTTGCTTTCTTTTCTCATTATATTCAACTTGCTAAGACTTCCACTACCATGTTGAAAAGGAGCAATAAGAGTGGATGTCCTACTCATATGCCCAATCTTTGAGGGAAGCATTCAGTCTTTTGTCGTTGAACATTAAATAATGTTAACTGTAGTTAAGGTGTGTTTTTTAGATGTTCTTTATCAGGTTGATGATTCTCTTTCTATGCCTACTTTGCTGACAATTTTTATCATGACTGGGAATTAAATTTTGTCAATTTTTTTCTTTTTTTAAAAGATTTACTTATTTATTTACTTAGAGAGAGCATGTGTGAGCAGGGGGTGGGGCAGAGAGAGAGAGAAGGATAAGCAGACTCCCTGCTGAGCAGGGAGCCAAACACAGGGTTCAATCTCCGGACCCTGAGATCATTATCTGAGCTGAAATCAAGAGTAGGATGCATAACCGAGGGAGCCATTCAGGTGCCCCTGTCAAATGCTTTTTCTGCATGAGTTAATAAGATCATATGATTTTTCTTCTTATGGCTGATAATATGTTAAATTATGATTGTTGTTTTTTAAATATTGAATCAACTTTGAATTCCTGGAATAAATAAGAAACTTAGAAGTAGTGTATTTTTAATATATATGTTGCTAGATTAAATTATCTAATATCTGCTGGAGTCTGCCAGGACAAGTGCTCCTGGAAATATCTGTCTTCTGCATTCTCTGGAGTAGTTCTGATACTTTCTCTTTTTACTTACCTTTTCTGTCTTAAAGAATTACTTTCCCTCCACTCCTTTGAGAAGATAGAACACTATCAACTTTCTGTCACAAACACAAATATGGGCATACATATAATCAGTTGTTTTATCCTTCTATCTCATCCCTACAGAGAATGTATTCCTATTTCTGCTTAATGCTGCTACTTAAGCTTTTGATATCACCATTCCCTCAACCCTTGCTTTTCTCCAGTTGAATATGTTCAAGTTGTTTATACTCATATGCTGCTCAATTTTTAAATCCCTGAGATCTGTCTTCTGTTAATGTCTATTCCATTGAAATTGTTCTGAGAGAACAATAATCTATATTCATTAGTAACGAGTGGATATCAACAATTATTTTATTTTACACCCCAACTAAATCTAACACTATTGATCATATCCCCCTTCCCTTGGTATCTTTTTTTGTTTTATTTATTTATTTATTTATTTATTTATTTATTTATTTATTTATCTATGAGAGGCAGGGAGAGCAGAGGGAGAAGGACAAGCAAACTCCATTTTGAGCATGGAGCCCTATGCAGAACCTGATCCTATGATCCTGAGATCATGACCTGAGCTGAAATCAAGAATCTGATGCTCAATCCAACTCAGCCACCCAGGCACACCCCTTGTCATCTTTAAAACCATTTTCTAGGTCTTGCTTTATCCCTATTCTGTCTGCTGTTCATGTACATTATTTAAGAAATTTCTCTTTGTTTGTTTATTTGATATTTTTTTTCTCTTCAATGTTCTGCACCTCCTCTGTCTTCTCCAGGGTTTTCAAACTCCTGTGCTTTTGGGAACTAGAATATAACATAAACCTGAGGGTAGTTATGTTGGTGTCCAGAAGCAATCTGAATAGTGTGTATCCTGCCTAAAATTCTCAGACAAAACACAGGTTACCTTTCCAACTCCATGCACTTCCCCTAAACACTCCTGTTTATGGATTTGTGAAAATATAAACTACATCTTCATTTTTCTCTTGTGAATTTCTTTTCAATCAAATGGAGTCATTGATTAGATATCTCATATCCACATCAAAATCAACAATGTCTAAAATTGAACTCAGCATCTTCCTACAGAATGTGCTTTTCCTTTGCTCCCAAAATCAATAACAGGCATTGCTCAAACAGCTGTTTGAGCATGCCACAAACCTGGCTGTATTCCTTGACTCTTCCCTATTCTTACTTCTAGCATTTAATCAATCACCATTTTTTGTCAACTGTATATCCAAATGCTTATCATTTTTTCCATTAATCTTCATCCTCACTACTTATTCACTGGTTAAGATCACCATTATCTCTCACCCAAACTAATTCACAACATTCTGTATTCCTCTGAACTTAATCCTCTTTATCTCATCCCTAATAAGCAATGAGCCTACTAATGCAATCCTTCCTTAAAATGCTTATGATATCTCAATAGCATTTGATGTCATTAGCTAATTCTTCCAGCTGTTGTTTTAATTTCTGTGATACAACACTCTCCTACTTTGTTTTACTCTCATCTAGCTAATCTTCTGAGTCACTTCACCAATTCATTCTTTGAAAATAGACATGGAAATGTTTCAGTTTCTCAGAATAAAATCATGAACACACTTTTCTTTACTCTTATACTTTCTTTCTGGATCAATGGATTGTTTTAATGCAGTGTTATTATTCATTCTCTTATATTAAACATCTTTATTAATTTTATTCTTAATATATATTTCTTAGGATTTTTGATGGAGTTCTCATATATAAACTTTTTATGACTTTTACCCCTAACCTTTTCTTTTGTTTTTTGTTGGCATAAGTATTTGTGTTTTAGTTTTTTAATAATAAATTTATTTTTTATTGGTGTTCAATTTGCCAACATACAGAATAACACCCAGTGCTCATCCCGTCAAGTGCCCACCTCAGTGCCCACCACCCAGTCACCCCCACCCCCTGCCCACCTCCCTAGTTTGTTAGGAGTTAGGAGTCTTTCATGTTCTGTCTCCCTTTCTGATATTTCCCACTCATTTTTTCTCCTTTCCCCTTTATTCCCTTTCACTATTTTTTATATTCCCCAAATGAATGAGACCATATAATGGTTTGTCCTTCTCTGATTGACTTATTTCACTCAGCATAATACCCTCCAGTTCCATCCATGTCGAAGCAAATGGTGGGTATTTGTCGCTTCTAATGGCTGAGTAATATTCCATTGTATACATAAACCACTCAAAAAATGAATGGATACCCCTAACCTTTTCTTACCTCCCCCTCTTCTCATTGAATAACACTACCACTCATCCCATGCTCAAACTAGAAACATGAGAGTCAGTACTCATTCTTGTAGTTTCCTTACCAACCCATTCTCCATTCCTCAATTAAGTTCAAAATACACACACCATCTTTTTGTTTCCTTACCAATCCATTCTCCATTCCTCAATTAAGTTCAAAATATACACACACCATCTTTTTATACAACATCCTCATCTTTTAACAGACTCCAATATTGATCCTTTCCCTCTCAATTCATTCTGAATATAATAACTAATGTAATATTTTAAAAGCATAATGCCAACCAAACCAGTCTCAAACTTATTAGTGATTTCTGTTTACTCTTTAATACAATTTGATTGCTTATCATTATGTAAAAAGGCTAACCTGATGCTCCACTTCCTAATTACATGTATTTATTTTTAATCCCCCAGAATTAATATGCATTACCATTATTAGCATGATTTCTTAATTCAATAACAATGCTGAGTTAAAAATAATAAGCCGATTTCAATATACTTTTTCTGAGATAACTGAAAACAAACAACTCGGTGCAAGCTTCGGGGCAAAAATATATAGTCCTATTACCATGGCAGTTGCCAAGATCTAAGTGAAGTTCTAATCTCTGTGTTCCGATTACCTAGGGCTGAAGTAAATTCCCATACCTCATATAAGCACTATATAGAAAGGATACAGGATTACTCTGCGGGCCTTGACCTAATCTGCTTCCACCAGTATTAACCAATACAAAGCACACAATGGGAAAAAAACACCTCGAATTTACAACAGTTAGGGATGTTTTGAGCTGCATGAAGCAAAACAAACAAACAAACAAAAACCCCCCAAGCCTCAAAACTGCAAGGCCATAGCTTATAGAAATAGGGGTTTATTATACACTCCAAGAAATAAGTGGTCTCGAAAATGAAAAATATAACTACTATAAGATCCAACAATTCCACTTGAGAGCAAAGAAAATGAAGATAATCAAAAAAGTATCTGCACTTCCATGTTTATTTCAGCATTATTCACAGTACCAAAGAAATGGAAACAACCCAAGTGTCCATCAATGGGTGAATGAATAAATGAGAGAGAGAGAGAGAGAGAGAGAGAGAGAGAGAGAGATTATTCAGCAATTAGAAAGGGAATCCTGACATTCACAGCAACGTGGATGAAACCTAAGGTCATTATGCTAAGTGGAATAATCAGACAAAGAAAGACAAATATTCTATGATATGACTTATAGGTGGAAAAAAGCTAAACTCATAGAAATGGAAAGCAGGATGGTGGTTTTACCAGAGGCTGGAACTGGTATGGGGAATTAGGGAGAGATGTTAGTCAAAGTTTACAAACTTCCAGTTATAAGGTAGATAAGTTTTGGGATCTAATGTAATATGGTGATTATAGTTAATAATACTTGAAAGTTGCTAAGACAATAAAGCTGGGAAAAGTACAAAGATAAATAGGTGGCTGTTGTTATTTGTTTAGTGGTCTGAAGACATCATACTACACATATCTGTGATTTTTTTAGCTCTTTTTCATACTTGTCATTAAAGAAGCTGTAATAGAGCTCAATATTCTTTGTGTTCTTAGAAAGAGTGGTAGAAATGTTGGGAAATATCAGGAAGGGAGACAGAACATAAAGACTCCTAAATCGGGGAAACGAACTAGGGGTGGTGGAGGGGGAGGAGGGCGGGTGTTGGAGGGGAATGGGTGACGGGCACTGAGGTGGACACTTGACGGGATGAGCACTGGGTGTTTTTTTGTATGTTGGTAAATTGAACACCAATAAAAATTAATTAAAAAAAAAAAGTAAAAAAAAAAAAAGAAAGAGTGGTAAAAGAATATAGGAATGGAAAGCACAAGTGAGTTTATCCTTACATATCTTAACTGGAACATAACTGAAAGGCTGTAAAATAAAATAGTTTGTGCTGCCTCAGTTATGCAGACAGACTGGAAAAGTGTGTTGAATGTTGCATATTGGTCAGGTCATCATATTATAATGCTATGTCTTCTGGCAAAGGCAATCATAAAATTCACATAATTAACTCTGGGATTTCATATATGTTGTATTTCTGGCTGGGATCATGTTCTCACTGCTCTTTTTAGAGCTTTCCTAATCCTTCAAGTATCAGCTTACATTTCACCTGGTCAGAATAGTCTTTCCTGACCACTTTATTTTAGCCAATATCCTCCACCATTCTTCATCACTTTAAATAAGTGATTTGTTTCATTATCTTATCCTAATAGAATTTGTATTTAATGGTTCATTTGATTGTTTACCTTCACATTGCACTCTCAGCACTATGTGTTTATCAGTGAACTCCTGGATGCCAGGGCTATTTTTGTCTAATTCATTAATATATATCCAGTGCTCAATACAATATGGCTATATAGTTTAATTTCTGAAGTCTCTATTAAGTAAATATATAAGCAAATTAATTTATTGAAGAGACCATTGAATATTCCATTTTTTTCCATTGAATATTCTTTCATGCTTTGTTAAAATTAGTTTGCCATATAGTTGTGGGTCCTTTTCTGGGTTTTCTATTCTGTTTGATGGATCTATGTGTCTGTTTTTGTGCCAGTACCACACTGTACTGGTGACTACAGCTTTGTATGTAGTTGAAGTCTGGAATTGTGATGCCTCCAATTTTATTTTTTTTCTTTTTCAAGATTGCTTTGGCTATTTGGAAGCTTTTGTGGTTCCATACAAATTTTAGGTTTATATGTTCTAGCTCTGTGAAAAATGTTGATGGTATTTTGATAGGGAAATGTGTAGATTTCTTTGGGTAGTATGGACATTTTAACAATGTTTGTTCTTCAATCCATGAGCATGAAATGCTTTTTCATTTCCTTGTGCCCTCTTTAATTTCTTCCATAAGTGTTCTATAGCAGTATCAGCAACAACAGCCAAACTTTGGAAAAAGCCCAGATGTCCATCAATTGATGAATGGATAAAGAACAAGTATTGTTTACCTAGTATATTGCGTATATATGTACACAATAGAATATTACTTAGCCATCAAAAAAGAATGAAATCTTGTCATTTACAACGACATGGTTGGATCTAGAATGTATTATGCTAAGTGATATAAGTCAGTCAGAGGAAGACAGATACCATATGATTTCATTCATATGTGCAATTTAAGAAACAAGAGATGAATATATGAGAGTGGGGAAAAATAAAAAAGAGAGAGAAAAAAAACAAACCATAAGAGACTCTTAAAGATAGAGAACAAATTGAGGGTTAACAGAGGGAGGTGGGTGGGGGGATGGGCTAGATGAGTGAGGGGTATTAAGGAGGGAACTTGTTATGATGAGCACTGGGTGTTGTATGTAAGTGATCAATCAATTACTGAATTGTACTCCAGAAACCAACATTGCATTATGTTAACTAACTAGAATTTATTTGTTTATGGAGCTTTGTTGTTTTGTTGTTTTTTTAATAATAAAATAATTTTTTATTGGTGTTCAATTTACCAACATACAGAAAAACACCCAGTGCTCATCCCGTCAGGTGCCCCCCTTAGTGCGTCACCCATTCACCCCCACCCCCTGCCCTCCTACCCTTCCACCAGCCCTAGTTCGTTTCCCAGAGTTAGGAGTCTTTATGTTCTGTTTCCCTTTCTGATATTTCCAAAACACATTTCTTGTCCCTTCCCTTATATTCCCCTTCACTATTATTTATATTCCCCAAATGAATGAGAACATATAATGTTTGTCCTTCTCCGATTGACTTACTTCACTCAGCATAATACCCTCCAGTTCCATCCACGTCGAAGCAAATGGTGCGTATTTGTCGTTCCTAATGGCATTATGTTAACTAACTAGAATTTAAAGTTAAAAACTTAAAGTAAAAACAAAAAAAAAAATTTTAAAAAGCAAAAAAAAAAAAACATTAAAATAAAATGAATTTATACATCAAATAACAAAAGTCGGGGCACCTGGGTGGCTTGGTTAGTTAAGTGGCTGACTTTGGCTCATGTCATGATATAAGGGTCCTGGGATAGAGCTCATGTTGGGCTCTGTAATCAATGAGAAGACTGCTTGTCCTTATCCTCCTTCCCTCTGTTCATTCTCTTTTTTTTTTTAATTTCTTTTATTGGAGTTCAATTTGCCAACATATAGCATAACACCCTGTGCTCATCCTGTCAAGTGCCCTCCTCAGTGCCCATCACCCAGTCACCCCAACTCCCTGCCCACCTACCTTTCTACCACCCCTTGTTTGTTTCCCAGAGTTAGGTGTCTCTCGTGTTCTGTCACCCTCACTGATATTTCTCACTCATTTTCTCTCCTTTCCCCTTAATTCCCTTTCTCTATTTTTTATATTCTCCAAATGAATGAGACCACATGTTTGTCCTTCTCTGATTGACTTACTTCACTCAGCATAATACCCTCCATTTTCTCTCTTTTTATCTCCCTTACAAACAAATAAATAAAATCTTTTTAAAAATAGCAAAATGAATGAGACCCTATAATTTTTGTCCTTCTCCAATTGACTTATTTCACTCAGCATAATACCCTCCAGTTCCATCCACGTCGAAGCAAATGGTGGGTATTTGTCGTTTCTAATGGCTGAGTAATATTCCATTGTATACATAAACCACATCTTCTTTATCCATTCATCTTTCAATGGACACCGAGGCTCCTTCCACATTTTGGCTATTGTGGACATTGCTGCTAGAAACATCGGGGTGCAGGTGTCCTGGCGTTTCACTGTATCTGTATCTTTGAGGTAAACCCATAGCAGTGCAATTGCTGGGTCTTAGGGCAGATCTACTTTTAACTCTTTGAGGAACCTCCACATAGTTTTCCAGAGTGGCTGCACCAGTTCACATTCCCACCACCAGTGCAAGAGGATTCCCCTTTCTCCACATCCTCTCCAACATTTGTGGTTTCCTGCCTTGTTAATTTTCCCCATTCTCACTGGTGTGAGGTGGTTTCTCATTGTGGTTTTGATTTGTATTTCCCTGATGGAAAGTGATGCGGAGCATTTTCTCATGTGCTTGTTGGCCATGTCTTCCTCTGTGAGATTTCTCTTCATGTCTTTTGCCCATTTCATGATTGGATTGTTTGTTTCTTTGCTGTTGAGTTTAATAAGTTCTTTATAGATCTTGGAAACTAGCCCTTTATCTGACACGTCATTTGCAAATATCTTCCCCCATTCTGTAGGTTGTCTTTTAGTTTTGTTGCCTGTATCCTTTGTTGTGCAAAAGCTTCTTATCTTGATGAATCCCAATAGTTCATTACTGCTTTTTTTTCTTTTGCCTTCGTGGATGTATTTTGCAAGAAGTTATTGTGGCTGAGTTCAAAAAGGGTGTTGCCTGTGTTCTTCTCTAGGATTTTAATGGAATCTTGTCTCACATTTAGATCTTTCATCCATTTTGAGTTTATATGGTGCAACAGAGTGGTCTAGTTTCATTCTTCTGCATGTGGATGTCTAATCTTCCCAGCACCATTTATTGAAGAGACTGTCTTTTTTTTCCAGTGGATAGTTTTTCCTCCTTTGTCGAATATTAGTTGACCATAAAGTTCAGGGTCCACTTCTGGATTCTCTATTCTGTTCCACTGATCTATGTGTCTGTTTTTGTGCCAGTACCACACTGTCTTGATGACCACAGCTTTGTAGTACACCCTGAAATAAATCTGGCATTCTGATGCCCCAGCTATGGTTTTCTTTTTTAAAATTCCCCTGGCTCTTTGGGGTCTTTTCTGATTCCACACAAATCTTAAAATAATTTGTTCCAACTCTCTGAAGAAAGTCCATGGTATTTTGATAAGGATTGCATTAAACATGTAAATTGCCCTGGGTAATATTGACATTTGCACAATATTAATTCTTCCAATCCATGAGCATGGAATATTTTTCCATCTCTTTGTGTCTTCCTCAATTTCTTTCAGAAGTGTTCTATAGTTTTTAGGGTATAGATCCTTTACCTCTTTGATTAGGTTTATTCCTAGGTATCTTATGCTTTTGGAAGGACAAATATTATATGGTCTCATTCATTTGGGGAATATAAAAAATAGTGAAAGGGAATAAAGGGGAAAGGAGAAAAAATAAGTGGGAAATATCAGAAAGGGAGACAGAACATGAAAGACTCCTAACTCTGGGAAACTAACTGGCAGTGGTGGAAGGGGAGGAGGGCAGGGGGTGAGGGTGACTGGGTGATGGGCACTGAGGTGGGCACTTGATGGGATGAGCACTAGGTGTTATTCTGTATGCTGACAAATTGAACACCAATAAAAATGAATTTATTTAAAAAATAATAAAGATTAATAAATAAATAAAATAAAAATAGCAAAGGCTGTATGTATATATGCTTCTACATATAATATGTTACTCCTAAAAGAATACCTGGAACTCTTTAGTGTGGGGAAACGCATCACAGAGTTAAGGACTCCAAAGTGCTTAGTAAGCGAAACCAAAAATATTGAGGCATACTATGAGATGAGTAGAGATATTTGACTCCTGATTAGCAATTGGAAAAAGAAAAGAAGATGCATACTCAAAAGAAAGCCATCTGTCAGCATAGTTCCTCCTCAAATTGTTGGGTCTTTGTATGATGGAAGTTACTCCTGT
Source organism: Vulpes vulpes (assembly GCF_048418805.1). Taxonomy (NCBI): domain Eukaryota; kingdom Metazoa; phylum Chordata; class Mammalia; order Carnivora; family Canidae; genus Vulpes; species Vulpes vulpes. The sequence continues at coordinate 84,439,101 of NC_132793.1, read as the reverse complement.
CTTTGAGGACTTTGCTATCTCCAGTGTGGCATTCTTCTTCTCTTTATCTAATATTCTAGATTCTAGAAAATAAGTTATTAAACTTTCTTACCATCTCCTTTTTAATGGATTTTCAGTAACTTTTTAAAGCCTTACGTGTGTGTGTGTATGTGTGTGTGTGTTACATACCAACTCCCTGGTCACAAACAAACTGTCCCTCCTCCCATACTACCTTTCCTGCACCACATTCACGTGGCTAATTCCTTCTCTTTCTATAGATGTAAATTTATGTGTCACCTGTCTGGGAAGGTTTGAGTTGGGTGCACCTGTTTGGGCCTCTTTAGCCTCCATACTTCTATTACAGTGGCATTCACTGCACTGAAGTGCAATTCCCATGATTCATCTGTTCCTTTCAATAGACTGAATGCTCTAAGATCACACTTCAATGTCTAGTCTGCTCACTATTGCATCCCAAACTCCTAGCACAGCAACTGCAACATATTAGGGGCCCAATATATATTCCAAATTAATGTGTAAAATAAAAAAATATTTATTTATGAAAATATGGCAGGGCATAAGAATGCAATTTCTACTCACTCTTGATTGTATACAATATTGACTTCTATTATATCTGATCAATTATCTTCTTAATGTACTGTTGGATCCTAGATCTAGTATCTTGTTGAGAATTTTGCATCCATGTTCATCAGAGATATTGCTCTATAATTCTCCTTTTTGGTAGGGTCTTTGTCTGGTTTTGGAATTAAGGTGATGCTGGCCTCATAGAATGAGTTTGGAAGTATTCCGTCCCCCTTTATCTTTTGGAACAGCTTTAGTAAAATAGGTATTGTTTCTTCTTTAAAGGTTTGATAGAATTCCCCAGGGAAGCCATCTGGCCCTGGACTTTTGTGTCTTGGGAGGTTTTTGATGACTGCTTCAATTTTGATGACTGCTTCCTGGTCATTGGCCTGTTCAGGTTTTCTATTTCTTCCTGTTCCAGCTTTGGTAATTTGTTCCTCAACGAGTTAAAAATAGAGCTACCCTACGACCCAGCAATTGCACTGCTGGGGATTTACCCAAAGATATAGATCCAGTGAAAGACTGAGGCACCTGCACCCCAATGTTTATAGCAGCAATGTCTACAATAGCCAAATTGTGGAAGGAATCTCAGTGTCCATCAAAAGATAAATCGATAAAGAAGATGTGGTTTATGTATACAATGGAATATTACTCAGCCATTAGAAATGACAAATACCCACCATTTGCTTCAACGTGGATGGAACTGGAGGGTATTATGCTGAGTTAAATAAGTCAATTGGAGAAGGACAAAAGAAGATAAAAAATAGTGAAAGGGATTATAGGAAAAGGAGAGAAAATGAGTGGGAAATACCAGAGAGGATGACAAAACATGAGAGACTCCTAACTCTGGGAAACGAACAAGGAGTAGTGGAAGGGGAGGTGGGCGGGGAGATGGGGTGTGGGTGATGGGCCCTGAGGGGGGCACTTGACGGGATGAGCACTGGGTGTTATACTGTATGTTGGCAAATCGAACTCCAATAAAAAATATACAAAAAAATAAAAATATATATCTGATCAATTAGCAAAGAAATGGTGTCTTGATTTTAGAAGTGTGGTTGGATTCCTTTCTCTTTTCATTTTTGCACTTACTGTATGTGTGACCTTTAGAACAGTAACCTGTTTGTGTTCTTGTCTCATTTCCCTAGTAAGAAGTTATCTGTTTACTCCATTTTTTCTTTAAAAAATACTACTTCAAGCCTGTTAGAATGTCTATTATTTAAAAAAAAACACAAAATCAAGCATTGGTGAATATGTCGAGACAAAACAGAACACTTCTCCACTGTTGGGGGAATATAAATCAATGCAGGAGTATAGAGCTTCCTCAAAAAATTAAAAACTATCATGTGATCATGATATCATGATAATGATATATCATGATAATATCATGATATTAGAACTATCATGTGATCCAACAATTTCACTTCTGGACATTTATCCAAAGGAATCAAAATCACTACCTTGAAAATATATCTGCAATCTCATGTTCACTGCAACATTATTTGCAATAGCCAAAACGTAGAAATAACCTGAATGTCCATCAGTGGATGAATAAAGAAAATTATCTGTCTATCTATCTATCTATCTATCTATCTATCTATCTATCTATCATCTATCTATCTATCTATCATGTATCTATCAATTATATATCTATCTATAAAAGGAAGGAAACTCTGCCAATTGCAACATGGATGACACTTGAGGGCATTATGCTAAGTGGAATAAGTCTGAAATGGAGAAATACAAATGCCATATGATGTCACTTATAAATGGAATATATTTTTAAAGTATCTTATTTACTTATTCATGAGAGACACAGAGAGAGAGAGGCAGCGACATCGGCAGAGCTAGAAGCAGGCTCCCTGCAGGGAGCAGGATGTAGGACTCAGTTCCAGGACCCCAGGACCACGCCGTGAGCCAAAGGCAGACGTTCAACCACTGAGCCACCCAGGTGCCCCTGGAATATATATATGAATATATATATATAATATGAAATATACATATATATATGAAATAATTTCTACACCTAATATGAGGCTCTAACTTACAACCCTAAGATCAAGAGTTACATGCTTTACTGACTGAGCCAGCCAGGTACTCCATAAATGGAATTTAAAAAAAACAACCTGAAATCATAGATACAGAGAATGAATTAATGGTTGTCAGAGATGGTGATTAGAGGTGGCGTGAGATGGGTAAAGGTAGTCAAAAGGTACATTTTTTCAGTTATAAAATTATAACTGGGGATATAACATGCAGCATGGTGAGTATAGTTAATAATACTGTATTGCATATATGAAAGTTGCTAGGAGAGCACATTTTAAAAGTTCTCATCATCATAAGTGTAGTCACCACCTGTCACCATACAATGTTATTACAATATTATTGACTATATTCCCTATGCTGTAAATATCAAGGTGAACACTGAGGAATGTATACAATTGTCCAATCACTGTGTTGTACACCTAAAACTAATATATCATTATATGTCAACTATAGTTCAATAATAAAAATTTACAAAATAAAAAAATCCCCAAAAAACTTCTCATCACAAGAAAAAAAATTGTAACAATGTGTAGTGATGGATGTTAACTAAATGTTGTTCACCTAAAACTAATAGAATATTATATACCAATAATTTCTCAACAAAAATCAAATAAATAAAATTCTACTAGATATTGGTCCAATTTCTTAGTGTATTCAAAGAACTAACTCTTGAAATAATTCTTGTTTACATTATTTTTCTGAATAAATTTTCACTAATTTCAACTTGTCCCTATATCCTTTACTTTAGAGTATGTAATAATCCAGGAAGAGACAGAATAAATGTATTTATAAATAGCATGTACATGTGTATATTGTTTAGAATGCTGTTGTAATACTCAGAGGACACGGCTGTGGTTTGAAGGCTAGGGTAGCATTCCCACTAGAGTGGTGTTCATGAGTTGATTATGTGAAGGCTCAAGGTGGAAGGGGCCATAGAAGGCTTTCCTAGCAGAGGAAATACTAAACCGCATAACATGTTTTTTTGAAACACATCTTTCCAATGTAATAATGATACTACAAATGTTGTTTTCCTTTTTCAGAATAGATCAGGTGGCACTGTATTTTTTATTAAGTTTACAAAGGCCATTTTTGTCCTCCATGACTTTAATAAAATGAAGTTGATTCATGAAATATGTGTGTGGTGTTTGTTAAAAAAAAAAAAGAAAGAAAAGGAAAAAAAAAGAAAAAAGAAAGAAAAAAAAGAAAAGAAAAGAAAAGAAAAGAAAAGAAAAAGAAAAAGAAAAAGAAAAAGAAAAAGAAAAGAAAAGTGAGATTCCAGCCAGCAGAACAGATAAAACATTTCGTGTTGTAATTAGGAACTCTTCCCAAGCCATAGCAGTCTGAGCTTCACACTCTCATCCAAGATTCATATCAAGGATTTGCAGACTCCTTTCTGTAAGTAACCTTGCCCAGCACCTATAAGGTGAGCTTTCTGGAAAATATTTGACAAGCCCTCCAACCTTTTATTTGTTCCCAGTGTAAAAATCTAAGAAAAGTATTGAATGCTCCCTTCAGGCACCCCATGCTGGGGTAGATATATTTTGGACCACATATGAATTAATACCCCTGCTTGCTAGGAAGCCTCTTTCAAGTCTGGCTGCCTCAGACAGTATAGGACCTGTGCAGCCCTGCGCATGTCACTTGATGGGGTCAGCTCCTCATTTCTCATGATACAGTCTTTCTCCTTTTACAGAGATACAGTTTTCTATGGCATGGATATTGTGCCTGCATCTGTGAGCATAGGGCAGCTTTGGAATGGTTCTTTCTTGTTCTGTCTCCCTTTCTGATATTTCCTACCCATTTCTTCTCCCTTCCCCTCTATTCCCTTTCACTATTATTTATATTCCCCAAATGAATGAGACCATATAATGTTGTCCTTCTCCTACATGGAAGACTCCTAACTCTGGGAAACGAACTAGGGGTGGTGGAAGGGGAGGAGGGCGGGGGGTGGGGGTGAATGGCTGACGGGTACTGAGGGGGTCACTTGACGGGATGAGCACTGGGTGTTGTTCTCTATGTTGGCAAATTGAACACCAATAAAAAATAAATGTATTATTAAAAAAAGGAATGGTTCTTTCTGTCTCTCATAGCAGAGAGAAAAGTGAATAAAAACACATGGAGTTAAGTAGGAGGTGCAGGACTGACTGCTCAGGGAGCTCTGGGTTTGATTGAACAAGCAGACAGGAGTCACAGTGCTACAAAGAGTCAGCTCACCAGTGAGGAGAGCGATAGGACATTAGAGCAAATGACCAGCATGCTGCCATGGCAGGAATGACAGCCGTGGCCTTGCTCCAGAAATGAAACATCCTTGATATCTCCTTTATTATTTTTTATTTTATTTTATATTTAATTTTAATTTTTTTATTTTTAAAAAAATATATATTATTGAAGTTCGATTTGCCAACATATAGTATATTTTATTTTTATTCATGAGAGACACAGAGAGAGAGACAGAGACACAGGCAGAGGGAGAAGCAGATTCCCCACGGGGAGCCACATGCAGGACTCAATCCCAGGATCCCAGGATCACGACCTGAGCCAAAGGCAGATGGTCAACCACGGAATCACCCAGGTGACCCAATATCCCCATCATTTTAAATTTAAGGGGGCATATTTATTTTGCTTCTACAGAGAATTTTTGGATGAGAAGTAAGTAATATTCTTTAACATTTCTAAAATAAATAGATATCTTGACTTTGGGTAAGTGGTGGCATCAAAACCAGGTCACCTCTGCCTGAATTACTGCAGAACTGTCTCTGCCATAGTAAGTCTACTAACTGAGGATGGATTTCTCTGAGCATACAAAGCTTCTTGAACATTTTTAGCCCCTGCACATACCCATTAAATTATGCCGTCAAGTGTCGGGAATCCTGTCAATACAGATGTAATTCCCTCACCCAAATACAACTCCATTTACTTCTTTAGGGGATGATGTCACACGTGTTCACTTTATTATCTGGTCTTTCTCCAGAAAGAATTCTGGCTTTGACAAAATGATCTTTTCCTATCTTCTTAAGTTCGAAGGACTTCTGGTCTTATTAAATGCCCATTTCTTGCGCCACTCCTTTGTAGGACTGAAAGCTTCATAATGAGGTTTATCTCATGATTGCCCCTCACCCCTATCCTCACTCCATTCCACCCTTGGAGGAATTGCACAGTGGCCCATTGCAATTCAAGAACTGCTGGATCACAGATGTGCCATAGGCACCCTTCCCACCCTAAATCCACCTCCCGCCCCAAGGTATCCCCTGTGTCTTCCTCTGCATCACTTCCAAAGAAGGCACCTTCACCTCAGTCTTCTAGGAAGACCATGTATCAATTCTTGGCTTCACTGCCAAGTAGTAATATGATCTGGTTACACCCATTAATCTCGCTGAAACCAAGTTTCTTAATGTGTACAATCAGAATAAAATTGCTTTCTCTAAGAGTAATGTGAGGATTCATCAGAAAAAAAATCCCTAGCCTCTTATGTAGGACTTTATGTCTTGAGGGTAGGGAGTAGAGTACATTCTATAACATGGAATATTAAATATATGTATTTTTATATACATATAAAATATATATATAAAAGCAGGACGTGTAGGGCAGTTGTAGGCAGGTGGGGAAAGTGTAGGCTATGGACTCATTCTGTATGAATTAAAATCCTAGCTCCTCCTCTCACTAAGCTTTATGATCTGGGGAAAGTTAGTTACATACTTTGTTCCTGTATTTCCTCCATGGTGCAGATATAGTAAGTATCTGCCTCAAAGGCTGTTTTACGTATTAAAGAGAAAATACACATAAAGGGCTTTAGCACAATGTCCCACGCTTAAATGTCCATAGTAAACAGCTAAATTTAATAAAATGTAGAAAATGTGAGAAAGGAACTTTCAATATTTACACTTGTTTCTCTGTGGTGTGATTATGAACATTTTTGCTTTGTGGTTTTTCTACTTTTCTGTATTTGTCAGTTTTGAAATGAACATGTAAGTCACATTTAAAAAACCATAAACTTCACACATTTGTAATGATGACCAGTGACTTTCCCATCCTATTAGATAAAATTATATTTGTTCATCAGGTAAAAAGTTATTCCCAACCCATCCTACTTTGTTAAAAAGATAAAGTACACTTTTCCAAAAATGATTGTATCACAATAATTTTTAATGTTTAAAGTTTACTCATGGTGGGGCTGTAATTTGTGTTTAGTAAAGTGTGCCAAGTGCCCACATTGAGACCATTTCTGTCCACATCACTGCATTCCACATGGATGTTTCCTGTGCCCAGCGAAGTCCTAAAGAGAGGGGCTTTGACTTTTCCCTTGGTTAGGCCAGCTTTACTGGGGAGTTTTTCCAAACTCTCCAGAAGTAGTCTACTCTAATACACATCATCCGTTCCATATAAAAGAATAAGATGGAAAATTTCTCAATGAATTTCATAAGTTTAGCACGTCTCTGGTACAAAAAATTCAAAGGTAGCACAAAAGCGAAAGCACCAACCGAGCTTACTCATAAACAAACATGCATAAATTCTACACACTATCTAGGAGTACTGAAATGAATACAACATTGCATTAAAAGGTATAAAAGCACAGTACTGAAAACTTAAAGTTACACGTGAAATACTGCACTGTAAATCCTGAATACTCTAGTAATGTCCCACCCCCACCCCTCCACCGCCCTGGTGAGGGTCAGAAACCATTAATATCTGCCTCCAGACCTTGCTAGTCCTCGGAGACACTGCTGCGGGGGCAGTAGGCAGTGGGATCAGCCTCCCGCAGAGCTCTGGCCTCCTCCAGAGCTTCTCTGTATCGGGAAGGCCAGGCCTGGGGGTCTTTCTTAAAGACTCTGGCCAGGAACTCCATGATTTGCATCTTGGTGATTTCGCGGCTGGCACGGGAGCCCCAGAAGAACTCATACTCAGGTGGCTCTACGTGGGGCACGCGCTGGTACTTCAGGTAATTCTGTCGGACGAACTCCTCGGTGATGAGCTTTCTCACGTCTCCAAAGGTGGAGTGCTTCTTCCAGGGCCGCAGCCCCAGGATGCGCAGCACGTTCCAGACGGCGCTCTCTCTGGCGCCGCGACCCTTCACGTAGATGAGGCTCAGGATCATCAGCAGGAGGCCTGTCATGGGCATGCGGTTGCTCAGCGCCACCCTGTCCAGCTCCTCTGGCTCAAGCGCTTTAACGAGCGAAAACTCCATCGTGTGCAGGCTAGTGAGCCTCAGGTGCAGCCCGAACACTCGTGCGAGGATGAGACTGGTGCGCCTGAGGATGCTTCTGCACCATTTCTTGTAACTGCCGATGACATCCTTCACCATGTCTGGGAACCATATGATCATTCTCTTCTGGTCCTTGACCAACACGTACCACATGAGCTCGTGCGCCTTCTGCACCAGTTGGGCCGGGGCTGGCGGCGCAGGGGCAGGCTGGGCCGCGGTCGGGGCCTGGTGGGCGCGGCCTTCCTCCGTGGCCTGCTGCAGGGCCTTTGGGTCTCCCTCTTCGCTGGACGCCTGGGGTGGAGGCGAGGCCAGAGAGCCGTCGGTCGGGCCTGAAGGACGGCTCTCCGGCCCTGCGAGGGTGGCGGCCTGAGACGCGGACGGGGAGGGCTCCCCGGGACCCCCAGGACTGCGGTGCGCCTCGGAATTGGAGGCCTCGGCTGCAGAGATGAGGTCACACACATCCTTACTTTGTTCGGACATGTCTGCGCCGCCTGACTAGGGCACGGCCTCCGCGTCCAAGAGCTCCTCGAGCCTGCGCTCCCTCCGCGGACTCCTGGAGAGGAAGTGCGCGTTGCTGCGCGCGGCGCCTTCCGCAGCAGCCTGGCGGGGCGGGGCGGCGGCGGAACTGGCCAATGCGCTTGCGCGTCCGCAAGCCGAGCGCCGGGCTGCTGCCGGCGGGGCGGGGCGGGGCGGGGCGGGGCGGGGCGGGGCGGCCCCTTAGAGGTGGTGCAGGGACCCCAGGACTAGGACAGTACTGACCTGCAGGCTTCCCATTTGGGCTGAGGTGGTGGTGGGGAAGAGGGGAGGAGGATGCATGAGCACTGGAGAAGGAGTAAGTTTAAGGAGAAAGATGATAACTTAACTTTCTAAGATAAGTTTCTTGAGTTTCTTAGGAAATGTTTTATTTGGGTGGATCCAGAATCAAGGTACATCTAACAGTCCCGGAGAAAGATCTAGGCTGGTGTGTGTGTGTAAACTTGAGTTTCATGACAGTGAATGTGAGAATTTAAACCTAGAGAATAATCAGGATTGCCCAACAGAAAAACTGTGAAGAGGAGGACTGAGATTGGAATCCTAAGAATTACCAATAAAAACTGAGTCCCTGCCACGTCAGACAGGTCATAAAAGGAGAAATGCTGAATTTAGGCAATACATGTGCAAACGGAGCTTTCTTGGATATAATATACGAATGACATCGCTAGTGTTTTAATGGTCATTGATTTTGGTTTTCTACTTACCTTCGGTCATTTGGATTTGCTTTTAATTTTTCCATTAAGAGCTCAACTTACAAAGATTGTCATATTTATTAGCATAAACTTTTTCCCTAATCTGCCCGGCACCCTATCTTCCCTGATGACTGCTATGACTTCTGCCCCTGTGTTGTGAAAACTTCACCTTCTCCTAGGACCCCACCACACTCTCCCGGCATCTGACTGATCACATATGGCAGCCACACCCAAATCCCTTCCAAGACTTGTTTTTGTTTTTGTTTTGTTTTGTTTTGTTTTAACGTAGATCATAATTGGCAATCTTTGTCATGACCAACAACGAGATGATCCATAATTGTAGTTGTGTGTGTTTTTTGTTGTTATTGTTTTGTGATTTTTCTTTCATTATCTGTTTTAATTTTAGAAAACAGGTACATATTGAACAAAAACAAAATTGACACTCCCAGAAAAGCATCTATGAAGAGAGGAGTGGGTGTAAGAGCCTCTGGTTGCAGGCATCCTAAGGCTGATCCGGGTTCCGGTCGGAACCAATGTGGTCCTTCTGCCCTTCCTGGGTCCCTCAAACCAACAGCTTCTTAAATAACGCTGTCTTGAGACTGTTATTGTCACTAGAGATCCAAAGCATATTTAAACTATTGCCATTTCCAGAGTCCTCTTTGTTGTATCAAACCTTTCTCATTTCTCACTTTATATTTTCTCAAGGAGATTGGCTTCAAAGTGTTTTCCGTGTTCTTTATCTATCTTTGGATTTTCATGCTTGCATTACCTTGGGCAGGACGATGCTTCCAGTAGGACTCCTTAACCTTCCACTTCACAAGGGTAATTCCCACAGATCTTCCAGGTTTGTCTTGTTGGGCTTTTTCCCAGTTATCATTTTCTTCTGTAATTTATAGATTTCTATTTTTATTATACCTTACAGAATTGTATCAGTTATATTTGTTGTTTGTATTACTTAAAAATGGCTATCAAATCAATTTACTGCCCTAATTCCTCTTAAATTAATACTCCTTTCTTGAATTTTATCTCCATTCGTTTTCTTTTTTTTTTTCCTTGCATTTGGATTTTTTTTTTTCTATTTGGGCTATTTAGTTAATTTAAGGTATTTTTAATACTGAAAATGTTTGAGCCTTTTATTTATTTATTTATTTATTTATTTAGCCTATTATTTAAATCTCACCTCAGCTTGGCTATAAGCCATAATTTTTGCCATTGTGAGGTTATGAAAATTACATCCTCATATTTCATCATTCTAGATTTAATAGAGTCATGAAGTTAAATTGCAAGCTTGGGCACAACAATTATAAAGGTATAAAAATGCTTATGTATAAAAAGTATGAAAACAATTTTAAAAATAATTATAAAAGCACAACAATTATAACATTATAGAAGTTCCTGCTGCAGTGGGATATTAGAGCTCCAGCCAGAGAGCTTCCTAGGTTTCAGTTGCTGCCTGAGTTGGAATGGACCTCTTTCTTGTAAAGTTTCCCATGGCCAACAATAGTCCCTCACCTCTACCACAGTTCACTTCACACCTCACTTTTTTTTAAAGGTTTTATTTATTTATTCATGAGAGACAGAGAGGCAGAGACATAGGCAGAAGAAGAAGCAGGCTCCCTGTGGGGAGCCCCATGTGGGACTTGATTCCAGGACCCCAGGATCATGACCCGAGCCAAAGGCATACTCTCAACCACTGAGCTACTCAGGTACCTCTCACATATCACTTCTGTTAGGAGGGTTGTTTAATACTGTACCAGTCCCTGTGTATTGTGACCTTTATGAGAGAGTAGGCTCAGAGAGTTTAAAACATCAAAACTGATGTTCAAGTTTGAAGCCATGGACAGGGGAAATGCCTAGTACTGTTCATTTTTGAAGCCCAACTGTATCCTTGCTAAAGAGATAACATTGTCTTCCCAGGGAAGAGTCTGCTGAAGGTGCTTCGTTTCCTACAAAGAAGAAAACTCATTTGGGGAAGGTAAGAAAAAATTAAAGCTTGGGAAGGCCTTCAGGTAAAAAAGGTATACCTGCACAAGTGTCATGGAAAGGTTCAGTAGTTTGATAGCTACCCATTAAGGTAGCTTAATTAGGACATTAAGGTGTCTACCCATAAACCAGATATGCAGACCTTCAGAATATTAAGAAAAAGGAAAGATGGCACCATGGGAATGAAGAGGAAGTGAGTACTCATGAGACATCGACAATTTTTTTAAATTAAGAATTAAGATTTGGAACTGTAGCTCCAGTGATGCCCTGAGAATGGTGAGGGTAAATTAGGCTTTGTGGGTATCTTCAGGATCAGACCTATTTGATATGGGCAATGAGTCCCTATAGACAAGCAGAAGTAGCTTAGAAGTAAAATCCTGAACTTTACAAAATATCTCTCCCAAATAAACTAATGAATGGCTACTCTTTAAATCAAGATTCTGTAAGTAGAAGTTTCATAGATGTAGGAAGCATATGGAGAAATTATAACTTGAAATATTCTGGTACAGATACTTTTGCTGATGGGATACTTCAGACTATGTAATGTGGAACACATTTTGCAGCTGTGGAATAAGCTGTTCTTGGCAGACTCTGGAATAGGAGGAGAAGGCTGTCCTGGCACTAGTTTCTATAGTGAACAGAGGAAGGGGGGGTCACTCAAGAGCTTCCAGTGGACAGCACACATGCTCACAGTGCAGAGGCCCAGAGGCCCCAAATGAAATGTGAGTCCTTCTGGCTCTTTCCTGTCAACATAGGCCATAACCTCCACCTTGGAGCCCCCATATGGGCCCCAAATGCCTTGTAGGCCAAGGAATTGAAACAGAGAACTCACATTAATGCGTTCAGCAAATATTGAGCAATGACTATCATGTGCCTAAAAGATTTGCATTTTAGAAAAGTAGCTCAGTCAGAGGGAGAAACCAATTGCCCTGGGACTATTTTTCAGACTGGCCCTTTGTGTTAGAAAATAGTGAGCAAGGACAAGGAGTGCTGCTTTCTATAGTTGGGAGAGGGAGGAACGGGACACAACACTGGCCCCTCATCCTCTCCAGGCCCCCTAGAGTAAGACTGCACAGTCCAACTGAGACCAAAGACACTCACTGAAAGGGAAACCTTCTAGTTCTCCCCAGACCGACAATGCAGGCTGCTAACTCTCAGGAACCAGCTAGGTCAGTCAGGAGTGTCTTTTAGAAAGGTCAAGAAAATCAGGGTTAATACTAGAGTTGGGGGCAGGTGGACAAGGAGAGACAGAGGGACCAATTAGGGGACATTTTGTGGGAATCCTTTTGACATAGGATGATGGCTTGCATTCATCCTGCAACTATTTATTACACACTACATTTCAAGCATTGTGCCTGGGGATATAATGAGGAGATATATGTTCTCTGCAATCTATACTGAGGGGGAAAAGGGTCATAAACAACAAAAAAGTTGATAATTAAATTATCATTATGTATAATGTTATGGCATATGTATAATATACTGCCAAGGAGCCACAGTGTTGTCACAGAAAATAGAACAGAGGAAACATGTCAATAGGTCTGCCAAGGAAGACATAAATAATAAGCAAAGGTAAGAGATATTGTGATTATCAGAGAGGGCTAGAATTCTGTCTTGGGGGTTGTCTAGGATTGAACAGTGCCCTGTGGCTAACCACCTCCTGAAACTATCTGTAGACCAAGTATCTGAGAAAAGAGAATAGATATGTCCCCCATATATCTGCATACACAAGTCTTGGAAAAGAAGCCTGGACTAAAAATAAATTTTAGAGATAAAGATGGTAATAACATCAGCCTGAAAGAGCATCGAGAGTAGAGTTCTTCAAAGGGAACCATCTGTCGTGAGAATAGGTTAATTTTTCATTGTGTGATGGTGTAATGCACATCACAGAGGTTAACACCTCTGTCCCCTTTACGAATATGTAAATTCCCTCTAGACATTGGACAAACAAAAATAAAGTGTAATAAAAGAAAAAAAAAAAAGCACAACTTCCCCCCTTACACTGCCAAAAGCCCTTTTACGGACAGTATAGTCTCTAGTCAAGAACCGCGAAAATGACAAGCAGAGAGGAGTGGAGAAAGACAGAGCCAACCAAGAGGTCCAGGTCATTTGAGCCTCTTTCCAAACTATCATATGACTTTTCTCACTAGATCTATTTATAGGACATATTAAAATAGATTTCTTCATCTTCAACAATAGTCTTGAAGATTGAATCCTATTCTAGCAGACCCTGGGTTCAAGTTTGTGGTGTATAATTCTTTTTACATATTGCTGAATTTAATCTACTGATACTTTCTTGAGGATTCTTCTGTGTGCGTTCATCAGGATATTTGTCTGTAGATATCTTTTTTTGTAGTATCTTTTTATGGTTTTGATATCAAGACATTAGGACCTTATAGAATTATTTGGAGACACTTCCTCCTCTTCTAATTTATGGAAGTACATATGTAGAATTGATTTTATTTTATTTAAATGTTTGGAAGAATTTACTTTGTATGTGAAACTATCAGTATCTAGTGATTTCTTTTCCAGATGGTTTCCAACTACAAATTCAATTTCTTTTTAATTTGTTAGAGTTCTATCAGATTATCTTGTTCAGGTTGTATGAGTTTTGGTAACTTTGTAGTTTTTAAAAAGTTGGTTCATTTCATCTAAGTTGTCAAATTTAGGTGTGTAGTGGTGGTTGTAGTATTTCCTATTATCCTTTTTTTATATAAATTTATTTTTTATTGGTGTTCAATTTGCCAACATATAGAATAACATCCAGTGCTCATCCCATCAAGTGCCCCCCTAAGTGCCCATCACCCATTCACCCCACCCCCCGCCCACCTCCCCTTCCACCGCCCCTAGTTCATTTCCCAGAGTTAGGAGTCTCTCATGTTCTGTCTCCATTTCTGATATTTCCTACTCATTTTTCTCCTTTCCCCTTTATTCCCTTTCACTATTTTTTATATTCCCCAAATGAATGAGATCATATAATGTTTGTCCTTCTCCGATTGACTAATTTCAATCAGCAGAATACCCTCCAGTTCCATCCACGTTGAAGCAAATGGTGGGTATTTGTCATTTCTAATGGCTGAGTAATATTCCATTGTATACATAGACCACATCTTCTTTATCCAGTCATCTTTCGATGGACACCGAGGCTCTTTCCACAGTTTGGCTATTGTGGACATTGTTTCTAGAAACATCGGGGTGCAGGTGTCCCAGCATTTCACTGCATCTGCATCTTTGGGGTAAATCCCCAGCAGTGCAATTGCTGGGTCATAGGGCAGATCTATTTTTAACTCTTTGAGGAACCTCCACACAGTTTTCCAGAGTGGCTGCACCAGTTCACATTCCCACCAACAGTGCAAGAGGATTCCTCTTTCTCCACATCCTCTCCAACATTTGTGGTTTCCTGCCTTGTTAATTTTCCCCATTCTCACTGGTGTGAGATGCTTTCTCATTGTGGTTTTGATTTGTATTTCCCTGAAGGCAAGTGATGCAGAGCATTTTCTCATGTGCTTGTTGGCCATGTCTATGTCTTCCTCTTGAGATTTCTGTTCCTGTCTTTTGCCCATTTCATGATTGGATTGTTTGTTTCTTTGCTGTTGAGTTCTTCATAGATCTTGGAAACTAACCCGTTATCTGATATGTCATTTGCAAATATCTTCTCCCATTCTGTATATTGTCTTTTAGTTTTGTTGGCTGTATCTTTTGCTGTGCAAAAGCTTCTTATCTTGATGAAGTCCCAATAGTTCATCCCATTATCCTTTTAATAAGTTTATCAACTATTGGCTTCCTCACCCAAACTGGCAACACACACACACACACACACACACACACCACAGTTATTCTTCCAGATAGGCATTGTTCTTCCATGTACATGGGGGCTCCAGGGAAAGCCAGTAACTCTCTGTCAACATCTTGTCAAATATCTTGAATATATATCTTTCACCAACTGTTACCTAAAAGTTAAGGTTCCTTGTGATCCTGCTGGTCCTGCTTTATGTCTCCTTTTCTTCTCACTCTATGCCCTCACCTAGCAACACCAACTTCCATATCTTGAAGCTGGCATGGTCTAGAACTGGATGGTCTAGAACTGGATATTCAACTGCTTACAGGGCATTTTAACATTATGACTTTGAACTTTAAATTCAGTGCTCTACTCTATTTCATCAATTTCCAAAGGCAATCTTTCAGTTGCCTCTATGTTTTTTATTTCACAGTGTGTAACATGACTACATACCAGTTTCCCCAGCAAAAAATAAGAATACAATTGACTGGCTCTCCTTTATCTCTTGTATTCAACTAATGACACAATCTTCACCTCCTCAATGCCACTGCTACACATCTCTTAATATGAAAGTACACGTTCAAACTGTTCTTTCTCACTTGGATTGCCACAGTGGACTTCTATTGCATCTTCTCACTTGTTTATTTACTCACTACAGTTTATTCTCCACATTGAAACCAGTACATTTTCTGAAATTATGATCTTCCCCCATTTCAATTTCCTAGGGCTACTGAAACAAATTACCACAAACTCGGTGCTTTAAAACAATAGAGGTTTATTTTTTCCATGGCAGATAAAATCTGAAAATCAAGGCATGGCCATACAACCACTTACTGCTTTAGGGGAGAGATCTTCCTTGCCTGTCTTGTCTTCTGGTGGCTCCCGGCATTCTTCAGCTCATATCACAATAACCCCAATCTCTACCTCCATATTCATACAAATATTCACATGGCCGCTGCCCTGGTGAGTCTCTGTGTCTCTGCTCTCCTTTATCCTAATTTGAGGATCATCAACCATTAGATTGAGGGCCCAATCTAAATCCAGGATGATCTCATCTCAAGATCCTTAACTTAATCATATCTGCAAAGGTCCTTTTTCGGGGGGGAGTGGGTGGGCACATTCAGTAACATTCACAAGTTTTGGGGATTAGGGAATGGATATCTTTTGGAGGTCTATTTTTCAGCCCACCCAGGGGTCAATAGTATGCAAAGAAATTGAGCAAAAGAAATTGAGCAAAAGTTATATTAATAGTTTTAGAAGTAGAAAAATAATATGGATACTTAGGGAAAAAATCAAAGGAAGAAAAGTTACTAGCAAAACTCTTTTCTTCCATGAAACTTATCCCTTTGGAGGAATGAATGAAAGATGATTTAAGTATTGCATAGAGTACCCATGGATTTACAGGAGCTACATTTGGAGACAATAAAACTGGCACAGGCTGCTGGATAAAGTCGAAGTCTACCATTTCTCCTAACTCCTTGGTATCTGGTACTGTAGAGTCATACCAACCCACAATATACTGGTCTCAAGAGGAAAGGAGTTCACAGTAGGTCTCGTTGGTTGTCTTTAGGAGTCCCATGGGAAATAGCTTCTAATATTCATATACTAACTCTGGAATAAGAAGATCTCTTCGTTTCATGAAGATGGGACCCAATGATTCTCACTGCATCAGAATTCTTAGTGTTAGAATGACTGTTTCAACATACTTGAAAAGCAAAGCAAAGCTGGAGGCATTACAATACCAGAGTTCAAACTATATTACAAAGCCATAGTCATCAAGACAGTATGGTACTAGCACAAAAACAGACACATAGATCAATGAAATAGAATAGAAAACATAGACAGGGATTCGCAATCTATGGTCAACTAATATTTGACAAAGCAGGAAAGAATATCCAATGGAAAAAAGACAGTCTCTTTAATAAATAGTGTTGGGTAAACTGGACAGCAACATACAGAAGAATGAAACTGGACCACTTTCATACACCATTCACAAAAATAAATTCAAAATGGAGTAAAGACCTAAATATGAAACTGGACTCTGTCAAAATACAGGCATCAACCTCTTAGACATCTACATTGTAATTTCTTACTAGACACATCTCTGGAGGCAAGGGCAACAAAAGCAAAAATGAACACTTGGGATTTCAACAAGTTAAAGAGCTTCTTCACAGTGAAGGAAAAAAATAAAAAAAACTGAAAAGCAATGTACAGAATGAGAGAAGATATATTCAAATTATATCTCTAATAAAGGATTAGTATTCAAAATATATAAGGAACTTATCAAACTCAAAAGCCAAAAAAAACCCCAAGAATTCAGTTAAGTAATAGGCAGAAGACATGAATAGACATTTTTCCAAAGAAGACAAGGTGATGGTTAACAGACACACGAAAATATGCTCAACATCACTCATCATCAGTGAAATACAGATCAAAACTACAATGAGATATCATCACCTCACACCAGTCAGAATTGTAAACTCAATAATACAAGAAACAACAGGTGTTGGTAAGGATATGGGGAAAGGGGACCCTCCTACAGATGGTGGGAATATAAATTCTTGCAGCCACTATGGAAAACAATATGAAGGTTACTGAAAAAGTGCAAAATAGAACTACTCTATGATCTAGCAATTGCACTACTAAGTATTTATTCAAAGGATACAAAAATACTGATTCAGAGGGATACATGTACTTCAATGTTTATAGCAGCATTATCAATAATGGCAAAACAATGGAGACCCTGAATGTCCATTGACTGATGAATGGTTAAAGAAAATGTAAAATACACACACATGTGTGTATATATACATAATATATACATTTTACATATATATGTATATATATTATATATGTAATATATAATAATATAATATTACTCAGCCATAAAAGTGAATGAAATCTTGCCATTAGTCATGATGTGGATGGAACTAGAGTATATTATACTAAGTGAAATTAGTCAGAAAAATACAAATACCGTAGATTTCACTCATATGTGGAATTTGAGGGGAAAAAAGATGAAAATAGGGGGAGAAAAGGAGAGAGAGAGAGAGAGAGGGAGAGAACCCCATAAACTAGACTTTTAATCATAGAGAACAAAGTGAAGGTTGTTGGAGGTTATGTGGGAAGGAGAAGATATCTCTTTGCGGTTTTGATTTGCATTTCCCTGCTTATTAATTATGTTCAGTGTATTTTCATAGGTCTATTGGCCATCTGTAGGTCTTCTTTGAAAATATATAGACAGGTTCTCTACCCATTTTTAATCGGATCATGTAGGGGAGTTTTCTGTATGTGTTGAGTTGTATCAAGTTCTTTAACCATTTATCAGATGTATCATTGGCAAATATCTCTTCCCATTCAGTAGTTTACCTTTATTGTGAAAAAGCTTTTTATTTTGATGTAGTACCAATAGTTTATTTTTGCCTGTGTTTCCCTTACCTGAGGAGACATACCCAGAAAAATATTGCTAAAGCCAATATCAAAGAAATTACTGCACATTTTTTCCTCTAAAAGTTTTATGGTTTTAGGTCTTACATATAGGTCTTATTTTGAAATAATCTACAGAAGAGTGACAAAGATAGTACAGAGCATCTGTGTATATCCTTCCTCCTATTTCCATTAAAGGTTCACATTTCATAAGAGTGGTATATTTATCAAAACTAATAAGTTAACAATGATGCAATACTATTAACAAAACAGACTTATTTTTATTTTATTTTTATTTCTTCTAATGTCTTTTTTTTTCTTTTCCAGAATCTAATCCAGAATACTACACTGCATTAGGCATCATATCTACTTAGTCTCTTCTGATCTGTGGCACTTCCTATGTTTGTTCCTTGTGACCTTGACACTTTTGAAAGGAATCGGTGAGGTATTTTGAATAATATCCCATCCATTTAGATTTATTTGTCTGATATTTTCTCATGATAATACATAGGTTGTTAATTTAGGGAACTAATAACACAGAAGTGAGGTGCCCTTTATACTATATTACATAGGGTATATGTGATATCAACATTATTTTTTCAAAAATTTATTTAAATTCAAATTAATTTACATACAGTGTAGTATTAATTTCAGGGGAAGAATTCAGGGATTCATCAGTTGCATATAACATCCAGTGGTCATTACATCAAGTCCCCTCCTTAATGCCCATAACCCAATTACCCTTATCCCCCCATTCACCTCTCCTCCATCAATCCTCAGTTTGTTTCTTATATTCAGGTCTCTTATGGTTTGTCTCCCTCTCTGTTTTTATATTATTTTATTTTTCCTTCCCTTCCCCTTTGTTCATCTGTTTTGTTTCTTAAATTCCATATATGAGTTTATTGCTGATATTAATCACTGAGAGTGATACCCACCAGATGTATTCACTGTTAAGTTACATTTTTTTTCCTTTCCATTTATAAGAAGGAAATAACTAATTTCAGACCACACTTAAGAATCAAGGAATTAAATTCCACCACTTACTTGAGGGAGTAACTTCAAAAAATGTGTAAATATATATTAAAATAACCAATATCCTAGCTAGAGAATTAGTTAAGAAAAAAAGATAAAACTCATCCAAACTGAAATGGACAAATTATCTCTATTTTCAGATAGCATAATTTTATATACATAAATCCCTAATGATTCTACCAAGAAAATGTTAGAATAAATTCATTAAGTTGTAAGATGGAAAATCAACACACAAAAATTTATTGTATTTTTACACACTTATAATGAACTACCTGAAAGGAAAACAATATCACCAACAATCAAAAACAAGAAAATAATTAGTAATTAAATTTAATTAAGGAAATTAAAGATGTATAGATCAGTCTATAAAACATTAATGAAAAAATTGAAGAATACATAAATAAATGAAAATATATGCCATGTTTATGGATTAGAACAATTGATATGGTTAAAGTGTACATACAATCCAAAATCATTCATAGACAAAAGTGCAATCTCTGTCAAAATCCCAATGAAATTTTTCACATAAATAGAGAAAAAATCTTAAAATTTATATGGCATCACAAAATTTATATGATATCTTAAAATGTTATAGTTAAAACAATCTTTAAAAAGGAATACAAAAGTGGACACATCACATTTATTGATTTCAAACTATACTCTAAAACTTGAGCAATCAAGAAACTATGGTACTGGCATAAAAGCAGACATAGATCAATAGAACAGAACCAAGAGCCTGGGAATAATTTCATGCATATGCAGTCAATTAATATTTGATGAATAAGTCATGAATACTCAATGAGAGTAAAGATAGTCTTTTGAATAAATGGTCCTGGGAAAACTGAACATTCATATGCAAAAAAAATGAAGAAGATGAGAAAGAAGAACAACAACAACTTCCTTCCCTCTCTTACACCACCAACAAAAAGTAGCTCATAATGGATTAAAGGCTTAAGTATAAGACTCGAGATCATGAAACTGTAGAAGAAAACATAAAGAAAAAGCACCTTGATGTCATTCTTGACAATTACTTTTTGGCTATGACACCAAAACACAAGAAACAAAAGAAAAAATCAATAAGTGAGACAGGATCAAACTAAATATTAGCACAGCAAAATAAATATTACTTAGCCATAAAAAATGAAATCTGGCCATTTGCAACGAAATGCTGGAGCTAGAGAGTATAATACCAAGCAAAATAAGTCAGAGAAAGGTACCATATGATTTCACTCATATGTGGAATTTAATAAACAAAACAAATTGGGAGGTGGCAGAGAGACAAACTAAGAAACCCAATCTTAACTTATAGAGAACAAACTGATGGTTACCATAGAAAAAGTGGTGGAGGGGATGGGTAAAATAGATTTTAGGGATTAAGGAGTGCACTTGTGATGAGCACTGAGTGATATATAGAATTGTCAAATATCTATATGGTACACCTGAAACTAATATAACACTGTGTGATAACTATACTGGAATTAAAGTGCCTCTCTCTCAAATAAATAAATAAATAAATAAATAAATAAATAAATAAATAAATATTTTAAAAATTAAAAAAAATATAAAAACTTTAAAAAAGGGATGCCTGGGTGGCTCAGTGATTGAACATCTGTCTTTGGCTCAGGGCATGATCCAGGGGTCCTGAAATCAAGTCCCACACTGGGGTCCCCAAAGGGAGCCTGCTTCTCCCTCTCCCTATGTCTTTGCCTCTCTCTCTCTCTCTCTCTCTGTCTCTCTGTGTGTGTGTGTCTCTCATAAATAAATAAATAAAATATTAAAAACAACTTTAAAAAAGTAACATTAAACAAAATTAACACATAACTTACAGAATAAGGGAAATATTTGCAAACCATCTATCTGATAAGGTGTTAATATTCAAAATATACAAGGAAGTCTTACACCTCAATAGCAAAATATCAAATAGTCTAGATTAAAAGGTGGGCAAAGGACCTAAACAACATTTTTCCAAATAAAACATATAAACGGCCAATAGGTACATGTGAAGGTGTTTATCATCACTAGACATCATTGGAAAATGCCAATCAAAATTACAATGAAATGTCACCCCACCCATGTTAGAATGACAATATCATACAGACAAGAGATTATAAGTGCTGACAAGGATGTGGGAAAAGACAATCCTTGTGCACTGTTGGTGGGGATACAATTTGGAATAGCCACAATTGCATACACTTATGGAGGTTACTCAAAAAGCTAAAAATGGAATTACCAAATAATCCACCAATCCACTTTTGGATTTGAATTTGAAGGGAAAGGAGTTACTATCTTGAAAATATATCTGCACCACTATGTTCATTGCAGCATTACTCACAATATCCAAGACATGGAAAAACATGTTTTCATCAGCAGATGAATGAATAAAGAATACGTTGTAGATGTATATGATGGAGTATTATTCAACAATGAAAAAGAGGGGAATCCTGACATTTGTGCCAACATGGATGAACATCAACGGTATTATGCTAAGTGAAATAACAGAGAAAGAGAGATTCCATATGAACTCGCTTATGTGTGAAATATAAACAAATAAACAAAACAACAATAACCTGGGACAGGGGAGGCAGAGAAAATGGAAAAATGTTGATCAAAATGTGCAAACTTCCATTTATAAGATGAGTAAATGCTGGGGATCTAATATACAGGCCAGGGAATGGAATTAATATTGTTCAATATACTTGAAATTGCTTAGAAAGTAGACTTTGAATGTTCTCATCATTAAAAAATGTTATCATGTTAGGTGATAGATATATTAACTGTTACTGTGTATATATCATTTCACTATATATATATATATATATATATATGAAATCATTACATAAACTCTTAACTTAAATGTAATTATAAACTCTTAAACTTAGATGTAATTATATATCAATTATATCCCAATAAAATTGAAAAAATGCACACTAACAGATATTTTGAGGAAGATTACTTCAGGTGTGTGAATAGCTTGTTATCTTGTTTATCTTTAGTTTCACCCAGTGATTTTAGAGTTTTCTTGAATCTTGACTACAGCATTATTTATTGTGATAGCCTAATGATGATTTTCTATTGACCTCAACTCTACACCCATTAATTGGAATTCTGTGGCTTAAGATTTTCCTTTTCTTTTTCATTTATTTATTTTATGTTTTTATATCAGTATGGACACATAAATGCCAACTTTATCTTTTGAGTTGTAGCCTAATAATAGTATAATATATTTTGTTGTTTATATTATTCCACATTTGGCTCTTTCCAGCTCTTTTAGTTGGCCTCAATGTTTAGTGTGTGCAGGTGTGTGTGTGTGTGTGTGTGTGTGTGTGAGAGAGAGAGAGAGAGAGAGCTCATTTTTATAAAGTTGAAACTATTTTATTGAAGAATAACAGACATGCAATATTGTATTAAAAAATAGTGATTCAATATTTATATGCATTATGGAATAGTCACTACAATAAGTCTATCTACTTATCTGTCACATTATAAAGTTGTAATATTACTTTTTTCACGTTTTGTTTAAATTCCACCTAGTTAACATACAGTGAAATGTTACTTTCAGGTGTAGAAATTAGTGGTTCATCACCTACATAAAACACTCAATACTCATCACAACAAATGCACTCTTTAATCTCCATCACATATTTAACTCATCTCCCTCCCCTGGTAAACCTCAGTTTGTTCTCTATGGATAAGGGTCTGTTTTCTGGTTTGCATCTCTTTATTCCCTATGTTCATCTGTTTTGTTTCTTAAATTCCACATATGAGTGAAATATGGTATTTGTCTTTCTTTGGTTGACATTTCACTTAGCATAATACCCTCTAGCTCCATCCATGTTGTTTCAAACGGCAAGATTTCATTCTTTTTTATGGCTGAGTAATATTCCATTATCCATTTATCAATTTCTTTATACGTTTATTAATGGATGGACATTTGAGCTCTTTCCACCATTTGGCTATTGTTGATAATGGTGCTATAAACATCAGAAAGTATGTGTTCTTTCAAATCACTATGTTTGTATCCTTTGGGTAAATACCTAATAGGGCAACTGCAGGATTGTAGGTTAGTTCTACCTTTAACTTTTTGAGGAACTTCCGTACTGTTTTCCAGAGTGGCTGCATCAGTTTGCATTCCCAACAGTGTAAGGTTTCCCTTTCTCTACTTCCTTTACAATACTACTGTTTCCTGTGCTGTTAATTTCAGCCATTCTGACAAGTGTGAGGTGATATATCATTGTGGTTTTGATTTGTATTTCCCTAATGATGAGTGACGTTGAGCATCTTTTTATGTGTCTGTTAGCCATCTATATGTCTTCTTTGTAAAAATGTCTATTCATGTCTTCTGCCCATTACTTAGCTGGATTATTTGTTTTCTTAGGCTGTTGTTTGGTAAGTTCCTTATAGATTTTGGATGCTAACCTTTTATCGATATGTTATTTTCTTTTTTTTTTTCAAAAATTTATTTATTTATTCATGAGAGACACACACACAGAGAGAGAGGCAGAGACACAGGCAGAGGGATAAGCAGGCTCCATGCAGGGAGACCAGTGCGGGACTTGATCCCAGGACTCCAAGATCACTCCCTGAGCTGAAGGCAGGCGCTAAACTGCTGAGCCACCCAGGGATCCCCCAATATGTTATTTTCAAATATGTTATTTTATTCTGAACTTTGCCTTTTACTTTTGTTCTTTGTTTCCTTCACCATGAAGAAGCTTTTTAACTTGATGAAATCCCAATTGTTCATTTTTGCTTTTGTTTCTCTTGCCTCTGGAGACGTGTCTAGAAAGAAGTTTCTATGGCTGATATCAAAGAGATTGCTGTCTGTGTTATCCTTTTGGAGTTTGATAGTTTCCTGTCTCAAATTTAGGTCTTTCATCCATTTTGAATTTATTTTGTGTGTGTGGTATAAGAAATGGGCCCAGTTTCCATTTTTGTATATTACAATATTATTGGCTGTATTCCCTAGAGTGTATATGACATCCTCCCGTCTTATTTATTTTATAACTGGAAGATTGTACCTCTTGATTCTCTTCATCTATTTCATTCCTCCCTCCACCTCATTCTTCTCTGTCAATTTATTCTCTATATCTGAGCCTGTATTTTGTTGTGCTTTTTTGTTTGTTCATTTGTTTTGTTTATTAGATTCCATATATAAGAGAAATAATATTGTATTTGTCTTTCTTGGTCTTTTTTTAATTTTTTTAAATTTGTTTTTATTTATTTATGATAGGCACACAGTGAGAGAGAGAGAGAGGCAGAGACACAGGCAGAGGGAGAAGCAGGCTCCATGCACTGGGAGCCCAACGTGGGATTCGATCCCGGGTCTCCAGGATCGCGCCCTGGGCCAAAGGCAGGCGCTAAACTGCTGCGCCACCCAGGGATCCCTTTCTTGGTCTTATTTAACGTACCATAATATCCTCTAAGTCCATCTATGGTATTATAAAAGGTAATATTTTATTTTTATGGCTAATGGCTTAATAATATTCCATTATGTGTATATCACCTTTATCCATTCATCCATCTATGGACAGCTCTTTTTTTTTCTTTTTTATGATAGTCATACAGAGAGAGAGAGAGGCAGAGACACAGGCAGAGGGAGAAGCAGGCTCCATGCACCAGGAGCACGACATGGGATTCGATCCTGGGTCTCCAGGATCGCACCCTGGACCAAAGGCAGGTGCCAAACCACTGTGCCACCCAGGGATCCCATATGGACAGCTCTTTTAATTGGCCTCATAATGTGAGGCCATTTTAGTTGCTTCCCTACTGTGGCTATTATAAATACGCCAATACCAAACATAGGGGTATATGTCTCTTCAAATTACTGTTTATATTTTCAGAAAAATACCTAAATGGATATTCTTGATTGTATGGTAATTCTATTTTTGTTTCTTGCAGAAACTGCTATATTAATTTTCATAGTAGTTGCAGCAATTTACATCCCCACCACTAGTGAATAAGGTTTCCTTTCCTCCACATATTTACCAACACTTGTTATTTCTTGTCTTTTTGGTAATATCTTTTTTCGCTACCCATTTTATTTTATTTATTGTAATAATAAATTTCTTTTTTTTTTTTGGTGTTCAATTTGCCAACATATAGAATAACACCCAGTGCTCATCCCGTCAAGTGCCCCGCTCAGTGCCCGTCACCCATTCACCCCCACCCCCCGCCCTCCTCCCCTTCCACCACCCCTAGTTCGTTTCCCAGAGATAGGAGTCTTTATGTTCTGTCTCCCTTTCTGATATTTCCCACACATTTCTTCTCCCTTCCCTTATATTCCCTTTCACTATTATTTATATTCCCCAAATGAATGAGAACATATCATGTTTCTCCTTATTCGATTGACTTATTTCACTCAGCATAATACCCTGCAGTTCCACCCACATTGAAGCAAATGGTGGGTATTTGTCGTTTCTAATGGCTGAGTAATATTCCATTGTATACATAAACCACATCTTCTTTATCCAGTCATGTTTTAATGGACACCAAGGCTCCTTCCACAGTTTGGCTATTGTGGACATTGCTGCTAGAAGCATCGGGGGTGCAGCTTTATAATAGTGCTTCTGAATTGGCTTTCTGACATTGAATTGTAATCCAGATTTTGTAACTCTGTGGGAGAGAGGATTGTTTCTGATTCTTTCTTTTGAGGTGAGTTTTTCCTTCTAGTCATTTTGCTCAGTGCAGAGTGGCCAAAACAAGTCGTACTGGGAAAAGGAGAAAAGAGAGGAGAGAAAGAAGGAAAGAAAAGAGAAAAAGAAATATGAAAAAAGAAAAAGAGAGAAGAAAAAGATAAAGAAAAGGAAAGAAAGAAAAAAATGGTGGGGGAAGCAAACAGAAATCAAAAAGCAAAAAAGAAAAAGAAAAAAGAAAAACAAACGAAACAGAAAAAAAAAAAAAAACCACGGGGAAATATCTTCTGATTCTGTATACTTTAAGTCCCTTGAATTCCCCTGGAACTTGTCCGTCTAGCGGGTCTTCTGGGGGGAGGGGCCTGTTGTGCTGATTTTCAGGTGTTAGCACCTGGGGGAGCTGCTCTGCCCCCTACCTGGTGTAGGGCTCAGTGGGGGTTGTTTACTCCGTGAGGCCCCAGGAGGAACAACCCCTGTGGCGGGGCCAGCTCTGGGAACCTGGAGTCAGCTCCCGCAGTAACTCCGGGGCTCTCCATCTGCAGGGCCTGGCTGCTCCGGGGCGTGGCCGCTGATCTGCTCAGCTTGGGGCAGGAGCGTCCTTGCTGTCCTGTGCCCTCCCGGCCTCTGCCTCTCCCAGGGGGAGCCGGGATCTTGGGCTGTGTCCCGGCGCCCTGTGCTCTGGGGCCTGCGCTGTTGGATTCGCGCTCCCGGCCGTGCACCCCCCTCCGCGGAGCCGCGGCCCCAGCCCCTCGGAGCTGCTCCCGGGTGCAGCCGTGCGCGCTGCAGCCCTTAGGGAGCTCAGCGCGCTCAACCCCGGGGCGCAGGTGTCTGTTAGTGTCCCAGGGAACCCGAGGGCATCCCCGCCCTCCTGGGTCCTGCTCTAACTCCCTGGGAGGCCTTTCCGCCCGGGAAGGTTGGTGCAGCTCCTGCTTCTCCGGGTCGGGGCTCTCCTGTCCTGGGGACACTCGCCCCGGCCTTAGCCCAGCTCCTCGTGCAGCCCCTCCCCCTTGGAGGCCTTTTGTTTCTTTATTTCTTTTTTCCCCGGCTTCCTACCTTGATAGAAGCGTGAACTCTTCTCACTGTAGCATTCCAGCTGTTCTCTCTTTAAATATCAGGTCGAATTCGTAGATTTTCAGGATGATTTGAAGGTTATCTAGGTAATTTGGTGGGGACAGGTGATTTTGGGACCCTATTCTTCTACCATCTTGCCCCTTCCCCCCTTTCTGATATTTCCCACCCGTTTCTTCTCCCTTCCCTTCTATTCCCTTTCACTATTATTTATATTCCCCAAATGAATCAGACCATATAATGTTTGTCCTTCTCTGTTTGACTTATTTCACTCAGCATAATACCCTCCAGTTCCATCCACGTTGAAAAAAATGGTGGGTATTTGTCATTTTTAATGGCTGAGTAATATTCCATTGTACACGTAATATCTATTTTGACAGGTGTGAGATAATATCTTGTTGTTTTGATTTGTATACACCTAACGCTTAGTGATTTTGAGCATTTTTTATTTGCCTATTGGCCATATATATTTTTTCGTTAGAAAAACATCTATTCAGGTCCTCTGCCCACTTCATAATCAGTTTTTTAATATTGAATTTTATAAATTCTTTATATATTTTGGATGTTAACCTCTTATAATATATAACATTTTCAAACATCTGCTTTTGACTTCATTTTCTTGATTATTTTTGTTATTATTCATAAGATTTTTTTTTGGTATATTTCTATTTGTTCATTTTTGGCTTTGTTGCCCTGAGTGGAGTTATTACTTTCTTTTTCTGATAGTTTGTTATTAGTGTACAGAAATGTTCACTAATACAGGGAATATATTAATAATAATATAATAAAGAAAGGGATTATAGGGGAAAGGAGGGAAAATGAGTCGGAAAAATCAGACAGGGTGACAAAACATGAGAGACTCCTAACTCTGGGAAATGAACAAGGAGTAACGGAAGGGGAGGTGGGTGGGGGGACAGGAGGACTGAATGATGGGCACTGAGGAGGGCACTTGACGGGATGAGCGTGTCATACTATATGATGGCAAATCAAACTTCAAATATATATATATATATATATATATATATATAATGGCTAATGAAAATTATATATATAATATATATTATATATATATAATGGCTAATAAAAAATTAGAGCATCCCAAGATTGCTAGAACTCATACAGCAATTCAGCAATGGGCCGTACAAAAACAATGCACAGAAATTAGTGGCATTTCTATACACTAACAATGAGACTGAAGAAAGAAATTAAGGAGTCAATAGCATTTACAATTGCACCCAAAAGCATAAGATACCTAGGAATAAACCTAACCAAAGAGGTAAAGGTTCTATACCCTAAAATCTACAGAACACTTCTGAAAGAAATTGAGGAAGACACAAAGAGATGGAAAAATATTCCGTGCTCATGGATTGGAAGAATTAATACTGTGAAAATGTCTATGCTACCCAGGGCAATTTACACGTTCCATGCAATCCCTGTCAAAATACCATGGAATTTCTTCAGAGAGTTGGAACAAATCATCTTAAGATCTGTGTGGAATAAGAAAAGACCCTGAATAGCTAGGGGAATACTGAAAAAGAAAACCGAAGCCAGGGGCATCACAATGCCAGATTTAAAGATGTACTATAAAACTGATATCATCAAGACTATATGGTACTGGCACAAAAACAGACACATATATCAATAGAACAGAATAGAGAACCCAGAAATGGGCCCTCAACTCTATGGTCAACTAATATTTGACAAAGAAGGAAAGACTGTCCACTGGGAAACGGACAGTATCTTCAATAAATGGTGCTGGGAAAATTAGACAGCCATGTGCAGAATAATGAAATTGGGCCATTCTCTTACACCATACACAAAGATAAATTCAAAATGTATGAAAGATCTAAATGTGAGACAAGAATCCATCAAAATCCTAGAGGAGAACACAGGCAACACCCTTTTTGAACTTGGCCACAGCAACTTCTTGCAAGGTACATTTATGAAGATAAGGGAAACAAAAGCAAAAATAAAAAGCTACCGTGCAGCAAAAGAAACAGTCAATAAATTAAAAGACAGCCTACAGAATGGGAGAAGATATTTGCCAATGACATATCAGATAAAGGACTAGTATCCAAGATCTATAAAGAACTTATTAAACTCAACAGCAAAGAAACAAACAATCCAATCATGAAATGAGCAAAAGACATGAATAGAAATTTCGTTCTCTGTTTTTATGAATTTATTTCTGTTTCTGTTTCTTTGTCTAGATTCCACAGATAAATGAAATCATTTGGTATTTGTCTTTTTCTGACTTATTTCACTTCACTTAATACCCTCTAGGTCCATCCATGTTGTTGCAAATGACATTAACTCATTCTTTTTTTTATGAATGAGTGATATTTCATTGTATATATGTAATACAACATTTCTTTTTTTTCTTTTTTCTTTTTTGTATATTTTTTATTGGAGTTCAATCTGCAAATACCCATCATTTAATACCACACTTCTTAATTTATTCATCTATTGATGGACACTTAGATTACCTTCACATCATGGCTACTATAAATAGTGCTGCAATGAACGAAGGGGTAAACAAACTATATCTTTTTGAATTAGTGTTTTCATTCTCTTTGGGTAAACACCCAGCAGTGAAATTACTGGATCATATGGTAATTTTATTTTTAATTTTTTGAGGAACCTCCATACTCTTTTCCAAAGTATCTGCCCCAATTTACATTACCACCACTGGTACACAAGGGTTCCCTTTACATTGATTGCATTTTGCCAACACTTTCTATATCTTGTTTTTTTGATACCATGTATTCTGACTGGTGTGAGTTGATATCTATCTCATTGTTGTTTTGATCAGTAATTTTCTGATGACTAGTGAGGTTGAGCATCTTTTTATTTGTCTGCTGGCCAGTATTATGTCTTCTTCGGAAAATGTGTTCCGATTCTCTGTCCACTTTATAACTGGATTTTTGATGTTGGTTTGTATAGCTCTTTATATGTTTTGGAAATTAACCCCTTATCAGATATATCATTTGCAAATATCTTCTTCCATTTAATGGGTTACCTTTTGCTTTCTAGATCATTTCTTTAGTTATTCAAGAGGGTTTTAATTTGATGTAATCCCAATTCTTTATTTTTGCTTTTGTGTCTCTTGCCTGAGGAGAAATATACAGAAAAATGTTGCTAAGGCCAGTGCCCAGAAGATTGCTCCCTGTTTTTTTGTTTTTGAGGAATTTTGTGCTTCCAGGTCTTAAATATTAATTCATTTGAGTTTATATTTGTATATAGTTTAAGAAAGTGATACAGTGTTGGGATGCCTGGATGGCTAGGGTGGTTGAGCATCTGCCTTCAGCTCAGGGTGTGATGTCAGGGTCCTGGGATCTAGTCCCACATTAGGCTTCCGAAGAGGAGCCTGCTCCTCCCTCTTCCTCTCTCTGTTTGTCTCTCATGAATAAATAAATAAAATCTTTAAAAAAAAAGAAAAAAGAAAGTGATACAGTTTCATTCTCTTGCTTGGAGCTGACCTGTTTTCCCAACACCATCTATTGAAGAGACAGTCTTTATTCCCACTGCATATTCTTGTCTCTTTGTCACAGATTATTTAACCATGTAATGTGGATTTATTCGTGGACTTTATTATGTTCCAATGATACATGTGTCTATTTTTGTGCCAGTACCATAATATTTTAATTCCTATACTTTTATAGTATAGCTTAAACATGTTATTATGATATCTCCCTCTTTGTTCCTCCTCAAGATTGCTTTAGCTATTTGACTTCTTTTGTTGTTACATTCAAATTTTACTATTTTTTGATCTAGTTCTGTAAAAAAAATTCAGAGAAATTGTGTTGCCCTGTAGATTTCTTTTTTTATTTGTGTCATCTTTAACTATGTTCATCAGTATCCTACATTTTTTTAAATGACGTTTTTTTTTAATCTGTTTTTTTTTAATTTTTATTTATTTATGATAGTCACACAGAGAGAGAGAGAGAGAGAGAGGCAGAGACACAGGCAGAGGGAGAAGCAGGCTCCATGCACTGGGAGCCGGACGTGGGATTCGATCTCGGGTCTCCAGGATCGTGCCCTGGCCCAAAGGCAGGCGCTAAACCGCTGTGCCACCCAGGGATCCCAGTATCCTACATTTTGAGAGTACAGGTCACTCACCTCCTTGGTAAAATTTGTTCCTATAGATTCTTTTGGATGCATTTATAACGGGGATTGTTTTCTTAATTTCTCCTTGTTCTACTTTGTATTTAGTGTATAGAAATAGAACCAATTTTTCTCTTTGTTTTTAAAGTTTTTATTTATTTATTCGAGAGAGAGAGAGAGAGAGAAGCAGAGACACAGGCAGAAAAAGAAGCAGGCTTCATGCAGGGAGCCCAAGGAAGAACTCAATCCTGGGTCTCCAGGATCAGGCTCTGGGCTGATGGTGGCGCTAACCGCTGAGCAACCTGGGCTGCCTGCAACCAATTTTTCTTTTTCTTTTTCTTTTCTATTAATTTCTCTGGTCTAGCATATCAGGTAGTACCTTGTTTTCATTGGAGTTCAATTAGCCAACATATAGCATAATACCCAGTGCTCATCTCATCAAGTGCCCCCCTCAGTGCCCATCACCCAGTCACTCCCAACCCCCGCCCACCTCCCTTTCCGCTACCCCTTGTGCATTTCCCAGAGTTAGGAGTCTCTCATGTTCTGTCTCCATTTCTGATATATCCCACTAATTTTTTTCTCCTTTCTCCTTTACTCCCTTTCACTATTTTTTATATTCCACAAATGAATGAGACCATATAATGTTTGTCCTTCTCCGATTGACTTATTTCACCCAGCATAATACCCTCCAGTTCCAAAAAGCAGGACCCATCTATTTGCTGTCTACAAGAGACTCATATTAACAGAAGGACACCTACAACGTGAAAATAAAAGGTTGGGGAACCATTTACCATTCAAATGGTCCTCAAAAGAAAGCAGGGGTAGCCATCCTTATATCAGAAAAACTAAAATTTACCCTGAAGACTGTAGTGAGAGCTGAAGAGGGACACTATCTCATACTTAAAGGATCTATCCAACAAGAGGACTTAACAATCCTCAATATATATGCCCCGAATGTGGGAGCTGCCAAATATATAAATCATTTAATAACCAAAGTGAAGAAATACTTAGATAATAATAATACACTTATACTTGGTGACTTCAATCTAGCTCTTTCTATCCTCGATAGGCCTTCTAAGCACAACATCTCCAAAGAAACGAGAGCTTTAAATGATACACTGAACCAGATGGATTTCACAGATATCTACAGAACTTTACATCCAAACTCAACTGAATATACATTCTTCTCAAGTGCACATGGAACTTTCTCCACAATAGACCACATACTGGGTCACAAATTGGGTCTGAACCAATACCAAAAGATTCGGATCGTCCACTGCATATTTTCAGACCATAATGCCTTGAAATTAGAACTAAATCACAACAAGAAGTTTGGAAGGACCTCAAACACGTGGAGGTTAAGGACCATCCTGCTAAGAGATGAAAGGGTCAACCAGGAAATTAAGGAAGAATTAAAAAGATTCATGGAAACTAATGAGAATGAAGATACAACCATTCAAAATCGTTGGGATGCAGCATAAACAGTCCTAAGGGGGAAATACATCGCAATACAAGCATCCATTCAAAAACTGGAAAGAACTCAAATACAAAAGCTAACCTTACATCTAAATGAGCTAGAGAAAAAACAGAAGATGGACCCTATGCCCAGCAGCAGAAGAGAGTTAATTAAAATTCGAGCAGAACTCAACAAAATCGACCAGAAAAACTGTGGAACAGATCAACAGAACCAGGAGTTGGTTCTTTGAAAGAATTAGTAAGATAGATAAACCATTAGCCAGCCTTATTAAAGAAGAGAGAGAAGACTCAAATTACTAAAATCATGAATGAGAAAGGAGAGATCACTACCAACACCAAGGAAATACAAACAATTTTAAAAACATATTATGAACAGCTATACACCAATAAATTAGGCAATCTAGAAGAAATGGATGTATTCCTGGAAAGCCACAAACTACCAAAACTGGAACAGGAAGAAATAGAAAACCTGAACAGGCCAATAACCAGAGAGTAAATTGAAGCAGTCATCAAAAACCTCCCAAGACACAAGAGTCCAGGGCCAGATGGCTTCCCAGGGGAAATCTATCAAATGTTTAAAGAAGAAACCATACCTATTCTACTAAAGCTGTTTGGAAAGATAGAAAGAGATGGAGTACTTCCAAATTCATTCTATGAGGTCAGCATCACCTTAATTCCAAAACCAGACAAAGACCCCACCAAAAAGGAGAATTACAGACCAATATCCCTGATGAACATGAATGCAAAAATTCTCAACAAGATACTAGCCAATAGGATCCAACAGCTCATTAAGAAAATTATTCACGATGACCAAGAAGGATTTATCCCCGGGACGCAAGGCTGGTTCAACACTCGTAAAACAATCAATGTGATTCATCATATCAGCAAGAGAAAAACCAAGAACCATATGATCCTCTCATTAGATGCAGAGAAAGCATTTGACAAAATACAGCATCCATTCCTGATCAAAACTCTTCAGAGTGTAAGGATAGAGGGAACTTTCCTCGACATCTTAAAAGCCATCTACAAAAAGCCCACAGCAAATATCATTCTCAATGGGGAACCACTGGGAGCCTTTGCCTTAAGATCAGGAGCAAGACAGGGATGTCCACTCTCCCCACTGCTATTCAACATAGTACTGGAGGTCCTATCCTCAGCAATCAGAAAACAAAACCACATTTAATGGCATTCAAATTGGCAAAGAAGTAGTCAAACACTCCCTCTTCGCCAATGACATGATACTCTACATAGAAAACCCAAAAGCCTCCACCCCAAGATTGCTAGAACTCATACAACAGTTTGGTAGCGTGGCAAGATACAAAATCAATGCCCAGAAATCAATGGCATTTCTATACACTAACAATGAGACTGAAGAAAGAGAAATTAAGGAGTCAATCCCATTTACAATTGCACCCAAAAGCATAAGATACCTAGGAATAAACCTAACCAAAGAGGTAAAGGATCTATCCCCTAAAAACTATAGAACACTTCTGAAAGAAATTGAGGAAGACACAAAGAGATGGAAAAATATTCCATGCTCATGGATTGGCAGAATTAATATTGTGAAAATGTCAATGTTACCCAGCGCAATTTTACACGTTTAATGCAATCCCTATCAAAATACCATGGACTTTCTTCAGAGAGTTAGAACAAATTTTTTTAAGATTTGTGTGGAATCAGAAAAGACTCCGAATAGCCAGGGGAATTAAAAAAAAAAACATATCTGGCGGCATCACAATGCCAGATTTCAGGTAGTACTACAAAGCTGTGGTCAGCAAGACAGTGTGGTACTGGCACAAAAACAGACACATAGATCAATGGAACAGAATAGAGAACCCAGAAGTGGACCCTGAACTTTATGGTCAACTAATATTCGATAAAGGAGGAAAGACTATCCATTGGAAGAAAGACAGTCTCTTCAATAAATGGTGCTGGGAAAATTGGACATCCAAATGCAGAAGAATGACACTAGACCACTCTCTTTCACCATACACAAAGATAAATTCAAACTGGATGAAAGATCTAAATGTGAGACAAGAATCCATCAAAATCCTAGAGGAGAACACAGGCAACACCCTTTTTGAACTAAGCCACAGTAACTTCTTGCAAGATATATCCACGAAGGCAAGAGAAACAAAAGCAAAAATGAACTATTGGGACTTCATCAA
This sequence comes from Vulpes vulpes, assembly GCF_048418805.1. Classification (NCBI taxonomy): domain Eukaryota; kingdom Metazoa; phylum Chordata; class Mammalia; order Carnivora; family Canidae; genus Vulpes; species Vulpes vulpes. The sequence continues at coordinate 84,404,410 of NC_132793.1, read as the reverse complement.
GAAAAGAAGCTTTTGCACAGCAAAGGATACAGTCAACCAGACTAAAAGACAACCTACAGAATGGGAGAAGATACTTGCAAATGACGTACCAGATAAAGGGCTAGTATCCAAGATCTATAAAGAACTTATTAAACTCAACACCAAAGAAACAAACAATCCAATCATGAAATGGGCAAAAGACATGAAGAGAAATCTCACAGAGGAAGACATAGACATGGCCAACACGCACATGAGAAAATGCTCTGCATCACTTGCCTTCAGGGAAATACAAATCAAAACCACAATGAGATACCACCTCACACCAGTGAGAATGGGGAAAATTAACAAGGCAGGAAGCCACAAATGTTGGAGAGGATGCGGAGAAAAGGGAACCCTCTTACACTGTTGGTGGGAATGTGAACTGGTGCAGCCACTCTGGAAAACTGTGTGGAGGTTCCTCAAAGAGTTGAAAATAGACCTCCTCTGTGACCCAGCAATTGCACTGTTGGGGATTCACCCCAAAGATTCAGATGCAATGAAACGCGGGACACCTGCACCCCGATGTTTCTAGCAGCAATGTCCACAATAGCCAAACTGTGGAAGGAGCCTTGGTGTCCATCGAAAGATGAATGGATAAATAATATGTGGTTTGTGTATACAATGGAATATTACTCAGCCATTAGAAACGACAAATACCCACCATTTGCTTCAACGTGGATGGAACTGGAGGGTATTATGCCGAGTGAAGTAAGTCATTCGGAGAAGGAAAAACAGTGTACGTTCTCATTCATTTGGAGAATATAAATAATAGTGAAAGGGAATATAAGGGAAGGGAGAAGAAATGTGTGGGAAATATCAGAAAGGGAGACAGAATATAAAGACTCCTAACTCTGGGAAACTAACTAGGGTGGTGGAAAGAGACGAGGGTAGGGGTGGGGGTGAGTGGGTGACGGGCACTGAGGGGGACCCTTGACGGGATGAGCACTGGGTGTTATTCTGTATGTTGGTAAATTGAACACCAATAAAAAATTAATTTATTAAAAAAATACCCTCCAGTTCCATCCACTTTGGAATGTCGTTCCTAATGGCTGAGTAATATTTCATTGTATACATAGACCACATCTTCTTTATCCATTCATCTTTCGATAGACTGCGAGGCTCCTTCCACAGTTTGGCTATTGTGGACATTGCTGCTAGAAACATCGGGGTGTAGATGTCCCAGTGTTTTATTGCATCTGTATCTTTGGGCTAAATCCCAGCAGTGTAATTGCTGGGTGGTAGGGCAGGTCTATTTTTAATTCTTTGAGGAACCTCCACACAGTTTTCCAGAGTGGCTGCACCAGATCACATTCCCACCAACAGTGTAAGAGGGTTCCCTTTTCTCTGCATCCTCTCCAACATTTGTGGTTTCCTGCCTTGTTAATTTTCCCCATTCTCACTGGTGTGAGGTGGTGTCTCATTGTGGTTTTGATTTGTATTTCCCTGTAGGCAAGTGATGCAGAGCATTGTCTCATGTGCGTGTGGCCATGTCTATGTCTTCCTCTTTGAGATTTCTGTTCATGTCTTTTGCCTATTTCATGACTGGATTGTTCGTTTCTTTGGTGTTGAGTTTAATAAGTTCTTTATAGATCTTGGATTCTAGTACTTTATCTGGTACGTCATTTGCAAATATCTTCTCCCATTCTGTAGGCTGTCTTTTAGTTTTGTTGACTGTTTCTTTTGCTGTGCAAAAGCTTTTTATCTTGATGAAGTCCTAATAGTTCCATTTTTGCTTTTGTTTCTTTTGCCTTCATGGATGTATCTTGCAAGAAGTTAATTTTGCATGCTGTAAATTTGTAAAATATATTTATTTCTAATATTTTTGTAGAATCTTTAGGATTTTCTATATGTAATATCACACCATTTGTTATCTGCACATAGTAACAGTTTTACTTCTTCTTTTCTAACTTGGATGGTTTTTTGTTTCTTTGATGCAGTAGGGACTTCTAGTACTATGTTGAATAAAAGTGGTAAGAGTACATAATCTTGTCTCATTCCTATTCTTAGAAGACATTTTCAGTTTTTCACCATTAAGATATTAGCTGTGAGTTTGCCATATATGCCTTTATAATATTGAGCTATAATCCCTCTAATCCCCCTTTGTTGAGAGTTTGTCATGAATGGATGTTGAACTTTGCCAAATATTTTTCTGGATCTATTAATATGATTACATGGTGTTTATTCTTCATTTTATTAATGTAGTGTATGATGCTGATTGATTTCCAAATATTGGACCATCCTTATTTTCCCGCAATAAATCCCACCTGACTGTGTTGAATTATCCTTTTAATCCCACCTGATTGTTGGATTGGTTTGCTACTATTTTGTTGAAGATGTTTGCACTGTGTTCATCATTATATCCAATTGAAGGGGCTTTTTTGTATTGTTTTTGTCTGGTTTTGGTGTTAACATAATGCTGACCTCATAAAATGAATTTGGAATATTTCCCACCTCCTCTTCCTCTATGCCTCCCCCTGCTTTTTGAATATTTTGGGAAGGGTCCTTAAATATTTTGGGGAATTCACCTATGAAGCCATCATTTTCTAGACTTTTTGTGCTGATAGTTTTTTTCTTTTCAAATTTTTTAAATTACAGATTTAATTTATTACCAATAATTGGTCTACTCAAATTTTGTATTTCTTTTTTATTCAGTTTCAGAAGATTGTGTTTCTAGAAATTTCCCTATTTCTTCTAGGTTGTCCAATGCGTTAACCATAAAACCAATGTGTTAACCTGCAGTTTTTGAAGTAATTACTTATAATTATTTATATTTCTGTGGTGGTGTTACTTTTCTTTTAATCAAGACTTTATTTATTTGAGTCCTCTACTTTTTTTCTTGATCAGTCTGGTTAATGACATCAATTTTATCTTCTCAAAGAACAGTCCTTTTGCTTTGTTGATCTTTTCTAGTGTGTGTGTCTGTGTTAGTGTGTCTTTGTTTAATTGATTTCTATTCTGATCCTTATTATTTTTCCTTCCAACAGCTAATTTTAGGCTTAGTCCTTTCTTGTTGATCTTTCTGTTGTTCCATTAAGTTTAAGGTTAAATTGTTCATGTGAGATTTTTCTTGTTTTTTTTTTTTTTTTTTTTTTTTTTGAGGCAGGGCTATATTGCTATAAACTTTCCTCTTAGAACTGTTTTTGCTGTGTCTCAAATATTTTGAACCATTGTTTTTCCATTGTTATTAGTCTCCAGACATTTTTTTGTCTTTGGTTTCTTTCTTGGCCCATTGATTGTTTGGTAACATTCTGTTTAATATCCATGTATTTCTGGGGGGTTTTCCAATTTTTTTCCTCATAATTGATTTTTAGTTTCATAGTATGTGGTCAAAAAATGGTGCTTGATATAATTTCATTCTTAAATTTAGGCTTGTTTTCTGGCTTAATATGCAATCTATCCCAAGAATCAACCACGTGCACTTGAAAAGTATGTGTATTCTATTTTAAAATTATTTTTATTTAAATTATAATTAACGTATACTGTATTGTTAGTTTTAGAGATAGAATTTAGTGATTCACCAGTTGCATATAATACCCAGTTCTCATTACTTCAAGTGCTCTCTTTAAATGCCCATCACTCAGTTAGCCATTCCTCCACTTACCTCCCCTCCCGCGACCCTCAGTGTGTTTCCTGTAGTTAAGAGTCTCTTATTCTTCTGTTTTTTAACGTTCTGTACATGTCAGTTAAGTCTATCTGGTTTGATGGGTCATTCTAAGGCTCTGTATCCTGATTGATTTTCTGACTAGATGATCTATTCATTAATGTAAACGGGATATTAAAATTATTTAATATTGTTGTATTGCTGTCAACTTCTCCTTTTATGTATGTTGATATTTGCTTTATGTATTTTGGTGCTACCATGTTGAATGCATAAATGTTGACAATTATATTCTCTTATTGCTTCAATCCTTTTATCATTATGTAATGCTTTTCTTTGTCTCTTATTAAAATTTTTGTTTTAAAGCCTATTTTATCTCATATAAGTATTGCTACCCTGGCTTTTTTTTTAACTTTAATTTGCATGGAGTATCATTTTTCCATCCCATCAGTCTGTATGAATATTTAGGTCTGATGTAAGTCTTTTGTAGGCAACAAATAGTTATGTCTTTCTTTTGTGTGTGCACTCAGTCATCTTATATCATTCAATTAAGGCATTTAGACTACATTTAGAGTAATTATTAAAAATTATATGCTTATTACAAATCTGATAATTATTTTGTGTTTTTTTCCTGCTTTTTTCTATTCTTTTCTTCCTCTTTCATGTTCTTCCTTGTGATTCATGTCTTCCTTTAGTGTTATGTTTGGATTCCTTTATCTTTATTTCTCTGTGTATCTATTATAGGCTTTCAGTTTGTGGCTACCATGAGGGTTTATATAACATTTAAATATATAGCGCTCTATATTAGATTTTTGTTTGCTTAAACTTCAGCACGTCATAAAACAACATCAATTGTGCTTTCCCCTGCATGTGTTGTGTATATGATATCATATTTTACATCATTCATTTTGTGATCCAAATATGTCACAGAGCAAGGAGTTCCTAATAAATTGTTTATATTACTAAAGAATTATCAATGTAAAATACAAAAATAGTGTTAATTCTTCTAATTTTGACTACTCTCTGCATTCCCAGGAAGTTTTATGCACCATTTTCCATGTTTAACGCACTAAAATTTTGATACTATCTATGTTGTTAGACCTTGCCAACAAAAAAATCTACAGGAACATTCTTTTTTATTATTATACAACTCTATTAACCCATTTTCTTTATTTTTTATTTCAAATGATCCTTAAGTGAAATATGGTAAACGTTATTATTTTTTAGGGATTTATTTATTTATTTGAGAGAGACAGAGAAGGAGAAGAGAGAGAGAGTAAGGGGAGGGGGCAGAGGGTGAAAGAGAATCTCAAGTGGACTTCTCACTGAGCATGGTGCTCAACTCAGGGCTAGATCTCATGACCCTCAGACCATGTCCCAAGCTTAAACCACGATTTGGATGCTTAACCAACTGACCCATCCAGGTGCCCTTATAATTAATGTCTTTTGAAGAAATTATTGTCTAATTTTATTTTCTTCATACTGACACCTAAATGTGGAACTTCTCAGATAAAGAAGATATGACATTTTCAGTGTATTTTCTATGGTTTGCCTAATTGATTCCCAGTGATGCAAAAGGATATTATGTTGTTTCATCAACTTTATAGTACATATATATTTCTCTTAAATATATATGGGAGATGTAGAAATGGTATGACATTCTGGGATACTGAATCTGTTTAGTTATTTGGAAGGTCAAACATTTTCCTATGCATACATTTTTTTATATCTGTTGTGAATTGTTTCTGTCTTTCTCCATTTTAAAGTTCTTAATATTTTTTATTTTTTTTCAAAGTAAGATTTTGTATTATGCTTATACATTTAAAATGTGTTTAAAAATAAAATGTATTAATTTAATGTGTAAATCATGAAAACAACACAGACATATGTAAGGAGAAAATACTCTAGTAATTCCATTTCTCTTTTTTCTAAGTTTTTATTTAAATTCCAGGTAGTTAAGATGAAGTATATTATTAGTTTCAAGTGTAGAATTTAGTGATTCATCACTTACAAACAACACCCAGTGCTCATCACAACAAGTACCATCCTTAATACCCATTATCCATTTAACCCATTCCCTCCCACCCACCTCTCCTCCAGCAACCCTCAGTTTGTTTTCTATAGTTAAGAGTCTGTTTTCTTATTTGGCTCTCTCTTTTTTTAAGGAAAAATACTGATTTTTAGGGATACATGCACCCCAATGTTCATAGCAGCATTATCAACAATAGTGAAATGTTAGAAAGAATCCAAATGTCTATCAACTGATAAATGGATAGAAAAGAAATGGAATATTACTCAGCTATAAAAAAGAATGAAATTTGCCATTTGCAATAATGTGGATGGAGCTAGAGAGTATTATGCTACTTGTAATATATGGGGTAATATATTTATATGCTTTTATGCTACTTTTCACTTGAGTATATTTCCATTTGAATATCTCATACACTCTAAGGAATACTCAATATTCTATTAATTAAGCATAGAATATTTTTAATTAAAAATTTATTTATGAGAGACACATAGAGGAAGAAACATAGGCAGAGGAAGAAGCAGGCTCCCACAGGGAGCCTGAGGTGGGACTCAATCCCAGGACCCCAGGATCATGCCTTGAGCCAAAGGCAGATGCTCAACCACTGAGCCACCTAAGTGCCCCTTTTTATTTTTTCTTGTGGAAAAACTCTTAGGATTTTTGCTAGTATTAATTACCCAAATATTTACTCTTATTTTTGAGTACTTAATCTACATACTTTAAGAAATAAGAATGATGTATTAAGAAATATAATTATATTTTGTTGCACATTCCAAATTGCCTTCACATACACTTTGCCTTCACATACACTTCACAAGTATGGAACACCCCAAGAGTCCACTGATGTCCATCTCTACACACACACATTAATACTGTATACTGATAACTCAGCTTTTCAATTTAAATGTATTTGATAATACTTAGGTTGATAAGACTGACCATCCTATAATGGAAAATGTCTTTCTGAATTATCTTTTTCTCTTTAAATTTTATCTATTTTAAATTTTTAATTTTTAAGGATTTTAGTTATTTATTCATGAGAGACACAGAGAGAGGCAGAGACATAGACAGAGGGAGAAGCAGGCTCCCTAAGAGGAGCCTGATGTGAGACTTGACCCCAGGACTCCAGGATCAGGACCTGAGCCACTCAGTTGCCCCTTTTTATCTAGTTTTTAATTTTAAATATAATTGATAAGCATATTATATTAGTTTCAGGAGTACAACATAGTGATTTGACAATTATATATATTAAAATTGCTCATCACAATAAACTTTGTTTGCTACTCCTCACCATACAAAGTTATTACAATATTGACTTTAATTCCCTATGTTGTGTTTTATCCTGTGGTTTATATATTTTATAACTGATGTTTGCACTTCTTAATCTTCTTCACTTATTTCTCATCCCTGTCACCCACTTCATCTCCTGTAGTCACTGGTTTATTATTTCTTTTTTTAAAAATAAATTTATTTTTTATAGGTGTTGAATTTGTCAACATACAGATTTACACCCAGTGCTCATCCCATCAAGTGCCCACCTCAGTGCCCGCCATCCAGTCACCCCCACCTTTTGCCCACCTCCCCTTTCACCACCCCTAGTTCATTTCCCAGAATTAGGAGTCTTTCATGTTCTGTCCCCCTTTCTGATATTTCCCACTTATTTTTTTTCCTTTCCCCTTAATTCCCTTTCACTATTTTTTATATTCCCCAAATGAATGAGACCATATAATGTTTGTCCTTCTCCGATTGATTTCACTCAGCATAGTACCCTCCAGTTCCATCCACGTTGAAGCAAATGGTGGGTATTTGTCGTTTCTAATGGCTGAGTAATATTCCATTGTATACATAAACCACATCTTTATTATTTCTATTTATGAGTCTTTTTCTGTTTTTTGTTTGTTGTTGTTTTAGATTTCACATATAAGTGAAATCATTTAGTTTTTTATCATTTTCTGTCCAATTTATTTCACTTGCCATGATAGATCGATCCATGTTGCCATTAATGGCATGATTTCATTCTTTTTTCCTATGGCTAAGTAATATTTTAGTGTATTTTACACACACACACACACACACACACACACACATATCTTCTTTTTCCATTTATCCATCAATTAACACTTAGGCTGCTTCTATACATTGACTATTGTAAATAATACTGCAATAAACATAGGGGTATATATGGCTTTGGAAATTCATGGGTTTTTTTTCTTTTTTCTTTTTTTTAATAATAAATGTATTTTTTATTGGTGTTCAATTTGCCAACATACAGAATAACACCCAGAGCTCATCCCGTCAAGTGCCCCCCTCAGTGCCCATCACCCATTCACCCCCAACCCCTCCTCCTCCCCTTCCACCACCCCTAGTTCATTTCCCAGAGTTAGGAGTCTTCATGTTCTGTCTCCCTTTCTGATATTTCCTACTCATTTCTTCTCCCTTCCCTTCTATTCCCTTTCACTATTATTTATATTCCCCAAATGAATGAGAACATATAATGTTTGTCCTTCTCCAATTGACTTACTTCACTCAGCATAATACCCTCCAGTTCCATCCACTTTGAAGCAAATGGTGGGTATTTGTCATTTCTAATGGCTGAGTAATATTCCATTGTATACATAAACCACATATTCTTTATCCATTCATCTTTCGACGGACACCGAGGCACCTTCCACCGTTTGGCTATTGTGGACATTGCTGCTAGAAACATCGGGGTGCAGGTGTCCTGGCATTTCATTGCATCTGTATCTTTGGGGTAAACCCCCAGCAGTGCAATTGCTGGGTCGTAGGGCAGGTCTATTTTTAACTCTTTGAGGAACCTCCACACAGTTTTCCAGAGTGGCTGCACCAGATCACATTCCCACCAACAGTGTAAGAGGGCTCCCTTTTCTCTGCATCCTCTCCAACATTTGTGGCTTCCTGTCTTGTGAATTTCCCCCATTCCCACTGGTGTGAGGTGGTATCTCATTGTGGTTTTGATTTGTATTTCCCTGATGGCAAGTGATGCAGAGCATTTTCTCATGTGCGTGTTGGCCATGTCTATGTCTTCCTCTGTAAGATTTCTGTTCATGTCTCTTGCCCATTTCATGATTGGATTGTTTGTTTCTTTGGTGTTGAGTTTAATAAGTTCTTTATAGATCTTGGATACTAGCCCTTTATCTGATACGTCATTTGCAAATATCTTCTCCCATTCTGTAGGCTGTCTTTTAGTTTTGTTGACTGTTTCTTTTGCTGTGCAAAAGCTTCTTCTCTTTAGATGAAGTCCCAATAGTTCAATAAATGGTGCTGGGAAAATTGGACATCCACATGCAGAATGACACTAGACCACTCCCTTGCATCATACACAAGATAAACTCAAAATGGATGAAAGATCTAAATGTGAGACAAGATTCCATCAAAATCCTAGAGGAGAACACAGGCAACACCCGGTTTTTTTTCTCCTTCAAGTATATACCTAACAGGGGAAATATTGGGTTGTGTGGTATTCCTATTTTCAATTTTTTGAGGAGCATCCCTATTGTTTTCAATAGTGGCTGTTTCTAAATTACTTTTTAAAGGATGTTTCTGTCATTTTCTTGTCTTTTACTTATTGATAAGATCAAGAAATAACCTATTTGTTAACCACATATGAGGCAAATATGCTTTTTTTTCTGTTAACCTTATTACTATGTCTTGTGTACAGCAACAGTTGTAAAACATCAGCCCCTTGCTGTGAGTCATTCTACTCTTTCATTTATAGTTTGGCTTATCTAGGATGTAGTCTCATCTTGGATATACAGTTAAGCAAGTTACAAACATTTTGGGCAATATTCTGGCTTAGAAGTAATATTCTTAGGAAAGAACCTTAGTTAGTACCTGGTAAGGGCATGTACTCAAAACATTAAAAAAACAAAAAACAAAAACATTGAGCAGAGGAAGCAATGCCCAGATTAACAGTTCAAAGGAAACAAGTATGGTCCCAAGTGAACATGGGGACCAAAGAAATGCTTTGATTTTGTCCCAGGAAGAGCTTACAGAATTAAACAACAAAGTTCACTGTTTTTTAAAGATGTTATTTATTTATTTATTCATGAGAGACACACAGAGAGAGGCTGAGAAGTCAGAGAAAGAAGCAGGGTCCCTCCAGGAAGCCTGATGCAGGACTGGATTCCAGGACCCTGGGATCATGACCTGAGCCAAAGGCAGACAGACACTCAATCACTGAGCCATGTTGGTGCCCTTTCACTGGGTCTTAATTAATTTTTATATAAATAGTACAAATTTTATCACAAGTTATGAATAAAATAGAAAAGAAAAAATTCTTATAACCTTATGGCTGTAATCTAAGCACTTTGAATTTTGAAGAATTCTCATGCAGTCATCTTTGCAATGTTTTTGTGGGCTGCAGTGCCTCTCTGTTTTTGGTTATTGTTTTTTTTTTTCATTGCTGATGGCTCATTGCACATTATTCACTGCAGTGCAGCCTCTGCTCTCTGCACCCTTTTTTAATCTGCCAAATAACACATTCATCCAGTTCTCCCTCCTATCGCTCTCTACCCAGATATGGGCCACAAAGAAGCCCAGGACTTCTGATTTTCCCATTATGATGGGAAAGGGACCAGAAGCACCTTAGTAATTTCTTTAGATCCACCATCGCCTTCCCATACTCCTCAACCCCCTCACCCATCCCCAACAATTACTTGAAGGGTGACCCTGTTTTCCCTTCTCTTCTTTACTTTAACTTGAGAGGCAACTCATAAGCCTTCATCCCTGCAAGCCTGTTAACTATTCATCTTCTGCAATGAGGCAAATGCTGCAAACCTCAATCTCCAGAATAGCAAAGTAACAAATATGAAGAAGATAAAGGATAATAACAATAAGGTTAGCAAAAGAAGAATTGGAAAATAAGAATCAGGGGCACCTGGGTGGCTCAGTAGTTGAGCATCTGCCTTTGGCTCAGGTCATGGTCCTGGGCTCCTGGGATTGAGTCCTGCATCAGAATAACCAGGGGAAGCCTGCTTCTCCCTCAGCCTATGTCTCTGCCTCTCTCTCTCTGTGTCTCTCATGAATAAAATCTTTTTTAAAAAGGAAGAGAAAAGTAAGAATCAGAGAGAGAGAGAGAAGTGGATGACTTTCAGGGTTGGTGCAGGTCCATATCCAACTACCATTGTCCAGGAACTAGACATGTAGTTCAAAGTCTGAAGTATGCTCTGATAACTGGTAGGAATTGTATAATTCCTAATCACTGGCTATATGATGTGGTACAAGGCACTTAACTTGGTCCACCTTATTTGTCTCCTCTTTAAAAGGATGATACTGATGGAAACAACATAGGCTACATGAAAAGATAATAAGAGGTAATTGCCTGGAACTGATTAGGCAATTAACAAACAATAACTAACATTTCAATCCATTATAATAGTCAGAATGCCCATTTAACATTTATTTTCTGCTTTTTTATCCTGAAGAAAAAAATTTTTTCTTTATGATATGGTCTTTCTTTAAAAAAAAAAAAAGTAACCTCAATATTTCCTTTCCCTTTATCCCCGCAGCCTCTGCTTTGGTTTAGAATTTCATCAACTCTCATTTACACTATTTCAAGAGCATAGTAACCAGTCTCCCTGGCAACAGTTTCCTCTCTACTTATTGCCCAAGGACTGATTTTCTTCCCTTGCTCCTCAACCCTTCCTATTATTGTATCTTCCCCGTCAAATGAATTTCAATGTCACACTCATAATACTTGTTATAATATTGTCTGTGTGACTGGTTAGTCCTTTTTTGCATATGAATAAATGTTTTTTCAGTAGTTGAAATTATAGCAGTGTGTAATTTTTATTCTGATTTTCACCTAGCAGTAATTTCACAACCCCTTTCCTGACTGTGAGAGAACACTAATTATTTTTCTAGACAACATGTGGATGCATGAGTGAAAAAAACATTACTCAATTAATTGTTATACACTGTTGTTGGAAACATAGGTTGTTTCTAATTATTCAGGGTTGCTTTAAATAATATTAGTGTCTGGGTATGCACTGTTATTTTCCTTACTTTTGACTGATTTCATCGTAAGATAAATTCTATGGAATCATGTCAGTGAAGAAAAGAGAAAATATTTTATGGTTGATAATGCTGTCAGCCGCTTTCCAAATGTAATGGCTCTACTCCACTAGCCCATGTTATATATTATTATGTCATTTTGATACAAGAGATGAATCACAAATTATCCCTTAAACCAATTTTACATTTAAGGAATGAAATTTTTTCATAATTTAATGATTATAAATTGTAATCTTTGCTTTAATTATTAACAAGGTTCAATTATCTACATTTCACTCTGTGCATGTGTGTAATTTGAAGCATAACTATTCACATAATTTGATTAATTATTACTTCCTTATTATTACTGCCTAGTACTCACTAGGAACTAATGAACATTTGATTAATGGAGAAGGCAACAATATCCCTGTAATATTTCTTGCAATGTTTCTTCTTGTTTCTATTGTTTTGTCATTGTTGAAGATGATGGACTTACTTCTTTCTTTTTCCCCATGTAGACTTTAATGCCATTTAGTGTGCTGACATTCATATATTCCTTTTCCTTTTTAGAATTTCCTTACCATCTTTTAGGAGTTTTATTGAGGTATAATTGAGAAACAAAAAAAGCACACATGGATGTATACATCTTGATGATTTGGGACATATGCATACAACCATAATAATATCACCACAATCAATATATAAACATATCCATTACCTCCAAAAATTTTCCATGTGTCCTTTTGTAGTTTCTGCATGTGTTTGTGTGTATGTCTGCAGAACATATGGTAACACTTATTTTCTTTTTTTTCCTTTCTTTAAATAACAAATTTATTTTTTATTGATGTTCAGTTTGCCAACATACAGAATAACACCCAGTGCTCATCCCATCAAGTGCCCCCCTTAGTGCCTGTTACCCATTCTCCCCCACCCCCAGCCCTCCTCCCCTTCCACCACCCCTAGTTCGTTTCCCAGAGTAAGGAGTCTTTATGTTCTGTATCCCTTTCTGATATTTCCCACACATTTCTTCTCCCTTCCCTTATATTCCCTTTCACTACTTTTTATATTCCCCAAATGAATGAGAACATACAATGTGTGTCCTTCTCCGATTGACTTATTATACTCAGCATAATACCCTCCAGTTCCATCCACGTTGAAGCAAATGGTGGGTATTTGTCATTTCTAATGGCTGAGTAATATTCCATTGTATACATATACCACATCTTCTTTATCCATTCATCTTTCGATGGACACTGAGGCTCCTTCCACAGTTTGGCTATTGTGGACATTGCTGCTAGAAACATCGGGGTGCAGGTGTCCTGGCGTTTCACTGCATCTGTATCTTTGGGGTAAATCCCCAACAGTGCAATTGCTGGGTCGCACCGGCAGGTCTATTTTTAACTCTTTGAGGAACCTCCACACAGTTTTCCAGAGTGGCTGCACCAGTTCACATTCCCACCAACAGTGTAAGAGGGCTCCCTTTTCTCTGCATCCTCTCCAACATTTGTGGCTTCCTGCCTTGTGAATTTTCCCCATTCTCACTGGTGTGAGGTGGTATCTCATTGTGGTTTTGATTTGTATTTCCCTGATGGCAAGTGATGCAGAGCATTTTCTAATGTGCGTGTTGGCCATGTCTATGTCTTCCTCTGTGAGATTTCTGTTCATGTCTCTTGCCCATTTCATGATTGGATTGTTTGTTTCTTTGGTGTTGAGTTTAATAAGTTCTTTATAGATCTTGGAAACTAGTCCTTTATCTGATACGTCATTTGCAAATATCTTCTCCCATTCTGTACGTTGTCTTTTAGTTTTGTTGACTGTATCATTATGTCAATTATAAGTACTATACAGCAGGTCTCTAGAACTTATTGATCTTGTACAATTGAGACTTTAATCATTGAACAACTCCATATTTACCCCTACCCTCAGTTCCGGTCACCATTCTTTTCTTTGCTTCTAAGAGCTTGACTATCTTATATAACCTATAAAATTGGAATTATGTAGTAATTGTCTTATGTGACTGGCTCATTTCACAAAGAATAATGTCTTCTAGATTCATCCATGTTGGTGCAAATGACAGGATTTCCTTTTTTAATAATATTCCATTGTATGTATATACCACATTTTCTATATCCATTTACCTGATAATGAAAATTTGGTTCACCTTTACACCTTAGTTATTGTACATAATGCTGGATGGAAAAGGGGTTGCAAATATTTCTTCCAGATCTTGATTTCAATTATTTTTATTATATTTTATGGATATAAAACCATAATGGAATTTCTGGATCTTGTGATAGATAGTTATATATATATAAACAATGAACAATCTGCAAAGGACGTAAAGAAAAGAAAACAATGCCATCTACAATGCTATCAAAAATAACCAAGTATTTGGAAATAAACTTACACAAGGAGGTGAAAGACTTGTCCACTGGAAGCTGTAAAACACTGAAGAAATAAATTAAGGGGGACACAAATAAATGGAAATACACCCATGCTTACAGGTTGGAAGAATTAATATAACTAAAATGTGCATAATATACAAAGAGATTTACAAATTCAGAGCCATCTCTATCAAAATCCCAATGACAATTTTTGCAGAAATTTAAAAAAATCCTAAAACTCGTACATAGCCACAAATGATCCTGAATAGCCAAACAATTTTGTGAAAAAAAGAACAATGCTAGAGACATCACACTTCCTAACTTCAAAATACATTACAAAGCTATATCAGTTAAAACAGCATGTTACTGGCATAAAAAAAGAAAACATAAAAACCAATTGAATAGAATAAAGAAACTAGAAAAAGAAATACACATACATCGTCAGCTAAGTTTCAATAAGGATATCAAAAACTAACAGGGGAAAGGATCTTCAACAAATGATGCTGGGAAAATTAGATATCCACGTGCCATAGAATGAAATTAGACCCCTATCTTACACCATAAACACAAATCAACACAAAATGGATTAAATACTAAATGTAAGACCTGAAGGTATAAAAAATTTTGAGCAAAAAATAAACAGGAGAAAACATCGACATTGGCCTTGGCAATGATCTCAGGGATTTGATACCTAGCATATATGAAGTAAATAAAAAAATTAAGTGGGACTATATCAAAATAAAGAAGCATCTGCAGAGCAAACAATCAACTGAGTGGGGAAGAAAACAAAAAAATTAGGAATGGTAGAAGATATTTGCAAATCACCTGCACGGCAAAATGTTAATATCCAAAATATAGAAGACTTTCCTACAACTCAGTAGCAAAAATAAATAAATAAATAAACAAACAAACAAACAAATAAATAATTGAACTCCAATTTAAAAAATCATCAAAAAAAAAAAAAAAGCTAGTGGTCTTTTCTGGGACATACCCCAGAGGACACTGCACTGTGTCCTGAAGAGAAAGTTGGCAAACAACTCCAGAGCAGACAGCATGGAAACAACAATCTGAAAAGCACCTGGAGCACACAGTGGGAAAATTATTTGCTCTTCTCATAACATGTCCCCGAGATAGTATTCACAGAGACACCTCTGGGAACAAAGCCCCTGCCTGGCACCATTTCTCTCCCTTGCCCTTCAGCATAACACAGAGCCATCTGTGGGAAGTTGAGCAGCACCAATAAAGGGTGCATAACATGCATACACCAAGCCCCACACCACTGTGTTTTGGTGGGACTTCTCATCTTGTCACATTTTCCTCAGTCCCAGTGTGGTGGGCTGACTCCTCCCTCAGAAGGCCAGCACAGACTCATGCCCATACCATGACCCCTAAGCAGAGAGTTCTGGCATGCCTCATTTCGCAAGCACGTGCACCTAGTTAAAACTCACCAAGTTCAGGCCAGGGACCAAATGCTTCCCACTGCAGGCAATGAGAGCTTCCACAAATGACTGGCCTGAAGAATAGAGTAGCCAACACAACAGAGCAAAAACAGCACCATCAAGAGACTCTTCCTGAAATGCCACGCCCTACACACTAAACACCTCTTTTTCATAAGGCCATTATTTTCAGGAGCAAGAGATATAATTGGGTTTTCAAACACAGAGAAGGTTGCAGAGACTTAGACAAAATGCAAGATGGAGCAATTTATCCCAAATGAAAGAACAAGATAAGGCCATGGATCAAGATGTAAATAAAACAGGTATTAAGCTGAGTGAAGTAAGTCAATCGGAGGATAATCATTATACGTTTTCACTCATATGGGGAATTAAAAAAATAGTTAAAGGGATTATTAGGGGAAAGGAGAGAAAATGAGTGGGAAAAATCAGAGAGGGTGATAAATCATGAGACTCCTACCTTTGGGAAATGAACAAGGGGTAGTGGAAGGGTAGGTAGGCAGGGAGATGGGGTGACTGGGTGACGGGCACTGAGAAGGGCACTTGACGGGATGAGCACTGGGTATTATACTATATATTGGCAAATAAAACTTCAATAACAAATATACAAAAAACCCCAGATATAAATAACATGCCTGTTTTTTTTAATTTAAATCAACAATCATAAGAATATACGCTGGGCTTGAGAAAACCATAGAAGACATCAGTGAGACTATTGTAACAGAGACAAAATAGATGAAAGAAACAGTTGGAAATGAAGATTGCAATAAATTAAATGAGAAACATGCAAAGAGGGCAGCCCGGGTGGCTCAGCAGTTTAGTGCCACCTTCAGCCCAGGGCCTGATCCTGGAGACCCAGGACCTAGTCCGAAGTCAGGTTCCCTGTATAGAGTCTGCTTCTCCCTCTGCCTGTGTCTCTGCTTCTCTCTCTCCCCACCCTTCTATGTATCTCATGAATAAATAAATAAAATCTTAAAAAAACATGCAAAGAACAGCAGGCCAGAGGAAGCAGAGGAATGATTTAGTGACCTAGAATACAAAGCAATGGAAAGAAATGAAGCTGAACAAAAATGTGAAAGCAGAAATATAGAACATGAAATAGACTTAGGGAACTCAACGACTCCATCAAACATAACATCATTCAAGTTATAAGAGTCCCAGAAGAAGAAGAAGAGAGAAAAGGGCACAGAAAATTTATTTGAAGAAATATGAGCTGAAACTTTCCTAATCTGGAGAAGGAAACACACATCCAGATCGAGGAGATACAGAGAATTCCCATAAAAATAAAAACTAACAGGCCAACACCAAAATTTTCAAAATATACTGATAAAGAGAAATATTAAAGGATTAAGATAAAAGAAATCCATTACTTACAGGGGAAAACACATAAAGCTGTCTGGAAATTTCTCAACTGAATCATGGCAAACTAGAAGGGAGTGCCATATTCAAATTGCTGAATGGGAAAAATCTACAGCCCAGAATATTCTATTTAGCAAGGCTATCATTCAGAATAGAGAGATAAAAAGTTTTCCAGACAAACAAAAACTAAAGGAATTCAAGACAACTTAACCAGCCTTTCAAGATATGTTAAAGTGAACTCTTTGACTGGAAAGGAGAAATCAAAAGTGACAAAGAGAAAAAAAAATGAACAGAGAAAATTTCCAGAAACAAAGGAGTAATAAAATGGCACAAATATGTATCTATCAAGAATCAATTTGAATGTAAATGGACTAAATGCAACAATCAAAAGACATAGGGAGTCAGAATGGGTAAAAAAAAAAATCCATATGCATGCAGCCTACAAGAAACTTTTTTTATTTTATTATGTTTTTTATTTTTTTAAAGATTTTATTTATTTATGCATGAGAGACACACACAGAGAGTCAAAGACACAGGCAGAGGGAGAAGCAGACCCCACACAGAGAGCCCGTTGTGGGACCCAATTCCGGGTCCCCAGGATCCCACCCTGGGCTGAAGGCGGCACTAAACCACTGAGCCCCCCACCCTATATATTGTTTTTTTATTTTATTTTATTATTTTATTTTATTTTATTTTATTTTGCTTAATTTTATTTTATGAAACTCAATTTAGACCTAAAGACAACTGCAGATTGTAACGGAGAATATGGGAAAAAAAAATTATCATGCATGGATGGCAAGAGAAAGCCAGAGTAACAATACATATATTGAACAAAGTATACTTTAAAACAAAAACTATAACAAGACAAAGAAGAGTACTGTATAATAAAAAGGGGACAATCCAATAAGAATATATAACAATTCTACATGTTTATGCACCCATCACTGGAACACCCAAATATATAAAACAATTAAAAACAAACATAAAAGAACTAATTGATAATAATACAATAATTGTAGGGACTTCAACACTCCATTTACATTAATGGACAGATCATCAAAACAGAAAATAAACAAGGACATAATGGTTTTGAATAACACACTTGACCAGATGGGTTTAAGAAATAAACTCAGAACATTTCATCCAGAAAAATACACATTATTTTCAGGTGCACATGGGGCATTCAGAATAGATCACATACTAGGTCACAAAATAGGCCTGAACAAATATAAAATGATTGAATTCATACCATGCACCTTTTCTGACTACAATGCAAAGAAACTAGAAGACAAGCACAAGAAAAAACCTGGAAAACCACAAATACATGACAGTTAAACAACATGCTACAAAAATGAATGGGATAACAAGGAAACCAAATAAGAACTAAAAAAAACCCCACATGGCAACAAATGAAAATGAAAACACAGTCATCCAAAAGCTCTGGGATGCTGCAAAGCAGTTCTTTTTTTTAATAATAAATTTATTTTTTATTGGTGTTCAATTTGCCAACATACAGAATAACACCCAGCGCTCATCCCGTCAAAGCAGTTCTAAAGGGAAGTATGTACCAGTGAAGGACTACTTAAGAAGCAAGAAAAATCTAAATAAACAATCTAATATTATACCTAAAGGAACTAGAAATAGAACAACACATGAAACATAAGCTAGCAGAAGGATGGGAATACTAAATATTAGTGCAGTAATAAATGATAGAGAGACTAAAAAAAATACAGTAGATCAATGAAACCAGGATGTGGGTTCTTCAAAAAAAAATGATAAACCCCTAGCCAGACTTATCAAAAAAGAAGAGAAAGGACCCAAATAAATAAAATCGCAAATGAGGGGGGAAAAATAACAACCAACACCACAGAAATACAAACAATGATTAGAGGACTTTATGAAAAACTAAATGCCAATAAATTGGACAACCTGAAAGAAATGGATAAATTCTTAGAAACAAAAAAATTCTTAGAAACATATAAATAACCAAAACCAAAAGAGGACAGGACAGATAGAAATAGAAATAGAAAATAGAAAACTTGAACAAACTGATAACCAACAAATAAAATGAATCATTAATCAAAAACTTCCAATAAACAAATGTGCAGGGACAGATCACTTCACAGGAGAATTCTACCAAGCATGTAAAGAAGAGTCAACTCCTATTCTTCTCATACTATTAAAAAAAAAATGGAAAAGGAGGAAAATGTCCAAATTCATTCCATGAAGTCAGCATTACTCTGATGCCAAAACTAGATAAAGACTCTACTAAAAGGGAGAACTACAAGTTAATATCCCTGATGAACATAGATGCAAAAATTCACAATAAAATACTAGCAAACTAAATCCAACAATACATTAAAGGAATTATTCACCAGTATCATGTGGGATTTACTCCATGTCACAAGCAGGGTTCAATATTTGCAAATCAATCAACATGATACACTACATTAATAAAAGGAAGGATAAGAACCATATGATCCTCTCAATGGAGGCAGAAAAAGCATCTGACAAAGTACAATTATCTGTTCATGATAAAAACCCTCAACAAAGTAGGGATAGAGGGACATACTTCAACATAATAAATGCTGTATACAAAACTACCATAGGTAATATTATCCTTAATAGGAAGAAACTGAGAACTTATCCTCAATGGTCGGGAGCAATATAGGGATGTCCACCCTTCACCAGTGTTATTTAACACAGTACTGGAAGTATCAACACAACAATCAGACAACAAAAAGAAATAAAAAGGCATCTAAATCAGCAAGGACAAAGTAAAAAGTTTGTTATATGCAAATAACACAATACTCTATAGAAAAATTTAAAGACCACCAGAAAACAGCTAGAACTGACAAATCAATCCAGTAAAATTCTAGGATATAAAGTCAATATTCAGAAATATTCAATTAATAATTAAGGAGTAGAAATAGAAATTAAGGAATCAATCTCATTTACAATTGCACCAAAAGCCATACTATATCCAGGAATAAATCTAACCAAAGAGATAAGGACTTGTACTCGGAAAACTAAAATAATGATGAAAGAAATTGAAGACAGCATTAAGTAAATGGAAAGACATTCTGGGCAGCCCCAGTGGCTCAGCGGTTTAGTGCTGCCTTCAGTCCAGAGCCTGATCCTGGAGACCCAGGATTGAGTCCCACATCAGGCTCCCTGCATGGAGCCTGCTTCTCCCTCTGCTTGTGTCTCTGCCTCTGTGTCTCTCATTAATAAATAAAGTATTAAAAAAAGACTTTCCAACCTTATGGATTGGAAGAAAAAATATTTTTAACATGTCTATACTACCAAAAGCAATCTTCAAAGTTAATGCAATCCTTATCCAAATACCAATGATATTTTTCACAGAGCTAGAACAAACAATCCTAAAATTTGTATGGAACCACAAAAACCCAGAATAGCCCAAATAACCTTGAAGAGGAAAAGCAAAGATGGAGGCATCACAGTTGTAGACTTCAAGTTATTTTACAAAGCTGTAGTAATCAAAACAGTATGGTACTAGCACAGAAATATAAAAATAGATCACTACAACAGAATAGAAATTCCAGAAATAAACCCACAACTATATGGTCAATTAATCAATGACAAAGCAGGAAATCATAGCCAATGCAAAAAAGACAGTCTCTTCCACAGATGGTGTTGGGTAAACTGGACAGCAACATGGGAAAGAATGTAAGTGGACCACTTTCTTACATTATATTCCAAACAAATTCAAAATGGATTAAAGACCTAAATATGAGACAAAAAAAGCAATCAAAATCCCAGAGGAAAACGCTGGCAGTAGCCTCTTTGGCATTGGCAACTTCTTTTTAGATATGTCTCCTGAAGCAAAGGAAATAAAAGCAAAAATAAACTAGTGGGACTTCATCAAAATAAAAATATTTTGCACAGTGAAGGTAACAACAAAACTAAAAGGCAACTATGGAGTAGGAGAATATATTTTCAAATGATATATCTGATAAAGAGTATCCAAAATCTACAAGAACTTGTACAACTCAATACCCCCCCCCCAAAAAATAAACAAATTTAAAAAATAGGAGGAATTCATGAATAAACATTTTCCAAAGAAGTCATACACATGACAAAAGACAGGTGAAAAGATGCGCAACATCACTGATTATCAGGGAAATACAAGTAAGGGAAAAAAAGCTACAATGAGATATAACTTCACACTTGTCGTAATGGCTAAAATCAACAATACAAGAAATAGGAAGTGTTGATGAGGATGTAGAGAAAGAGGAATCTTCCTGAACTGATAGTAGGAGGGTAAACCGGTGCAGCCATTCTGGAAAACAGTATGGAGGTTACTCAAAAAGTTAAAAATAGGGATCCCTGGGTGGCGCAGCGGTTTGGCGCCTGCCTTTGGCCCAGGGCGCGATCCTGGAGACCCCGGATCGAATCCCACATCAGGCTCCCGGTGCATGGAGCCTGCTTCTCCCTCCGCCTGTGTCTCTGCCTCTCTTTCTCTCTCTGTGACTATCATAAAAAAAAAAAAGTTAAAAATAGAACTACTCTATGATTTAACAATTGCATTAATGGTTATTTACCCAAAGGATACAAAAATACTTTTTTTCAGAGGGATACATACATCCCAATATTTAGAGCAGCAACATCTATAATAGGCAAATTATGGAAACAGCCCAAGTGTGCATAAACTGATGAATGAATAAAGAAGTGGTATTATATATTAGATAATATAGAATGGAATATTAGCAATAAAAAGAATGAAATATTGCCATTTGCAATGACATGGATGGAGCTAGAGAGTATTATGCTAAGAGAAGTCAAAAAACAGACTCAACTATAGACAACAAGAGGGATCTTAGGGGGATCTCTGGGTGGCTCAGTGGTTTAGAGGCACCTTCGGCCCAGGGCATGATCCTGGAGTCCCGGGATCGAGTCCCGCATCAGGCTCCCTGCATGGAGCCTACTTCTCCCTCTGCCTGTGTCTCTGCCTCTCTCTCTCTCTTTCTCTGTGTGTAACTCTCATGAATAAATAAATAAAATCTTAAAAAAAAGAGGGGCCTTGGGTGGGAGTGTTGGTTAAATAGGTGCTGGGAATTAAGTAGGATACTTGTGATGAGCATTAGGTGTTGTATGGAAATGCTGAATCACTATATTGTACACTTGACACTAATATTACAGTCTATTTTTACTAACTGGAATTTAACTAAACACCTAAAAATATATTTAGTTTATTTTTTTTCTTAGTAGTATTCCATGATATAGATGCATGGTCAACATTATAAGCAGTTAGGAAAATGCAAATTAACTACATTTAATAAGGTGTTTGTTGAAGGGTACCTAAATTTTTTCCAGTTGTTAACTTATTATAAATAAATATGTTATAAACATTCATATATAGGTTTTGTGTAAACACACATTCTCATTTTTTTGGGGGGGGGAGTTCAATTTCTGATTAGTATAGTAGTTATATGTTTACATTTTAAATAAACTGCCTATTTCTAGAGTGGCTATATAATTTTAGATTTCCACCAGCTAAGTATGAATGATCCAGTTTCTCTGCATATTAGCACCATCTCATGTTGTCCTTTTCTAAAATATTTTATCAATTCATTCATGAGAGACACAGCGAGAGAGAGAGAAGCAAAGACACCGGCAGAGGGAGAAGCAGGCTCCAGGCAGGGAGCCCGATGTGGGACTCGACTCAATCCTAGGACTCCAGGATCACACTCTGGGCCAAAGGCAGGTGCTAAATCACTGAGCCACCCAGGGATCCCCCATGTGGTCCTTTTTAAAAAAAATTATGTATTCTGACATGTGTATCTCATTATGTAGTTAATTTGCGTTTTCCTAACTGCTTATAATGTTGACCATATTTTCACGTATGTATTTGCCATCTGCATATCTTCTCCCGTTAAATCCTTCTTTATTTCTATTGCCCAGTCTTTTTAGCTTTTTCTTCCCTATAGGATTCCAAGAGTTATTTATTTATTTTTTTTCCAAGAGTTATTTAAATATTCTAGGTATGAGACCTTTACCAAATGTGGTTTACAAATATTTCTTCCCAGTATTTTTTAAATGATCTTAACAGGATCTTTCACAGAGAAAAAAAATTATAACAGTAATTTTAATAAGGTCCAGCTCATCAACTTCTCCTGTTATGGATTTTATTTTTAATCTAATAACTTTTTGTTACCTTTGTTGTATATCTGGAAATTTATCTTGTATGCATTTTTTAACATTTTATGTTTAAGCTTTACGTTTATGTCTGTAATCCATTTTGAAGTAATATTTTGGATAAGGTATGAAAGCTCAAGGTTGATTGTTTTGTCTATGGATATTCAATTCCTCTAGTACTGTTAGTTGAAAAGACTTATTTATTCATTGAATTGTTTTTGTTACTTTGTTAAAAATCAGATGACCATATTTATGAGGAAGTGTGTTTCTAAGTTCTATATGCTCTTCAATTAACCAATGTGTCTATCTCTATGCAAAATCACACACTCTTGTTTATCAAGATATAACTCACATATCATAAAATTTATTATTTTAAAGTGTAGAATTCAGTATTGCTTAGTGTCTCAGCCAGATTTTGGAACCAACATTACTATCCAATCCCAGCACATTTTGTTACCCCTAAAATAAACTACATATCTATTACCAGTCATGATTTATTCCCTAAAACATCAAGAACACTGGCAACCACTGATCTGCTTTTTACCTATAGGGTTTGCATATTCTGGTCATTTTAGATAAATGGAATCACAATATGTGGCTTTTTGTTTATTTTGTGTCTACCATATTAAGGGTAGCATAATGTTTTCAAGATTCATTTATAATGTTGTAACATGTATCAATATTTTACACTTCATTCCTCTTTTATATGTATAATTTTTATTGGAGATAGGTTTGCCAACATATAGTATAAAACCCAGTGCCCATCCCATGAAGTGCCCACCTCAGTGCCCACCCAGCCACCCCATCCCCAACCCACTTCCCTTTCCACTACTCCTTATTCTTTCCCAGAAGTAGGAGTTTCTCATGTTTTGCCACCCTCTCTGATTTATCCCACTCATTTTCTCTCCTTCCCCTTTAATCCCTTGCACTACTTTTTATATTCCCCATATGGGTGAAACCATATGATGATTGTCCTTCTCCAATCGACTTACTTCACTCAGCATAATACCCTCCAGTATGAGTAACATTCCATTGTATATGTTTACCGTATCTTTATCCATTTGTCTGTTGATGGACACCAAGTCTCCTTCCACAATTTGGCTATTGTGGACATTGCTGCTAGAAACATTGGGGTGCAGGTGTCTCGGCTTTTCACTGCATCTGTATCTTTGGGGTAAATCTCCAGTAGTGCAATTGCTGGGTCGTAGGGTAGCTCTATTTTGAACTCTTTGAGAAACCTTCACATAGTTTTCCAGAGTGGCTGCACCAGTTCATATTCCCACTAACAGTGCAAGAGGGTTCCCCTTTCTCCACATCCTCTCCAACATTTGTTGTTTCCTGTCTTGTTAATTTTCCCCATTCTCACTGGTGTGAGATGGTATCTAATTGCAGTTTTGAATTGTATTTCCCTGATGGCCAGTGAGGCAGAACATTTTCTCATGTGCTTGTTAGCCATGTCTATGTCTTCTTTGGTGAAATTTCTGTTCATGTCTTTTGCCCATTTCATGATTGGATTGTTTGCTTCTTTGCTGTTGAGCTTAATAAGTTATTCATAGATCTTGGATACTAGCCCTTTATCTGATATGTCATTGGCAAATACCTTCTCCCATTCTGTAGGTTGTCTTTTAGTTTTGTTGACTGTATCCTTTGCTGTGCAAAAGCTTCTTATCTTGATGAAGTCCCAATAGTTCATTTTTGCTTTTGTTTCCCTTGCCTTCATGAATGTATCTTGCAAGAAGTTGCTGTGGCCAAGTTCATAAAGGGTGTTGCCTGTATTCTCCTCTAGGATTTTGATAGATTCTTGCCTCACATTTAGATCTTTCATCCATTTTGAGTTTATCTTTGTGTGTGGTGTAAGGAAAGGTCCAGTTTCATTCTTCTGCACCTGGCTGTCCAATTTTTCCAGCATCATTTATTGAAGAGACTGTCCTTCCAGTGCATAGTGTTTCCTGTTTGTTGAATATTAGTTGACCATAGAGTTGCGGGCCCATTTCTGGGTTCTCTATTCTGTTCCATTGATCTATGTGTCTGTTTTTGTGCCAGTACCACACTGTGTAGATGATCACAGCTTTGTAGCACAGCTTGAAATCCGGCATTGTGATGCCCCCAGCTCTGGTTTTCTTTTTCAATATTCCCCTGGCTATTGGGGGTCTTTTCAGGTTCCACAAATCTTAAAATTATTTGTTCCAACTCTCTGAAGAAAGTATTTTTTTCTGCTAAAGGATATTCCATTATATGGTTAGGCCATACCATGTCTTCTTTTGTATTTCTCAGTTGATATATATTTGAGTTATTTCCACCTTTTGGCTGTTGTGAATAGTGCTTTCTTTTTTTGTTAAGATTTTGTTTATTCATGAGAGACAGAGCTAGAAACAGAGACAAAGGCAAAGAGAGAAGTAGTATCCCTACAGGGATCCTGATGTGGGACTTGATCCCAAGGCCCCAATATCGCAACCTGATCAATGGCAGATGCTCAACTACTGAGCCACCCACGTGACCTGTGAATAGTGAGTGCTTCTATGAACATTTTGTACAAGTATTTATTTCAGTGCAAGTTCTAAATTCTTTGGGGTATATACCTAGAAGTGGAATTGGTAAGTCACATGGTAATTTAGGTTTAACTTTTTTAGGTACTGTCCTATTGCTTTCCAATGTGGCAGTGCCACTTTATATTTTCATTTGCAATTTATAAGGATTCTAGCTTTGCAATAGATTTTTCCCTTGAATAGCATGGAGGTTAAAGACACTGAACCCTCATTCAGTCAAAAATCCACATATAAGTTTGATTCCCCAAAAATGTAACTACTAATAACCTACTATTGACTGGAAGCCTTACTGATAAACAGTTAACACATATTTTGTCTATTTTGTGTATTATATGCTGTTTTTAGGTAAAGTAAGCTAGAGTAAAGTAAATATTACAAAATATCATAAGGAAGAAAAAAACTGAAGGTAGCTGAAAATTATTATGTTACTTCAGGATATACAACAGTTAGGGTTTATTCTTTCTTTTTTCTCAAGTTTTTATTTATTTATTTATTTACTTATTATTTATTTATGTATTTCTGTATGTATGTATGTATGTATTTATTTTATAATAAATTTATTTTTTATTGGTGTTCCATTTGCCAACATACAGAATAACACCCAGTGCTCATGCCGCCAAGTGCCCCCTTCGGTGCCCGTCACCCATTCATGCCCACCCCCACCCTCCTCCCCTTCAACTACCCCTAGTTCATTTCCCAGAGTAAGTAGTCTTTATGTTCTGTCTCCCTTTCTGATATTTCCCACACATTTCTTCTCCCTTCCCTTCTATTCCCTTTCACTATTATTTATATTCCCCAAGTAAATGAGAACATATGCTTGTCCTTCTCCGATTGACTTATTTCACTCAGCATAATACCCTCCAGTTCCATCCACGTTGAAGCAAATGGTGGGTATTTGTCATTTCTAATGGCTGAGTAATATTCCATTGTATACATAAACCACATCTTCCTTATCCATTCATCTTTAGATGGACACCGAGGCACCTTCCACAGTTTGGCTATTGTGGACATTGCTGCTACAAACATCAGGGTGCAGGTGTCCTGGCATTTCATTGCATCTGTATCTTTGGGGTAAATCCCCAACAGTGCAATTGCTGGGTCGTAGGGCAGGTCTATTTTTAACTCTTTGAGGAACCTCCACACAGTTTTCCAGAGAGGCTGCACCAGTTCACATTCCCACCAACAGTGTAAGAGGGTTCCCTTTTCTCTGCATCCTCTCCAACATTTGTGGTTTCCTGCCTTGTGAATTTTCCACATTCTCACTGGTGTGAGGTGGTATCTTATTGTGGTTTTGATTTGTATTCCCCTGATGGCAAGTGATGCAGAGCATTTTCTCATGTGTATGTTGGCCATGTCTATGTCTTCCACTGTGAGATTTCTCTTCATGTCTTTTGCCCATTTCATGATTGGATTGTTTGTATCTTTGGTGTTCAGTTTAATAAGTTCTTTATAGATCTTGGATACTAGCCCTTTATCTGATACGTCATTTGCAAATATCTTCTCCCATTCTTTAGGTTGTCTTTTAGTTTTGTTGCCTGTATCCTTTGCTGTGCAAAAGCTTCTTTTCTTGATGAAGTCCCAATAGTTCATTTTTGCTTTTGTTTCTTTTGCCTTCGTGGATGTATCTTGCAAGAAGTTACTGTGGCCAAGTTCAAAAAGGGTGTTGCCTGTGATCTTCTCTAGGATTTTGATGGAATCTTGTCTCACATTTAGATCTTTCATCCAGTTTGAGTTTATCTTTCTGTATGGTGAAAGAGAGTGGTCTAGTGTCATTATTCTGCATGTGGATGTCTAATTTTCCCAGCACCATTTATTGAAGAGAATGTCTTTCTTCCAATGGATAGTCTTTCCTCCTTTCTCAAATATTAGTTGACCATAAAGTTCAGGGTCCACTTCCGGGTTCTCTATTCTGTTCCATTGATCTATGTGTCTGTTTTTGTGCCAGTACCACACTGTCTTGATGACCACAGCTTTGTAGTACAACCTGAAATCTGGCATTGTGATGCCCCCAGCTATGGTTTTCTTTTTTAAAATTCCCCTGGCTATTTGGGGTCTTTTCTGATTCCACACAAATCTTAAAATAATTTGTTCTAACTCTATGAAGAAAGTCCATGGTATTTTGATAGGTATTGCATTAAATGTGTTAATTGCCCTGGGTAACATTGACATTTTCACAATATTAATTCTGCCAATCCATGAGCATGGAATATTTTTCCATCTCTTTGTGTCTTCCTCAATTTCTTTCAGAAGTGTTCTGTAGTTATTAGGGTATAGATCCTTCACCTCTTTGGTTAGGTTTATTCCTAGGTAGCTTATGCTTTTGGGTTCAATTGTAAATGGGATTGACTCCTTAATTTCTCTTTCTTCAGTATCATTGCTAGTGTATAGAAATGCCAGTGACTTCTGGCATTGATTTTGTATCCTGCCATGCTACCAAATTGCTGTATGAGTTCTAGCAATCTTGGCATGGAGGCTTTTGGGATTTCTATGTAGAGTATCATGTCATCGGCAAAGAAGGAGAGTTTGACTTCTTCTTTGCCAAGTTGAATGCCTTTAATGTCTTTTTGTTGTCTGATTGCTGAGGCTAGGACTTCTAGTACTAGGTTGAATAGCAGTGGTGAGAGTGGACATCCCTGTCGTGTTCCTAATCTTACGGGAAAGGCTCTGAGTGCTTCTCCACTGAGAATGATATTTGCTGTGGACTTTTCATAGATGGCTTTTAAGATGTTGAGGAATGTTCCCTCTATCCATACACTCTGAAGAGTTTTGATCAGGAATGAATGCTGTATTTTGTCAAATGTTTTCTCTGCATCTAATGAGGGGATAATTTGTTTCTTGGTTTTTCTCTTGCTGATATGATGAATCACACTGATTGTTTAAGAGTGTTGAACCAGCCTTGTGTCCCAGAAATAAATCCTACTTTGTCATGGTGAATAATTTTCTTAATGTGCTGTTGGATCCTATTGGCTAGTATCTTGTTGAGAGTTCTTGCATCTATGTTCATCAGGGATATTGGTCTGTAATTCACCATAACCCAGTCACCCCAACCCCCCGCCCACCTCCCCTTCCACTACCCTTTGTTCATTTCCCAGAGTTAGATATCTCTCATGTTTTCTCACCCTCATTGATATTTTCACTCATTTTCTCTCCTTTCCCTTTATTTCCTTTCACTAATTTTTATATTCTCCAAATGAATGAGACCATGTAATGTTTGTCCTTTTCTGATTGACTTATTTCACTCAGCACAATACCCTCCAGGTCCCTCCATGTCGAAGCAAATAGTGGGTATTTGTCATTTCTAATGGCTCAGTAATATTTCATTGTATACATATACCACATCTCTTTATCCATTCATCTTTTGATGGACACCAAGGCTCCTTCCACAGTTTGGCTATTGTGAACATTGCTGCTAGAAAAATTGGGGTGCAGGTGTCCCCGTGTTTCATTGTATCTGTATCTTTGGGGTAAATCCCCAGCAGTGCAATTGCTGGGTCATAGGGCAGATCTATTTTTAACTCTTTGAGGAACCTCCACACAGTTTTCTAGAGTGGCTGCACCCGTTCACATTCCCACCAACAGTACAAGAGGATTCCCCTTTCTCCACATCCTCTCCAACATTTGTTGTTTCCTGCCTTGTTAGTTTTCCCCATTCTCACTAGTGTGAGGCAGTATCTCATTGTGGTTTTGATTGTAGTTTCCTGATGCCCAGTGATGCGGAACATTTTCTCATGTGCTTGTTGACCATGTCTATGTCTTTTTGGTGAAATTTCTGTTCATGTCTTTTTCCCATTTCAGGATTGGATTGTTTGTATCTTTGGTGTTGAGTTTAATAAATTCTTTATAGATCTTGGATACTAGCCCTTTATCTGATACGTCATTTGAAAATATCTTCTCCCATTCTGTAGGGTTCTTTTAGTTTTGTTGACTGTTTTTTTTTTTTTGTGCAGAAGCTTCTTATCTTGATGAAATCCCAATAATTCATTTTTGCTTTTGTTTCTCTTGCCTTCATGGATGTATCTTGCAAGAAGTTTCTGTGGCCAAGTTCAAAAATGGTGTTGCCTGTGTTCTCTTGTAGGATTTTGATGGAATCAAAGAGGTAAAGTATCTATGCCCTAAAAACTACAGAACACTTCTGAAAGAAATTGAGGAAGACACAAAGAGGTGGAAATATATTCCTTGCTCATGGATTGGAAGAATTAGTATTGTGAAAATGTCAATGTTACCTGGGGCAAATGACACATTTAATGCAATCCCTATCAAAATACCATGGACTTTTTTCAGAGAGTTGGAACAAATCATCTTAAGATTTGTGTGGAATCAGAAAAGACCCAGAATAGCCAGAGGAATATTAAAAAAGAAAACCATAGCTGGGGGCATCGCAATGCCAGATTTCAGGTTATACTACAAAGCTGTGGTCATCAAGACAATGCTGTACTGGCACAAAAATAGACACATAGATCAATGGAACAGAATAGAGAATCCAGAAGTGGACCCTCATCTTTATGGTCCAGTGATATTCGACAAAGCAGGAAAGACTATACACTGGAAAAAAGACCGTCTCTTCAATAAATGGTTTTGGGAAAATTGGACGTCCACATGCAGAAGAACGAAACTAGACCATTCTCTTACACCATACACAAAGATAAACTCAAAGTGGATGAAAGATCTAAATGTGAGTCAAGTTTTCATTTAAATTCCAGTTAACATACAGTTTAATATTAGTTTCAGGTGTAGAATTTAGTGATTCCACACTTAAATACAACATCCACTGCTCATCACAAGGACACTCCTTAATCCCCATCATTTAACCCATCCCTGTATCCAACTCTCCTGCGGTAACCAACACTTTGTTCTCTGTAGTTAAGAGTCTAGCGTGACAGAACATGACAGACTCCTAACTCTGGGAAATGAACAGAGTAGTGGAAGTGGTTGTGGGCAGGGGGATGGGGTGACTAGGTGATGGGCACTGAGGGGGGCACTTGATGGGATGAGCCCTGGGTGTTATACAATATGTGGCAAATCAAACTACAATAAAAATATACAAAAAGTCTGTTTCTTGGGGATGCCTGGGTGACTAACCGTTAAGTGTCTGCCTTCATGCTCAGGGCGTTATCCTGGAGTCTCGGGATTGAGTTCCTAATTGGGCTCCCTGCATGAAGCCTGCTTCTCTCTCTGCCTATGTCTCTGCCTCATTCTCTCTCTCTCTCTCTCTCTCTCTGCCTTTCATGAATAAGTAAATAATATCTTTAAAGAAAATAAGGTCCTGTTTCTTGGATTTTCTCTCTTTTTCCTCTGATGTTCATTCTACACCACCACAAATGTTAAGATTTCATTATTTTTGATGGCTGAGTTATATATATAACTTATTTCACTTATTCTTTATCCATTCATTAGTAGACAGACATTTTGGCTTTTCCCATCATTTGACTATTGTTGATAAAGCTGCTGTAAACATAGGGTGCATGTATCTCTTTGAATTAGTATTTTTTTATCCTTTGGTTAAATACCCAGTAATGCAATTCTTGGATTGTAAGGTAGTTCTAGTTTTAACTTTTTGAGAAACTTCCACAATGTTTTTGAGAATTGCTGGAACAGTTTGCATTCCCTCTAACAGTGTAAGAGAGTTCCCCTTTCTCTGCATCCTTGGCAATACCTGTTGTTTCCTGGGTTGTAAATATTATCCATTTTGACAGGGGTGAGGTAATATCTCATTGTAGTTTCAATTTATATTTCCCTGATGATCAGCAATTTTGAGCATCTTTTCATGTATATGTTGGCCATCTGTTGTCTTCTTTGAAAACATTTCAGTTCATGTCTTCTGCCATTTTTTAACTGGATTATTTATATTTTAGGTCTGTAGTGATCAAATTATATGATAAAATTATATGATACTGACAAATTATATGTCTACTGAAAAGTAGACACATAGATCAAAAGAATGGAATAGAAAACCCAGAAATGAATCCACAACTATGTGGTCAATTAATCTTCAACAGATTAGTAAAGAATAGCCAATGGGGAAAAAAACAGTTTTTTCAACAAATGCTGTTGGGAAAACTGGACAGTAACATGCAAAAGAATGAAAGTGAACCACCTTTTTATACCAACCAAAAAAACAAAATCAAAGTGGATTAAAGGCTGAAATGTGAGACAGGAAATCATTAAAATCCCAGGAGAACACAGGCAGTAACCTCCTTGACATTTGCTGCAGCACCTTCTTTTTGGATATGTCTCCAAGGCAAGGAAAACAAAAGCAAAAATTAACTATTGAGACTTCACCGAGTTGAAAAGCCTCTGAACAGCAAAGGAAATAATCAACAAAATTAAAAGTCTACTTTTGGAATGGGACAAGATAGTTCCAAATGACATATCTGATAAACGGTTAGTATATAAAGAACTTAAATATGTAAAGATCATAACAAACTCAAGATCCAACACCATCTTATTAAACATTAATTGAGACCTATAGTGAAAAAGAGGTTGGAATCTGATGAGGCTAAAAATTCTTTATAAAGTAAGCAGTTTTCTGGAAATCCATATAAATTTAATGGGAATATTAATTTTTAGATCTGTATAGCAAATTGCAACAAACTGCAAAAACAACAGAAATTTATCCTCTCATAGTTCTGTAGATCAAATTTCTCAACTTAATATGTAGGCAAGGTAGTTTCCTTCCAGAGGTTCTGGGGTATAATCCTCTTTTGTCCCTCTCCTAACTTCTGGTTGTTGCCAGCAATCCTTGCTTTCCTTGGCTTTTAGCTCTAAGTACTCCAATCTCTGCTTCTATCTTCACATTGCATTCTTTTTTGTGTATTTATGTGTCTTAAATATCATTTCACCTTTAGCATGTAAGCACAGGAGTGCTTTTTAAATTCCAGGCTTTTTAAAAATCTTATCCAGGATTATCTTACACCAAAACTTTAACCCAATTACATCTGCAAAAACCCTATTTCCAAGTAAGGTCACATTCACAGGTACTAGGAGGTCAGGACTTGGACCAATCTTTTGGGGTTGATACTATTCACTTTAAAACTAAGATTCTCCCAAGAAATGTTATCCAAGTCCATCTGTGAAAACTTTATTTCTAGGTTATAGTGGGCCCAAACTGATGGAATGTGAGAAGGAACAGCACTATGCAGTAAAGGTTTGCCAGGAATTTGCAAGCTCTAAGCATGCATGTCCTTCAAGCTGTGGGGCCCCTTCTGGGTTTGATTTACTGGTGGACATGGAGGGTGAGGTAATGTTACATCATATTTTTTTCCTGCCTGTTGATTTATTTCTCTGACTTCTCCAAATTTTATAGTTTTATTTCTAACATTTAGGGCTCGGATTTATCTAAAGTTACTTGTGTATGGTGAAAGAAAAAGGTTTGAGATTTATCTGTTGCTGTTTTTCCAGAATAATTTGTTGAAAAGAGTATTCTTACTCTATTGAGTTAACTTGGCATATTTGTCAAATGTCTATTTTTCTGACTTATTAAAATCTGTGTATCTACCTTAGGCATGTAACAAACTCAATTACTATAGTATTTTACTTTATCTTTTTCCAAATATGTTTAGCTATTCCATATAAATTAGTACTTTCACATGGATTTTAGAAATAGCTTGAAAATTTGCTCCCTCAAAAGAATTCACTAAGATTTATTTTAGATTATGTTGAAACTATAGATCTATTTCACAGAACTGACATCGTAGTTAAACTGTCTTCCAATTCATGAACTTATCTAGGTAATCTTGAATTTAGCCAAGCAATGAATTGTAGGTTTAGATATAGAATCCTTGCACATATTTTGTTAAATATTTATTATTTAATATT
The DNA here is from genome assembly GCF_048418805.1 of Vulpes vulpes. Lineage (NCBI taxonomy): Eukaryota > Metazoa > Chordata > Mammalia > Carnivora > Canidae > Vulpes > Vulpes vulpes. The sequence continues at coordinate 84,371,036 of NC_132793.1, read as the reverse complement.
TATTATTTTTACTAAGATTTAAAAAGATACATTAATGTCATTCTACATATTATTTTAAATTATACCTTTCAAATTTTTAATGTTGGTATATAGATATAAAAATATTTTTTGTATAGGTTTTGATCATGGAACCTTCGCTAAGCCCACTTACTAATTCTAGTAGTTTTTGTAGATTACTTAGAAGGCTCTCTACAGAGATAAACATTGCATCTACTTTAAAAAAAGGCAGTTTTACCTGTTAAATTCTAATCTGCACAGATTGTATTCATTTATCCTGCTTGATTGCAGTGATTAGGGTCTAGAATACACCATTGACTAGAAGTGGTAAGAGAATACATCCTTGCTGTGTTTTTCATCTTCAGCATCTTAAGCATTGAAAAGCATCCAATTAGCACCTATTAAGTATGATTCTGTGTGCAGGTTTTTCAAAGATGCTTTTATCAGGTTGAAAAAGTTCTCTTCTATTACTAGATTTTTGACAAGTTTTATCATAGATGGGTCTGATTAGGCATACGAATTTCCTTCATTTCCTGAGATGATTATGTAATTTTTCTCATTTCTTATATTTACATGGTAAATTACATTGATTGTTATGTGTGCAATCAAGCTTACATTTCAGGGATAAATTCTACTTGTTCCTTATGTATTAGACACTTCAACTATTTCTGGATTCAATTTGCTAATATATTTTTCTTTAAATTCCAATTAGTTGACATATGGAGTAATATTAGTTTCTGGTGTATAATATTGTGATTCAACACTTCCACACTGTAACCGGTGCTCATCACAATAAGTGCACTCTTTAATCCCCGTCGCCTCTTTAACCCATCCCCCCACTTCCATTTCTAATATTTTGCAATATATTTTTGCTCTTATGTTCATGAGGAAAATTTAATTTTAATTTTATTTGCTTTTATGTTTCTATAATTTTGGAATTTATATAGCAGTAAGTAGGGTTCATAAAATCAGTTGAAGAGTGTAAAATTAAGAGGTAACTTAGTAGTCCTGGGCTGTTTATACCTGAATATTTCCAAGAGCTGTCTTCAGGACTAGTCCTTGGCCTGGTCCTGGGAGATGGTCTCTCTAAGCCCTTGGGCTATGCTATCTGATGAGAGTAATTTTTTGTATGGAAGCCTTGGCTCCCATAATACCAGTTTCATCAGATAGTTTATGCTAACAATGCGATTTATGGTGAATTCCTTATTTTGCTCTGGGTTGCTGGAGTTTGAGTACTTATGGTTAGTCATACAGAAGCTACATGCTTGCCTGAGTGACCTTCAAAAAATCTCTGGATAACAAAGTTCAGTTGAGCTTTTCATGTTGACAACATTTCACACATATTATCACACGTTGTTGCTGGGAGTATTAAGCATGTTGTATGACTCTACTAGGAGAGGACAACCGAAAGTTTGCATCTGTTTTCTTTTGGACTTTACACCATGAACATTTTCCTTTTTTTCTGATTTCAATGCTTCCTTTCCCTATAAGCCATATTGTGAGTATGATAACTTTCCTGAGTCCTGTGAGTCCTAGTAAATCATCATGACTGAGAGTTGTATCAGGAATCTAGTTCTCCAGTTTTCAGTAAAGATTCACAAGAATGGCTCTGACTCAATGAAACATGGTGGAAGCATTATTTGGGAAAAGGATGTACAAAATAAGCAAGGGATAGCGAACCTTAGATGCATGAGTGACTACCAGATCACCCATAATATGAGACAGCAGCTCTGTTGTGATTACTTACTGGAGGAAAATGTTACTAAAAGGATTTAGAAATGATAGAACCAGCTCCTTAAAAATTGGATCTAGAAATGACAGAACCAACTCCTTAAAAATTGGATCACTGGAGGGGTACCTGGGTGGCTCAATGGTTGAGCGTCTGCCTTTCGCTTAGGTTATGATCCAAGAATCCTGGGATCAGGACAGCCCAGATGGCTCAGCGGTTTAGCGCCAACTTCAGCCCAGGGCCTGATCTCCCGGCCTGGAGACGCGGGATTGAGTCCCTTGTGAGGCTCTCCGCATGGAGCCTGCTTCTCCCTTTGTCTATGTCTCTGCCTCTCTCTCTGTGTGTCTCTCTCGTGAATAAATAAATAAAATCTTAAAAAAAGAAAGAATCCTGGGATCAAGTCCCACATCGGGCTCCCCACATGGAGTCTGCTTCTTCCCTCTGCCTATGTCTCTGCCTCTCTGTGTATGTCTCTCATGAATAAAATATGAATTTGAAGGGGGCACATACAGCCCCATGACATTTATAGTGGCATTATCAACAGTTACCAAATGATAGAGCCTACATGTTTATCAACTAATGAATGGATGTAGAAGTGGTATAGGTGGGCAGCCCGGGGGCTCAAGTGGTTTAGCGCCGCCTTCGGCCCAGGGCCTGATCCTGGAGAACTGGGATCGAGTCCCACGTCAGGCTCCTTGCATGGCACCTGCTTCTCCCTATGCCTGTGTCTCTGCTTCTCTCTCTCCTCTCTGTGTATTCTCAGAAATAAATAAATAAAATCTTAAAACAAACACAAAAAAAGAAGTGGTATAGGTATACTTGGATGGCTCAGTTGGTAAAGCATTTGACTCTTGATTTCGACTTGGGTTAGAGCCCCAGGTGGAGCTTTGCACTCAGCGCAGAGTCACCTTGGGATTCTCTATCTCCCTCTGCTCCTCTGCCCACCCACACTTTCCACAGTCTCTCTCTAAATAAATAAATAAATAAATAAATAGATTAAAATATTTTAAAAATGAACATATATATGTATATATTCATCAAAATCATTAAAAGGAATGAAATCTTGCCATTTGCAATGATGTGGCTGGAGCTAGAGTGTATTAGGCTAAGCGAACTAAGTCAGTCAGAGAAAGACAAATACTATATGATTTCACTCATATGAAGAATTTAAGAAATAAAACAGATGACCATAGGGGAAAGAAAGAAACAGAAAGGGGGACAAACCAAAAGAGACTCCAAACTAATAAAAAACAAACTGAATGTTGATGGAGGGGAGATAGGAAGGAAGATGAGCTAAATGGGTTAAGGGTCTTAACAAGGGCACTTGTGATGAGCACTGGGTGTTATATATGTGATGAATCATTAAATTCTACTCCTGAAACCAATATTATAGTTTATGTTAACCACCTGGAACATAAATACCAATTTGAACCAAAAGAAAAAAATATATATGGAGAAAAAAAAGTAGAGAGAAAAAACAACCTGATTTCAAATCTCAAGGGATACCCATCCAGCAAATTAATCAGGATTTTGTATCGCACCTATTTTAATCTGAGGATATTGCTAACTCCTACCCATAAACCTACCCAGAAGGAAGTATTTAAATGGGACCCTGAACAATGGTAAATTATGTTCAAATTGCAAAAAATGGTGGCTTAAGCAATGCTTTCAGGCCATTGTGACCTACACTCAGATATGATATAAATGCAGCTTTAATTCACATTTATGCAGACTAAAATTTATGGCAAAACCATTAGGTGTCATCCAGAGGTGATTGTTGGATTTTGAACCAGAAAATTTCCAGACACAGTGCTATATCAAAGCCATCTGAGAAAAAAATTACTGGCTTGCTATTAAACATTAATTGGAATTTCCCTTATTACTGAAGAGAATAAAAATCTTGAAACCTGAAATACCCATAATGTCTTAGATAATGAAAACTTCTAACATGTTCTTTATTTCTATGATTTTTTTTTGGTGGGGGGGGAGATTTGTTGTTTTTGTTTTTGTTATTGTTTTAGATTTCAAATATAAGTGATATCACACAATATTTGCCTTTCTCTGACTTATTTTGCTTAACATAAAGTACTTATTAGATAGATAGTTTGTAAATACTTTCCTACCTTCTATATGTTGTCTTTTCTTTAAAAAAAGACTTTATTTACTTAGAGAGAGAGAGAGAGAGAGAAAGAAAGACAGCAAGCCAACACAAGCAGAGAGAGTGGCAGAGGGAGGCAGACAAGCAGGCTCCCCACTAAACAAGGAGCCTGACACAGGGTTTGATCCTAGGACCTCAAGATCATGACTTGAGCTGAAGGCAGACGCTTAACTGACTGATCCACCCAGGCACCCCTGTATGTTGTCTGTTCACTCACAGTGCCATAAGTCTCTGTTCTTCTTTTTTAATGTCCATTCCTGTATTCAGATAATTTTTATTGTAATATCATTAATTTCTCTTATCATTTTTTCAATATTTAATACTCATCCTGTTCTGTGAGATTTTCATTTCAGTTGTACTTTTCAACTCTAGAAGTTCTACTTTTTATGTTCAAGTTTATGTCAAGTTATGTTTAAAAGGTGGTTTGTTATTTGATTGTTTGCTAATTCCATCACCCTTATAATTTTTTTTTTATAATTTTTAATAAGTACTTAATTTTATTCAAATTCAGTTTTCTAATTAAGGTGCAAACACCTGAGATATAACGCATACGTGAATATCTGCATACACATTTTCTTACATGAAAAAAATTACAAGTTAAAAAAAAAGAAGACTCACTCCTATATTTTGGGCAACATTCATAAATAGGTGGTATAAGACATATGTGCCATTTTTAAATCCTATCCTGTTTTCATTTACCTTTATTTTAAAAATATTTTTATATTGTTTTCATCTGTTTTTATTTAAGTTCGAGTTGCCAACATATAGTATAACACCCAGTGCTCATCCCATCAAGTGCCCTCCTCAGTGCCCATCATCCAGTTACCCCATCTTCCTGCCTTCCTCCCCTTCTGCTACCCTTTGTTCGTTTCCCAGAGTTAGGAGTCTCATGGTTTGTCTTCCTCTATTTTTTCCCCACTCAGTTTCCCTCATTTCTCTTATAATCCCTTTCACTATTTATCATATTTCCCGTATGAGTGAGACCATAAGATGATTGTCCTCTGATTGACTTACTTCACTCAGCATAATACCTTCCAGTTCCATCCACATTGAAGCAAATGGTAAGTATTCATCCTTTCTGATGGCTGAGTAATATTCCATTGTGTGTGTGTGTGTGTGTGTGTGTATATATATATATATATATATATATATATGCCACATCTTCTTTATCTATCTGTTGAAGGGCATAGTGGCTCCTTCCAAAGTTACTCCTATAATTTCTAACTCTATTTTTTAATGATTTTTCTCCTGGTTATAGATCTTATTTTCCTGCTTCTTTGCACATGGAGGTTGTGGGGGTTTTGGTTAGTTAGTTGGTTTTAAACATTGTGATTTCACACTGTTGATAATCTGGATTTTTAAAATCATCTTTTAAAGAGGGTTGAAGTGGTTTGGACAAGCAATCAAAATATGTATTGGACCAGTGTGATCTTTTTGTAGCTTCTTTAAAGTTTGCTGTGGCAGATCTAGAGTACCTTTATTCTAGGGATAGTTAAGTATATGCCCCTTCTGGTGTCTTTACTTAACATCTCAGGTGCTTAACAAAGACTACTTTACCTGGTCATAACTCAAATATCTCACACTCTCTTCCGAACTCTGGGAATTTGGGGGGATACAGCTCTCTATCATCTCTTTGCACGTCCATATAGAGTCTCACCCTGTGCAAATGCATTTTGTATTCAGCTACAGTATTAGCAATGGCACTGATGGATCTTGACTTTTTCTGTCTGCCACTCCCTTTCTCTGAGCTCCCTGTATTTGAAGAGCCATTTTTTTGTGTGTCTTACTGAAGAGACTAGCCTAAGCTTTACTCCTCAGGAATTACCTCATTCTGCCATCCCACTGATCTTCCTACATGTAATTGCAGGTCCTGGGATTTGAAATAGACAACTAAAATCACTGATATATGTGTAGAGGGAAAGATTAAGTCATCGTATTCTGTATGCGTGCATGCATGTATCTGTATGTGGGTGGGTGGCGGGCGGATGTTTATCACAGAATGAAAAGGCTGTAGGGCTTTGACAAGGAGTGGGTTAAGAGCTTGACAGCATAAGAAGGCATCATAAAGACTAAAGGGAAAAACAGGTAGCAATGCCTTACCCTCATGAATTTGTGCTTTGTGCTCTTGGCTGCATTTCTTATTGCAAGGGTATTGAGAATGGATATAGAACTAACATTCAATCATGTGGCCAGGTACAAGGCAAAATGATTAAAATTAGGGCTATCCAAAGGAAATCTGGTATAATGGCACATTCTGGATGGGCACTATTTCTGAGGACAAAGCTACCAGTGTCAGAGTGGTGAGAGGGAGAGTCTAGGGGAGGAGAGGAGGACAAAAGGGGACCCTTTGACCTCAGGAGAGCCTTCTAGGAGCACTGGCTTTTCTTTTGTCTCAGTTCCCTAGAAGTGGGGGGTGGGACAGAGAGGTATGGGAATGTGGGCTTGTTTTTTGTTCTACTTCCATAACTGCACCCTTCTCCTTCCTTCTAAATTTGAGGTTTTGACAGACAAACTGTGTAGTATGTCTCTTACAGAGCAGCGTGAATTTGGCCTCAAGTAACTGACCCTCTCAGTTTCTCTGGTTAATATCTTCAGATATTTGTGGGTACTGAGTTCCAGCATGGGGTAATTGAGTCCCCTAGAACAGATATGTTACAGACCATGTAAAACTGGAAATAGAAAGGAGATTTAAATTATGCAAACCAAGTAGTAATGGTTCAGAGGATTGAAACAATATCAGAAATAGAACACAACAGTTTTAAGTTTGGAAATGTCGCTTCCCCCTTCAGAAACATCCACTACTTCTCTATTAGCTTCATTTCACACTCCAGTCGTAGATAAAATGATTGTGTAGGATACAAAAGATACCCAACATGAATAAACCTACTGTAGAATGCTTTAAATTGTGGTACTTCAGAGAATGTGGTGTCCAGACTGTGTGTCTGGAGAGGTTGTGCATGAGAAGCAGCTGCTGGCAAGCATGGGGTATGGTGTGGGGAAAGAAGACAAGAGGAAGTCTCCTTTGTGCATCAGGGGTCTCCCTGCTGGGCTTTGTACACCAATGGGTCCTCTTTCTGCCTGTGCTCTTTTTTTCTTTCACAGGGACAAACTGTTGGGGGAGGAGATGCTGGCTGTGCTTTCTCCATTCTATCCCTCCCCACCTATTCTTCCTGGACTCGAGAGCCCTAATCATCTGTTTTATATTCTACAACTGTTCCGAATTCAATTGCCTCCACTTAAGTTGCCTTAATTTGCTGATCAGCTATAATAAGGTCTAAAGGGATCTTTGGTTCCTATGTTTAATAAAAGGTTAACAAAAACCTTGAGAGTCTCTGGCTTCAGACAGCAAATCTCTTAAAGCTGGGGCTGGACAATACAAATTAAGAATGTAAAGGAGAGAGGAATCTCAGCGAAGCCTGAATGAATAAATAATTAAAACTTCAGGTAGCTCCACCAAGATTTCTGAAATAGTGACAGCCACGTTTATGATTCCACATTTCCCAGAGCCAACGTTGTTGCTGCTAATAGGCAGATAACGTACTTTAGATGTGACATCCCTACTATTTGACAAGACACTGAGCAGAATGTTTAGGGTTGAGGGTATTCTCTGGAAATCTGGAGTGCGGGTCCCTGCCTGTGAAAGCTTTGTTTCTGAGAACAAATGTGTGGACAGACAGCTGGGAGGGAGCAGTGCAGGAGGGAGGGGCAAGCAGTGAGCCCTCCCGTTGAGAGGAGGGGGCTTCCGGCCTTGCACTCTCTTTGATGCCTGGCAAGTCCTTCATTGTGCTTGTGTCTCCTTTAGGGTCACAGCAGAAGCAGGGGTGGGAATCGTAGGGAAATACAGAGGGCTAATGCTCTGCCTACCCTCCTAACCCGCTATTCTTTCCTTTAGGCTTACAGCCGTTCATCAGCCATTTTCTATTCTATTGCTATGAAGACAGCCTTCAGTGGCTCCAAATAAATTGTTTTTCTGCCCATCTGCTCCCCATCCAAATGCAACTGTGGGTGTGGACATTTGGGATGGAATATTGGGGGTCTTCGATTCAGGTGTGGCTGAATGGAGAAGTCCTGATCCTCTATGGTTTAAGATGTGGAATTAAAAGGCAGATGGAATTCAACACCAGGTGAGTTAAGAACTTCATAGAGCCAAGGGTGACTTCAAGAACAACTCAAAAGAAAAAAGAAAAAGAAAAAAAAACATAGCTTTAGGAGACCCTAATATCAGAAATGCAAATTGTGCTCAATGAAAACCTTTCCCTCACTTTACCTCTCCATGCCCAGAAGCATGCCTAGCTCAGGACTGATACAGGGTGCTAATGCTATTCTACATAATTATCCAAGGAGAGGCCACAGTAGGTGTAGGTTGGCTCAGTCCAGTGTCATATCCATGCAGGTATTTCTTTATTGTCCTTTTGATGACTAAAGTGATTAGTTGGCTAGAAGGGACTTTTTTTTTTTAAACATTTGCTATGTTCATCAGTGTAGTAAAGCTTGAATGTTTGAAATTGGGACTCTTTAGTAAAGCTGATTTCAGGCCCATGAGTAAAATGCTGTGTTTCTGGGAACAAAGCTCCTGGCTGACAAACCACTTGTGTTTGCTGCAGCAGAGGGGGGAAGGGTGGGGGGGTCTGTGTCTCTCAGTGCTGGGAGGGGTCTTCCTAGAATGTGCTTGCGCACTCCTCTCTCTGCATTGCAGTGCCTTGTAGGCTCTTGCGCCAGCCCTGGGCTCTAGGTTAGGGGTGTTTGTGCAGAAGAGGGGAGGAAGCTGTGCATTTGTCATCAAATCCTTGTCTCTCTCACTCCCTTCTCCTTGGCTCTTATTGGCGTCATGATTATTAATAAAGCATTTCTCACTTATTGCTCCAGATGTAAACACTTCACCAGAATTGCACAGTTCTTGCATCCGCTGTCATATTCACTTAACTAGTGGTCTGAGATTTGGAATGGATTTGCGTCTCTTGAATTGAGACGTCAAGAAAGTTCAACACTTTACAGAACTCATCATCTTGGAATTATGATACATAATAAAAGAACAACTGTTATTTCTCAAAATGTCATTGAAAGCATGCAGGAGTGAGGATAATTTTGAGCACTGTCTCCTGTTGACTTCTCTCCTCCTTTAATCCTCTTATTCCCAGTAGCTCTGTCAGCCTGAGGGTAGGAATGGGTTGCTGAGCACCTATAGATATATGAATGTTTACACTGGGCCTCTTTAAGAGGAATCTGTGTAAGTTTCTATGATGATAGTACCTCCAGGGGAGGGTAGAGTGTGAGCATGCTTAAGAGTATGGCTTGTCTGTATCTGGCGAGTGATTTTCCCCAGATCACAAAATGATCATAGGGACAGGGTCTTTCTTGAACTTCCTGCTTTGACTATAATGTGGGGTGTTGAGAAGGCTGTGTGGTACAGTTCTATGGGTATTGATAAATGCAAAGTGTTATATGTCCACTATTACAATGTCATACAGAAGAGTTGTGCTTCCCTAAAAAAAAAAAATCACCTATTCAAATGGTCCACCTCTCCCAACCCCTGGTACTGCTGATCTGTTTACTTCATATTTTTGACTTTTTCCAAAATGTTATGTAAATGGAATTATGCAACAGGTTGCCTTTTCAGACTGGATTATTTTTCTTGGTTAAATACATTTAAGGTTTCTTCGGTTTTTGCAGAGCTTGCTAGCCCATTTTTTAAAAGATTTTATTTATTTGAGAGAGAGAGAGAGAGAGAAATTGCATAAGCCAGGGGGAGAGGAGGCAGAAGGGGAAGGAGAAGCAGACTCCATGCTGAGCTGGGAGCCCCAACAGAGCTAATCCTAGGACCTGGAATCATGACCTGAGCAGAAGGCAAACAAATGACTGAGCCACCCAGGTGCCCCAGCCCATTTCTTTTTATCACTGAATAATATTCCATTATAAGGATATACCACTGCTTCATTAGTCATTCACCTATTGAAGGACATCTTGATTGCTTACAGTTTTTGCTGATTATGAGAAAAATCTATGTAAAAAATTGTACAAAAAATGTACAGGATTTCTGTGGATGTCAGTTTTCAAGTCAACTGGTCAAATATCTAAATATATTAATTGCCTGAGAATGTTATGACTAGCTTTGTGAGACACTGCCAAAATATTTTAGAAAATGGCTGTTCCGTTCAAATTTCATGACAATGAATGAGTGACCATGTGCTCTGAATCTTCACCCACAAATGGTTTTGAGTTGTTTGGAATTTAGCCATTGTAATAAATGTAATAGTATCCCATTTTATTTTAATTTGCAATTCCTGAATGACAAATGATATTAAGTGTTTTTTATATTCTTATATCCTATCTTCCAATCTTTTTGATGAGATGTCTGTTTAATCTTTTGCCTATTTTATTTGAGTTACTAGGTTTATTCTTGTTGAATTTTAAATGATTGCTACATGTTCTGGCTTTAAGTATTATATGTGACATGTGTTTTGAAGATATTCTACCAGTACTATAATTGACTTGTAATTCTCTTAGTGTTTTTTTGCAAAGTGGTTTTAAATTTTAATAAAGTCCACTTTATCAATTTTTGTATTTCATAAAGCATACTTTTGATATATTTAAAACTATCACCAATCTAACTCACCTAGATTTTCTCTAATGTATTATTTTGTAACTTGTATAGTTTTGCAATAGATCTATGATCCATTTTGAATATATTCTTATGTGGTATAAGACTAGTTTATAGGTTTATCTCTTACCATACGGATGTTCAATTGTTCCAGCACTATTTGTTGAAAACTGTTCTTTGTCCATTGGATTGCCTTTGGGACAGATTTCAGTTAACTGTATCTGCATGGGTCTTTTCCTATGCTCTCTATTCTGTTATATTCATGTATTTTTGTTTTTACTTTTTGGTTTAGTGTGTTTTGTTTTGTTTATTGTGTGTTTTTTGTGGATATTTTGCCAGAACCCCATTGTCTTGATTACTGAGATTTATATTAAGTTTTGAATCTGGTGTTGTGAGTCCTGTTCTTCAGTTTCACATTGGCTATTCTAGATCCTATGTGTTTTCATAAGCATTTTGTAATCACTTGATTGATATCTATGAAATGGCTCCTTGAGATTTTGATTGGGAATTCTTTGAATCTATAGATCAAGTGGGAAGAATTGACATTTTAGCAATATGAACCTTTCAAACAATAAATAGTGAATTACTGTCCATTTAATTAGATTTCCCTTGATTTCTTTCATTAATCTTGCAGATAGAAATCCTGTACATATTTATATTTCCATTTTGTTTTTTTTTGCATTGCTAATTTTATTTTTATTTTTTTAATAATAAATTTATTTTTTATTGGTGTTGAATTTGCCAACATACAGAATAACACCCAGTGCTCATCCCGTCAAGTGCCCCCCTCAGTGTCCGTCACCCATTCACCCCCATCCCCCGCCCTCCTCCCCTTCCATCACCCCTAGTTCATTTCCCAGAGTTAGGAGTCTTTATGTTCTGTCTCCCTTTCTGATATTTCCCACACATTTCTTCTCCCTTCCCCTATATTCCCTTCACTATTATTTATATTCCCCAAATGAATGAGAACATACATTGTTTGTCCCTCTCCGATTGACTTACTTCACTCAGCATAAGACTATACTTCCATTTTGTGTTATTGTAAAATTATTTTTCAAATTTCAAGTTCAAATAGTTAATTTTTGATTTATAGGAAAGCAATGTATCCTGAAGCCTTATTATGTTACTTAGTAGTATCAGAAGCTTTCTTGTAAATTCTTTGAGAATTGTTACACAATTATGTCTCTGAATAAAAATATCTTCATTCCTTTTCAATCTGTATGCTCTTATTTCTTTTTGTGTTATTATGCTAGCTAGGATAGCCAATACAATGTTAAATAAGAGTGATAAGAGAGACATACTTGCCTTGCTCCTGATTTTAAGAGGAAAGCATTTAGCTTTCACCATTATGATGTTATACTTACACTTATATTTTAGATGTAGATTTTTTCCATATATACCTTTTAATAGGTTAAAAAACATTCTATTCCTAGTTTTCTTTTTAGAGTTTTTTTATGAATAGGTGTTGAATTTTGTCAAATATGTTTTATGCTTCTATTAATATGATTGAATTTTTATTTAGCTGTTAATATGATGAATTACATGAATTGATTTACAAATGTTGAACCCGTGTTATGTTGAATTAATCTCCCCTGATAATGCTATATAATCTTTCTTATATATTGCTAGGTAACATTTTGTAAGGCTATTTGCATCTATGCTTGTGAGAAATACGTTTTTAGTTTTCTATTCTCACAATATATTTTCCTGGTTTTCATATTAGTAAAATGCTGGCCTCATAAAATGAGCTGGGAAGTGCTCCCGCTGGTTCTATTTTGGGGAAAATATTGTAAAACTTTGGTATTGTTTCTTCTTTAAATATTTGTTAGAATTCATTGCTAAAACTGTCTATTCCTAATGTTTTCTTTTTTGTAATATTTTAATTATCATATCATTTCATTTAATAGATATAAGACTACTCAAGTTACCTGTTTACCCTAAGCTAAGTTCTGTCTTTCAAGTAACTAATCCATTTCATCTAAGTTATCAAACATGGACGCATAGGATTCTTTATTGTATGACTTTATTATCCTTTTAATAGCATGAAATAAGTAGTGATTTCCTCTCTTTCAATTGTGATATTGTTTTATTTGTATATTCTTTCTTTTTTTATTAGCTATCCTAGCCAGAGGTTTTCAAACCAACAAGCAAAGAAGCAGTCGGTTGTTTTCCACTGTAATTTCTAGCCTTGTTCATTTTTAGATAACATTTTATTTAATTCAAATACTTAACTATTTTTTTAATTCAAATACTTATTCTTTTCTATTCTCCCTCTCTTATCATTCTGATATTCCAGTTATGAGTAGATTATTCTTTTTCGTAGGAAATATCAGAAAGGGAGACAGAATATGAAGACTCCACACTCTGGGAAACGATCTAGGGGTGGTGGAAGGGGAGGAGGGCGGGGGTTGGGGGTGAATGGGTGACAGGCACTGAGGGGGGCCCTTAACGGGATGAGCACTGGGTATTATTCTGTATGTTGGCAAATTGAACACCTTTATTGGTGTTAAATAATAAATACATTTATTATTTTAAAAAGATTATTCTTTTTCATATTGTCACATAATTTTTAAATTATATATATATTTATAAATTATATTTTTAAAACTATACTTCAAAAATTGAAGTTGACAAACAGTAGTTTAGTAGTTGACAAACAATGCTGCATTACTTTCATATGTTCAACATAGTGATTTGACAAGTCTTTACATTATACTACTATGTTTACAAGTGTAACCGATATCTGTGACCACACAAGGTTGTGCTGTACCTTTTATTCCAGTGACTTATTCATTCCATAACTAAAAGCCTGGAATTCAATTTCTCATTTTTTTTAAATGAAGTATAGTTTACATATAGTATTATGTTAGTTTCAGGTTTACAACATAGTGATTTAACAATTATGTACATTACAAAATGCCTGTCGCAGTAAGTGCAGTTAACTTCTGTCACCATACAATTACAGCATTTTTTAATATATTTTTATGCTATACTTTTCAACCTTGTGATATATTATTTGTTTTAGAACTAAAAGTTTGCACCCCTTAATCCCCTTCACCCATTTCACCTATCTTTCCATTCCCTTTCCTCTGGCAACTGCCAATGTTTTCTCTATGAGTTTGTTTCTTTGTCCATTTTTTGTTTTTTGTTTTTTTTTTTAATTTCACATCTAAGTTAAATCATATAGTTTTTTTCTTTCTCAGTCTGATTTATTTCACTTAGCATAATTTCTAGGCTCATCCATGTTGTTACAAATGGGATTATTTAATTTTTTATGGCTGAATAATATTTCTTTGTACATGTATGCCACATCTTCTTTACCCATTCATCTATCAATGGATACTTAGGTTGACCCCATATCTTGGCTATTGTAAATAATACTACATTAAACATAGGGTACACACACCTCTCAAATTGTTTTCATTTTCTTTGAATAACTCTCCAAAAGTGGAGTTACTGAGTAATATGACATTTCTATTTTTAACTTTTTAAGATATCTACATATTCTTTTCCATAGTGGCTGCACTAATTTATATTTTAAATAACAATGCACAAGAAATGGTTGTTTTTTTCTCCACATCCTTACCAGTACTTGTCCATTTTTCCACTTTTGTTCCCTCCTTCACATCCTTACCAGTACTTGTCCATTTTTCCACTTTTGTTCCCTCCTTCCTTCCTTCTTCCTTCCTTCCTTCCTTCCTTCCTTCCTTCCTTCCTTCCTTCCTTCCTTCCTTTCTTGCTGTCTGGCTGTCTTGTTTTTTTTTTAACAGTCATTCTGAGTGGTTTGAGGTTATATATCATTGTGGTTTTAATGGTTTGCATTTTCTGGATGATTGATAGTGACACATACACAGAGAGAGAGAGAGAGAGAGAGAGAGAGGCAGAGAAAGGGATATATCATTTACAAATACCATTTCCCATTTAGTAGATTGCTTTTATGTTTTGTCAATAGATTTCTTCAGAGTGCAAAATCTTTTTATTTTGATGTCATCCCAAGTGTTTATTTTGCTTTTGTTTTCCTAGACTGGAGATACACATCCAGAAAAACATTGCTAAAGCTGATATCCAATAGATTACTTCCTGTATTTTCTTTTAGGAATTTTATGGTTTCAGGTTTGACAGTTAGGTCTTTAACCTTTCCAGTTTACTTTTGTAATGAATCCTGTTTCTGTCTTTGTCTGTGCAGTTGTCCCAAAACCCATTTGCTGAAGATAAATCATTATTAGAGATTTTACTTATTTATTCATGAGAGACACAGAGAGAAAGGCAGAGACATAGGCAGAGGGAGAAGCAGGCTGCCTGTGGGGAGCCTGATGCAGGACTCGATCCCAGGATCCCAGGATCCCAGGATCATGACCTGAGCCAAAGGCAGACCCTGAACCACTGAGCCACCCAGGTGCCCCTTAGATATTTTATTATTTTTGATGCAATCATTAATGGGATTATTTTCTTAATTTCTTTCTGCTACTTTTCTATTAATGTATAGTAATGAAAGATCAATCTATCTATCTATCTCTCTCTCTATCTCTCTCTCTCTCTCTCTCTCTCTCCATATTGATTTTGTATCCCGTAACTCTACTGAATTCATTTTTGTAATTCAAGTAGTGTTTTGGTGGAGTTTTGTTTCTGTGCATATCATTATGTCCTCTGTTACTGTCACATAGTCCTTGAATGTTCTATTCTGTTTTCTTTTCTGTTGTTCATTCTTTTTTCTCTTTGCATTTCAGTTGTAAATTTTCTGTTAACTTTCATTTGAGTTCATTGATTCTTTCCTCAACCATGTCAAAAGCCTGTCAAAGACACTCTTCATATCTGTTACTGTGTTTGCTATATCTAGTATTTTCTTTTGATTCTTTTCTTAGAATTTTCATGTGCCTACTTACATTGACCATCTCTTCTTGCATATTGTCTATTTATCCATTAGAATGCATTCTATATTAAGTACAGCTATTTTAAATTCCTTGTCTGATAATTTCAACATCTATGTCATATCTGAGTCTGGTTCAGATAATTACATTATTTATGCATTCTGTGTTTTTTCTTCTTATAGCATGGATTTTGTTTTGAAAACTAGATATGGTATATCAGCTATTAGGAACTGAGGTAAGTGGGACTTTGTGTGAGGATTGGTGTTAATTTGGCCAGAAGTTGTGTTTAGTTTAATGTTTGCTGTAGCTATAGGTACCAGAGGCTTCAAATTCCTTTATGACTTTGTTTTTGTCTCCTGTTTTAGCTTTGGGAATTCCGTGTGTCTTACTACTTAGAACATTTGTATCTTGCAGCTGTTTCAGCAGTAATCCACAATAGTATATTGGGACTGCCTTGCTGTGGTCATTTGGTCTGCAAGAGGGCAAATATGCTATGATCTTGAGTAAATATTGAGCTTTCAGTTTGCTTGTGTTTGAGAGTTGTGGCCTTCACAAATCTTCCCTCAACCCTGTGACCCAATTTGTACTCCTTTTGTTAGTTATGGCATTTTCTTTTAAATTGTTTAACTTATTTAAATCCAATTAGTTAACATATCATGTATCATTAGTTTCAGATGTACATTTCCATTATTCATCCATTGCGTATAATAGTCACTGCTCAGTACATCATTTGCCCTCCTTAATGCCCATCACCCATTTACCCATCTCCCCAGCCACCTCCTCTATAGCAAGTCTCAGTTTGATTCCTACTGTTAAGAGTCTTTTATTATTTCCCCCTGTCTGAATTCATCTTATTTTATTTTTCCTCCTGTCCCCTATGATCTTCTGTTTTATTTCTTAAATTCCACATGAGTGATATTTTAAATCTATTTCTATGAATCCGATGTTGACTATGGCTTTCATTTTGTTTTGTTTTTCTCTTAGGTGGGACAGAAAGGCTAGAGGGGGATGGAGAGGAGAATAATCCCCTGTTCCTAGCTTGGATAAGGTTTTAGAATCATGCTTTCAAAAAGTCCTTCCCTCTGGAGAATAGCTATCCTATGGAGAGGGCTTTGCGTGTGTTTCACAATGGTTGCATTCCTCCCCTCCACTCCCATCAGGGATGAGTGTGAGTCTTTCAGAGATTCTCACTTTGAGAATTTAATGGAGCTCCTAGAGGAAAGGATTTGAGTTTACTTTAATCCTTATTTCTGCTTCTAATTTTTTTATAAATTTATTTTTTATTGGTGTTCAATTTGCCAACATATAGAATAACACCCAGTGCTCATCCCATCAAGTGCCCCCCTCAGTGCCAATTTTAAGAAACTTTGTCTGGCAGGAGAATAGCAATGAGGTACTAAAAGTCTTTTAACAGACATCAATATACAGGTAAGAAAATAAAATGTATCTGCCCACTCCAGGTCATACCATATACAATAAATACAAATGTCTTAGGGTTCTAGGTGTGAAAGCTAAAACAAACAAACAAACAAAACCCAAACTTCTAGGTTTAATGAGGACTAAGAAAACGTCTCTATGACAAATACCCACCATTTGCTTCAACGTGGATGGAACTGGAGGGTATTATGCTGAGTGAAATAAGTCAGTCGGAGAAGGACAAACAGTGTATGTTCTCATTCATTTGGGGAATATGAATAATAGTGAAAGGGAATATAAAGGAAGGGAGAAGAAATGTTGGGAAATATCAGGAAGGGAGACAGAACATAAAGACTCCTAACTCGGGGAAACGAACTAGGGGTGGTGGAGGGGGAGGAGGGCGGGTGTTGGAGGGGAATGGGTGACGGGCACTGAGGTGGACACTTGACGGGATGAGCACTGGGTGTTTTTCTGTATGTTGGTAAATTGAACACCAATAAAAATTAATTAAAAAAAAAAAAGAAAACGTCTCTATGACATTGAGCTATGGAAATATTTATTAAACAATATTTTTATGGCAGCAATTTCTTTTAAAGACTGACAGCTTAGACATTATTAAAACTAATAACTTTATGGGGCACCTGGGTGGTTCAGTTGGTTAAGCATATAATTTTGGATCAGGTCATTATCTCAGGGTCCTGGGATCAAGCCCCAGATTGGGCTCCATGCTCAGTGGGTACTCTACTTCTCCTTCTCCCAATGAGCAAAAGGTATGATCAGAGAGTTCAAAATGATGATACTGAAAAGGCCAATGAACATATGAGATATTCAACATTATTATTCATCAGAGAAATGTAAATAAAGATATATGTCTATATCTATCTATCTATCTATCTATCTATCCACTTAAATAACTACGATTAAAAGGATTGGCAATGCTAACTGTTGAGGAAGTTAAACTCTTGTATTCTACTAGTCAGTCTGAAAAGTGTTACAACCACTTTGAGAAAATGTTTGGCAGTATCTGGTACAACTAAGTATACATATGCCCTGTGACATGACTATATACTCAAGAGAAATGACTGTTCATCAAAAAAGCATTTACAATAATGTGTAGCAACTTCATTTATAATATCTAAAAATTGGAAATAATCCTGCTATTCATCAGTAAAGACAGGGAGCAATTAATTGTGGGATAGTCACACAACGGATTACTACAGAGCAATGAAAAAACTACAGATACACATAATACTGTAGATGAATCT
This sequence comes from Vulpes vulpes, assembly GCF_048418805.1. Taxonomy (NCBI): domain Eukaryota; kingdom Metazoa; phylum Chordata; class Mammalia; order Carnivora; family Canidae; genus Vulpes; species Vulpes vulpes. Next base: position 84,353,005 of record NC_132793.1, on the reverse strand, counting down.
GATGGAAAAATGTTGAATGAAAAGGACTAATATACCTCATGACCCCACTTATGGGAGGATCAAAACCATTCAAAACAAATCTAGGCAATAGAAGTCAGAATAATGCTCAACTTCAGAAGACCACCAGCCAGATACCAAGGGACCTCCCTGAGCATTGGGAGTTGCTCTTTATCTTTATCTAGATAGCTAACTGCATGGTTGCACATTTAGGTTAAACTTTGTTAAGGTGTTTAGTTAATATTTTGTATTTAATGGATATAATATATACTTTTTTAAATATTTTATTTATTTATTCATGAGAGACACAGAGAGAGAGAGGCAGAGACAGAGGCAGAGGGAGAAGCAGGCTACATGCAGGAAGCCTGACGTGGGACTCGATCCTGGGACTCCGGGATCATGCCCTGGGCTGAAGGCAGCGAAAACCACTGAGCCACCAGGGCTGCCCCATACTTTCGTTTTTGAAAAAATAATTGATCTTTGAGACTGGGGTTCTAGGGTTTCAAGCCCATCTCTGCAAAATCAAAGCTGGTGGAGAACATCCTATGTTACTATTTAAGGAGAAAGCAACAGTAGTTCCTCTGGTCTAGGAGGCTTGTTGGAAGGTTGTTTTTAATCTTTTTGCACTGAAGGTTCTTTTCGTCTCCCATCTCATACACAATAATTGAGAGTGCAAGACCACCTTGCTTGACAATTCCTGCCTTCCCTCCCTGTTTCTGCTTTTATGGGTGTTAATGCAACTTGTTTGAGGTGTCACAAAAGAGATGATCGTAAACGTGAGTTCCCACAAACGGCCTTCTCCTGCTAGGAGAAAAAAAGAGTGAACTGTGAGATAGTATAATTTGGTATAGACAATGAGGGCTCTAATTTTTTGATAGAATAAACAAGTTGAAGCTCTGGTAATGACAAATACCCACCATTTGCTTCGACGTGGATGGACCTGGAGGGTATTATGCTGAGTGAAATAAGTCAATCGGAGAAGGACAAACATTATATGGTCTCATTCATTTGGGGAATATAAAAACTAGTGAAAGGGAATAAAGGGGAAAGGAGAAAAATGAGTGGGAAATATCAGAAAGGGAGACAGAACATGAGAGACTCCTAACTCTGGGAAATGAACAAGGGGTGGTAGGAAGGGAGGTGGGCAGGAGATGGGGGTGACTGGGTGACGGGCACTGAGAGAGGCACTTGACAGGATGAGCACTGGGTGTTATTCTATATATTGGCAAATTGAATACCAATAAAAATTTAAAAAGAAAAAGAAAAAAAGAAAAAAGAAGAAGCTCTGGTATTTTTAAACATGATTTAGAATGAATGATAATTACTGCAATTTAATAAATAGGACCTTAAAATTTGTTGGGTGAAGAAATTGATTAAAGAGAAAAACAGAGAGGAAGGAAAACTAAGGGTAGAAATCTAGGCTGTGCTCACTGTCAGCCCCATTTCTCATTCTAATCCTTTGGTACCATTTCCTGAATGTGGCACTTAGGATATGGCTTATGAACTCACTAAATATATACCAGAATGTTTGCATTGAGCTTATTTTAGGGATAAGAATTATACCATGCTGTGGGAGATGACCACTCTGCATTGGAGGTATCCTTCTGAAGTGTAAAGATTCTTTATGTGCTGGAAGGCTTTCTTAGTACTGTATTCTTAACTGAGAACAGAGGGCTAGAGGAAGATGTGAAGACAGGGTCAAAGTGTTATTCTGTATGTTGGCAAATTGAACACCAATAAAAAAATAAATTTATTATTAAAAAATAAAATAAAATAAAATAAAATAAAATAAAATAAAATAAAAAAGAAATAGGAAAATTATAGCACAGAATGGATAGAGGGATACTGGCACTGCCTTCTCTTACATGGTCCTTGCTCCTGATAAACTGTCACTGTAAGTATATACCAAGCAAATTGACTCTTATGAGAGGATATACCCAATATGCCTGCCCACTGCCTGTCTCATGAATGAGCCATGGGAACAACTCACATAAGTAGCAATCCAGTGAATGAGTAAACCCAGGTAATATGTTATAATGGCACAAAGAGAATGAGTAATAAACTTAAGGTGGTATAACTGAAGAATAATAATTTTGAACTCCAAGTGAGTTGGCTGCCCACATTGGCCACGTTATCCATAGAACATGGCTAGGCCCCAGATGGTTTCAATGTATGCAGGGCACTTGGAGAGAATAAATGCAATATCTCTAATATTCAAGGATGTTTTAATTGGATTAATCAGATTATGAACAAAGGTTGGCATCAGAACTTTCAGGGCACCAGCTTTGTGTTTTAGATGAGTGCTGGAGAAAGTTGGTTAGGGGTTTTGAGAATGCAAGGAAAGAGACAGAAAGAGAAAGATACAGAAAAGAGACAGAGAGAGAGGTTTGGCATGGGCATATGAGGTCTCTGTGCTGCATCTGTGTCTGCCTTTGACTCATAGAAGGCAAGGACAAAGAGGAAGAGTGCCTGTTCATTTGTCTCCTTTCTCTGCCTGACCCCTCCTCTTTTTGAGCTCATGTTTATTAGTAGGACATTTTTAAAATTAGTCTTTGTAGGTGGAGTCCTATGTGTGACTTCTAATTAATTCTTCAGCTGTCCCTCACATTTCCGTTTACACATGAAACATAACTGCAGGTGTTGAAGTTTGTTGGGGGATATAGCTTAGATATAGGATAAAATAATTTACCTTGACAATCTATGAAAAATTATGTGGGAGAGTGTGACAGCTGCACGTTCATAAAGGTTGACTTCAGGCATGTGGGTATAAAATTTCAGGAGGACTGAATGGAGAAAGTCCTTCAGGAGAGCTAAACCCCACCTTCAAAATCTGTACTCTGCTCACTAGTGGCCCTCTTCTTTATCTCAGCGTGCTGCTGCCGAGATATTTTTCTCTAAGGAGGGCAGAAATGAGAGGCCAAGGGGATAGTGTGTATGACTCATCCTAACCCAAGGCAGTATGCTTGAAATTGGATCCACGGTTTTCTTAAATTGCTCTAGAGAAAAGCTGTTTGTCACAGCCATTCCTGCCAGGTAAATGTGTGTGTGTGTGTGTGTGTATGAGAGAGAGAGAGAGAGAGAGAGAGAGAGAGTTCTGGAGGCCATCCTGCAGCCTAAGTACTTGTTTGCTGTCCTGAAAGATTTATAGGTCATTCAGACATAAGGAAGTCCAGATATCACACTGGGAGTCAAGATCTTTTAAAATTATCATTATTGGAATTTGTAGGACTTATTTTTTATTTGGGTATAGTTTACATACAATGTTACATTAGTTTCAAGTGCACAACACAGTGATCCCACTTTTCTCTACCTTATGCTATGCTCACTACAAATCTAGCTACCATCTGTCACCATACAATGCTTTTACAATATCATTCACCATAATCCATATGCTGTCTTCTATTCCCATGATTTATTCATTTCATAAATGAGAGCTCATATTTTCAACTACCTTTCACCTATTTTGCCCTTCTTCCCATCCCCCTTCTCTCTGGCAAACATCAATTGTTCTCTGTATTTACAGATCTGATTCTGTTATTTGTTTATCCATTTGATTTTTTATCCTGTATTATTGAAATCATATAGTATATGTCTTTCTCAGCCTGATTTATTTCACTTAGCATTACACCCTCTAGGTCCATCCATGTTGTTTTGAATGGCAAGACCTCATTCTTTTTTATGACTAATATTAAATGGTGTGTATATACCACATCTTCCTTATCCATTTGTTTTGTTTTGTTTTGTTTTTTAAGATTTTATTTATTCATGAGAGACAGAGAAAGGGGGAGAGAGACAGAGACAGAGACAGAGACAGAGACAGAGAAAGAGAGAGGCAGAGACACAGAAGCAGGCTCCATGCAGGGAGCCTGACATGGGACTCAATCCCGGTCTCCAGGATCACAACCTGGGCCAAAGGCAGCACTAAACCACTGAGCCACCTGCGCTGCCCTCCATTTGTTTATTGATAGACACTTGGGTTGCCTCCATAAGTTGGCTATTGTAAGTAATTCTGCAATAAACATAGGGATGCATATATATGTGTGTGTGTGTGTATATATATATATATATATATATATATATATACATACATATATATATTTGAACTAGTGTTCTTATTTCCTTGGAGTAAATGCCCAAGAGTTGGATTATTGGCTCCTATGATATTTCTATTTTTAATTTTTTGAAAGACTTTCAATTTATATTTCCACCAACAGTGCACAAAGATTCATTTTTCTCCACATCCTTGGAAATACTTGTCCTTTCTTGTTGCGGTTGTTGTTATTTAATACTAGCCATTCTGAGAGATGTAAGGTGATATTTCATTATGGTTTTGATTTACATTTTCCTGTTGATTAGTGGTGTTGAGATACCTTCTAATATTTTTCTTAGCCATTTGTATGCGTTTTTTTGTAAAAATGTATTTAGGTCATATGCCCATTTTTAAGATTTTTGTTTATTTATTTATTTGAGAGAGAGGGAGGGAACATGAGTGGGGAGGAGGGTAGAGTGAGAGGGAGAGAGGATTTCAAGCAAATTCACTGCTGAGCACAAATCCCATGACCCTGAGATCATTACCTGAGCTGAAACCAAAGTCAAAGGCTGAACTAACTTAGCCACTCAGGTGCCCCATCTGCCCATTTTTAAATCAGATTATTTCTTTTGTTGGTGTTGAGTCACATAATTTCCATATATATTTTGGATATCCTTGTGTTTTGGATATGAACTCCTTATTAGATCTTTAAGCCATTTTGAATTTATTTTTGTGTATAACATAAGAAAGTAGTCTGGTTTCATTCTTTTACATGGATGTAGGAGTTTCCCTAGCACCATTTATTGAACAGACTGTTTTCCCATTGTATATTCTTGCAAATTCTTGTCAAATTAATTAACCATATAATAATGAGTTCATCTCTGGGCTGTCTTTTCTGTTCCATTGATCCTTGCATCTATTTTTGTGAGTACCAGACCTTTTTTTTATAAATTTATTTTTATTGGTATTCAATTTGCCAACATATAGAATAACACCCAGTGCTCATCCCATCAAGTGCTCCCCTCAGTGCCCATCACCCAGTCACCCCCACCCCCTGCCCACCTCCCCTTCCACCACCCCTAGTTCGTTTCCCAGATTTAGGAGTCTTTCATGTTCTGTCTCCCTTTCTGATATTTCCCACTCATTTTTTCTCCTTTCCCCCTTATTCCCTGTCACTATTTTTTATATTCCCCAAATGAATGAGACTATATAATGTTTGTCCTTCTCCGATTGGCTTATTTCACTCAGCATAATACCCTCCAGTTCCATCCAAGTTGAAGCAAATGGTGGGTATTTGTCGTCTCTAACGGTTAAGTAATATTCCATTGTATACATAGACCACATCTTCTTTATCCATTCATCTTTTGATGGACACCGAGGCTCCTTCCACAGTTTGGCTATTGTGGACATTGCTGCTATAAACATCAGGGTGCAGGTGTCCCGGCGTTTCATTGCATCTGTATCTTTGGGGTAAATCCCCAGCAGTGCAATTGCTGGGATGTGGAGAAAGGGGAACCCTTCTGCACTGTTGGTGGGAATGTGAACTGGTGCAGCCTCTCTGGAAAACTGTGTGGAGGTTCCTCAAAGAGTTAAAAATAGATCTGCCCTACGAGTTCCAGACCTTTTTGATTACTATAGCTTTGTAGTATATCTTGAAATCTGGATTTATGATACCTCCAGCTTTGTGCTTCTTTCTCAAGATTGCTTTGACTTTTTGAGGTCTCTTGTGATTGCATAAAAACTTTATCACTATGATTTTTTAAGATTTTATTTATTTTTTCATGATAGACACACAGAGAGAGGCAGAGACATAGGCAAAGAAAGAAATAGGCTCTCTGTGTGGAGTTCAATGTGGGACTTGATCCTGGAACTCTGGGATCATGCCCTGAGGTGAAGGCAGCTGCTGAACCACAGAGCCACTCAGGCATACCTATTACTATGCTTTAGTTCTGTGAAAAAGTTGTTGATATTTTGATAGGAATTGCATTGAATCTGGAGATTTCTTTGGGTAGTATGGACATTTTAAAAAATATTAATTCTTATAGTCTATGAGCATGAGTCCCACGTCAGGCTCCCTGCATGAAGCCTGTTTCTCCCTCTGCCTGTGTCTCTGCCTCTCTCTCTCTCCCTTTTTTCTCTCTCTCTGTCTCTCATGAATAAATAAAGAAAATCTTTAAAAAAAAGAACCAGCTTTTTGTTTTATTATTTTTCCATCTCTGTCATATATGTCTGCTCTGATCTTTACTATTTCCTTTCTTCTACTTACTTTGGGCTCTGTTTGTTCATCTTTTTTTTTAGTTCCTTTAGGTGTACAAACTGTGAGTCAATTCTTGATATGACTCATTGTTCCTACTGTCAATTTTAAGAATCACTATCTGCACATGGGACAGGAATAAAGTGCTCACAACTGGCTGTGTATGTCAGACAATTGCAAAGAGACTCTGAATTGGTGTATTTTGATTTAAAAATATTTTCAGGAAAAAATACATGGAATTATAATTCTGAAAAGCTGCCTGCTCACTCTTTTTGATGCACTATAGCATCTTCTTCCTGCCTTGCCTCTTTTATAGTTGAGTGGGGTGGAAAGAGGCGCCGCTCCATTTTGGAGGGTTTTTCAGGAGCATTTCCTCTTGCTATACCTTGCCTGCTCAGATTGATTGAAGGCAAGATTAGGAAAGGTGACTGTTTGCTTTAAATTTATAGAAAAGTTGCCAAAATAGTATAGAGCGTTCCCAAATACTGCATATCCAGTTTTCCCTATTATTAACATCTTAAATTTTGGAAGCAGTTGTGGTGATCCAGTATAGGGTGTGGGAGCCTCAACAAGGTGAAAAAAATACCCAAGGACAGTGTCCAGCACAAGGTGTGGAATGTGTGAAAAATCCATTTTCAAAGAGTGAAATCCTGGTTTCCAATATCCTTTAAAATGCATGCACTTAATGTGTCTATAGTAGGTAACCATTCTCCCTAGTGGGTACATTTTTTTTCTCCCATAGTGGCCTTTTCATCTGGTTCAGAACTCATATCCTACCAGGACCTAATACACACATTCCTTTCTCAGGCCCCTGTAGTTCAGATATATTATGCAGGGCTACCCCTCACATAGGACAAATCATACAGAATTTCTCACCACCTTTTTTTCCCCTTAAGGCTGAAAGAAAACAAGCAAACTAAAACCTATATGATTTGCTGATTTGCACAAAGACGGGGATGTCTGAAACTTGAGCTGTATGACAAAATGAAGTGCTAAGGTCCATTTTTCTGATATTTTTGTTCCTGAAAACAAAGCTGAAAAAATGAAGTATAAAGCACTTGTATTAGTTGTCTTTCATTTTATGCAATATCAAAGACACCCCGCCAAATGTCATTGAACTTAAAATAAAAAAAAACATTTTATCTTGCTCATGTACATATCAACAGTGATCAACTACAGTTTCCTTTATGTATCTTCTATGATCCAGTTCAAATATATGTCACATTTATCTGGTAAAAATAAAGGTATTCATCCTTGGATGAGTGAAATATCTGGCTGAATGTGGCATTCACCTCAACTTACAAACCAAAGACAGAGCAGTAGCCAATTTCTATTGGGCATAGTGTGTATCTCTTTTGCATGGAGGTGGGGAAGGAAGAATTAAGTACAACAATGGAAACTAACACAATCCAACCCTTATTACAATATTACTTCCTTCCCTCAAGTGTGCAGAATTCACCCACTCCTTTAATCTCCAAAGTGCCATCCAATCATGCCATCATAGTTAAATTTCTGGATCACATGGCAACATTCTAGACTTTATTGATTCTTTGTTATCCAGAGATATTAAAAAATAAGCTATCTACCCAGCATACAATCAGTATAAAATATCAGGGCCAGGTCATCTCAATAAATGCTCTCCTTCCAAAAGGGAAGATTGGAACACACTCAGCTTTCATTGTAGGAATTCTGAAATCTTTCTATCCCCACTAGCTAATCTGTAGACAGTCTTTTTTTTTATTAAGTCCCACTGTCTGCTCCCCTGAATCAGGTTTCTATTGTCTGTGACTCTTGGTTCTACCTTCTGAGAAGTTCACAATTCTTCATCAACCCCCTTGCCACATTGGTATAGGGCATTAAAAATATTTCCTCTTTGGAGAAGGGAGATTATTGGGGGCCCAAAGATCATTTTAAGTCTCAGATAGCCAGAGTATTTTAATACAGGCTGCTGGGTTTTGACAGTAAGTTCTTTGTAAACAAGTTTACTTTTTATTCTGTATAATTCCAATGTGCCAGTAAGTACCACGCACAGTTTTTTCCAAGACATGCTCCACTGTGGCTTAAAGTAATCTGAAGTAAATTGATGTAATTTAAGGTGATCAGTGCTTCCAAAAGAGTCACACTTTTAGTATTTTTTTGTTACCTGAGACAGTTTTTGCAACTAAAAATGTTGACTAAATTCTCTTTAGTCATTTCAGAGGTTGTAACAAAGGGTGTGAGGCCATACCCTTGATTTGGTCTTTGCTTTAACTCTTAGTTTTGATCTTTCTTTTTCAGTTTTACCTTTCATTGTTTAGAGAAGATAAACAATTCCATCTTTCAATCTTGCTGGCAAATTCACAGGTTATTTTCTGAAATTTTCTCTTTCGTATTATATCTTCTACAATAACTAATAATAGCCAAGGTATGCTACTTAGCTTTACAGTACCAATTTTCTTTGCCTAAACATATACGTTTATAACACCTTATCACACACAAAAGTTTTAGAAAATGTTTTATCAATAAAAACATGACTTACTGAACTTTCTTTTTTTAATTTCCTTTTGTTGGAGTTCAATTTGCCAGCATATACGATAACACCCAGTGCTCATCCCATCAGGTGCCCCCCTCAGTGACTGTCACCTAGTCACCCCAACCCCCCACCCACCTCAATTTCCGCCACCCCTTGTTCATTTCCCAGAATTAGGAGTCTCTCATGTTCTGTCACACTCTCTGATATTTCCCACTCATTTTCTCTCCTTTCCCCTTTATTCCCTTTCACTATTTTTTAAATTCACCAAATGAATGAAGCCATATGTTTGTCCTTCTCTGATTGACTTATTTCACTCACCATAGTACCCTCCAGTTCCATCTACGTCAAAGCAAATGGTGGGTAATTGTTGTTTCTAATGGCTGAGTAATATTCCATTGTATACATAGACCACATCTTCTTTATCCATTCATCTTTCGATGGACACCGAGGCTCCTTTCACAGTTTGGCTATTCTGGACATTGCTGCTAGAAACATTGGGGTGCAGGTGTCCCAGCATTTCACTGCATCTGTATCTTTGGGGTAAATACCCAGCAGTGCAATTGCTGGGTCATAGGGCAGATCTATTTTTAACTCTTTGAGGAACCTCCACACACTTTTCCAGAGTGGCTGCACCAGTTCACATTCCCACCAACAGTGCAAGAGGGTTCCTCTTTCTCCACATCCTCTCCAACATTTGTGGTTTCCTGCCTTGTTAATGTTCCCCATTCTCACTGGTGTGAGGTGGTATCCATTGTGGTTTTGATTTGTATTTCCCTGATGGCCAGTGATGCGGAGCATTTTCTCATGTGCGTGTTGGCAATGTCTATGTCTTCCTCTGTGAGATTTCTGTTCATGTCTTTTGCCCATTTTATGATTGGATTGTTTGTTTCTTTGCTGTTGAGTTTAATAAGTTCTTTATAGATCTTGGATACTAGCCCTTTATCTTATGTGTCATTTGCATATATCTTCTCCCATTCTGTAGGTTGTCTTTTAGTTTTGTTGACGTTTTCTTTTGCTGTGCAGAATCTTTTATCATACTTAAAGGATCTACCCAACAAGAGGACCTAACAATCATGAGTATTTATGCCCCAAATGTGGGAGCTGCCAAGTATATCAATCAATTAATAACCAAAGTTAAGACTTACTGTATTTTCTAGGCATTAGTAGCAACTGTGTAATTGCCTATTTTTTAACCTGGTAGGAATCTTTCAGTTGTTTGTTCTGGAGGCCCCCATAACTGATGCCTATTCCTTTGTTCACTAGTTTTCACTAAGTTATTACTATAGTAAGATATGACTTCAAGGTTTCTGGTATTCATAATTACAAACATTTTCTTCTTCACATAAATAGTGGCTTTGTGTCTAATGTGGGTAATGTGCAATTCTTCACATCTTCTTTATTCTAGGAATCTGGTTGAAGGATATGCCATTTGGTGACAGGAAGAGCAAAACCAACCACAGAAGCGTGTAAGGATTCTTAGGTTTATGCATGGGTGTGGCATTCATAATTTCTGCTTAATTCCAAAGGTAAGTCACATGTCTGCACATTGGATGGGGCATTAAAATATTCTAATAAGAAAGTGAGAATCAAGAATTGGTACTGATAATACAACCTTCTGTCATATGAGAGGAAGATGAGAAAAAAAGACCCTAAACTTAAGATATCTTCACAGAGCCTACATGACATTATTTGTATAATAAATAGATTGTTTTGTACCTTTGTTCCTCACTTTTTTTTCTAGAGGAAAAGGGTAGAAATGAGACTTAAGGACACATGGAAAGAAGCAAGGAACATCTCATTTTCTTTTCTTCCTTTCTGGAAACAATGTATCCTATAGACCTTTTTCTATCTTGTTGCTATGGTGATAGAACAAAATATAGCTCAACATTTACTCACTGTTACCACCTGTTTCCCTGTCAACATCATTGGGATTCGAAAGGATTAAGCCAATCCCTGATTAAGGTGCCTTTAGTATACACGAAAACATTCTGATATTTGGCAAATTTAAAAATTTCATGAAAAAAAAAAAGGGTAAGGTAATGGCTGAGAAAAAATAAGAACCATTAGCAAATTATCATGAACACAAAGGGCTATGCCTTATGAAGAACTGGCCCTACGGTATAAACTGTGTCCTGTTCGTTTTTCTCCTCATTCCATGTGCTCATTCCTAGAAGCACTTTCTGGCTTTGGGATGGGGAAGCTGCTGAGGACATGTTATGTGATTCACACGTTTACCAGCCAAAACATGTAAAACTGTAACCAGAGTTTCTAAAAAGTGGTTCATTCAGAGCAGTGTTCAGATCTATTTGTCCATATTTAACTACTAAAAACCAAGTTTGGAAACAGACACATGGGAGGACATTTATGGGTAAGGACAACAGGAGAGCTCATGGTCCTAATTAGAGTCCATACAGCATTTTGTCTGCCACATGAACACTATTTTTGCCCATAGTCAGTCTTGCCTCTTTCCAGAAAGATGGGTCGGATTGTCTCCAGGAAGGTGTTTGCAGATAGTTTTCTCTCTAACTTAGATCATTGTCTCTTAAAGTTATTTTAACCTGAAAATTTGGAGAAACATTGATATTTTGAATGAGCCCATTCTGACATCCTTTTTCAAGATTTCTGAACACTGAAAAAGTGACGTAAGCACATTACTCTTGATATGCACCCAGATGCTGCAGTCTATTTCTTAGCCATATCTGTTTAAAATACCATTCACTAGTATTTTGAAATATTTACCTATATCTCTGTCTATATATTTATATGTATGAAAAATGCTACTTATTTATTTTCTATAAAATAATCTCAATAGCATTATACTTGCTACATTCATGGTTGAAATTTTGAAATGGTTGACACTTCTAACTGGCACTTTTCTGTACAGCATGATATTTTAAATTGCTCAAGTTTTTTTCTATAGATGTCAAAGACATTGGTAAGTTAATATTCTCAATTCTAATTTTGATTGTTACTGTCTGTTAAAATAGAAAATAAATATAAAAGGTAAAACTATGAAGCATTTTCAAGGGTGAAGAATGCATAAAATACCCAAAAATTGGGATCTCTGGGTGGCTCAGCAGTTTAGGGTCTTCCGTGGACCCAGGGTGTGATACTGGAGTCCTAGGATCAAGTCCCACATCAGGATCCCGACAAGGAGCCTGCTTCTCCCTCTGCCTGTGTCTCTGCCTCTCTCTCTCTCTCTCTCTCTCTGTGTGTGTGTCTTTCATGAATAAATAAATAAAATATTTTGAAAAACACCCCAAAATTATAGAAACAAAAGAAGCCATAGTTAAACTTAATAACTACATATATAGTATAACAGTCTGAATGATCAAGTAAAAAGTAGGAAGATGGACCAATAGCAAACATATGTTTATGTTTATAGCAAATATATAAAAATAAGTACCAAAAGTAGGTAATTGAACATTTATTTTTTTGGTAATTGAACATTTATATTTGAGACGTGTAGAAGAAAGTGAAGATATCTAACAATTTCGAATTAGAATATTTAAAGTAGAACAGAGAATTGGGAGTGAAAGCAATATTGTAGAAATAATGCCTCAGACTCGTAAAACAATCAATGTGATTGATCATATCGGCAAGGTAAACAACAAGAACCATCGGATCCTCTCAATAGATGCAGAGAAAGCATTTGACAAAATACAGCATCCATTCCTGATCAAAACTCTTCAGAGAGTAAGGATAGAGGGAACATTCCTCAGCATCTTAAAAGCCATCTACGAAAAGCCCACAGCAAATATCATTCTCAATGGGGAAACACTGGGAGCCTTTCCCCCTAAGATCAGGAACACGACAGGGATGTCTGCTCTCACCACTGCTATTCAACCTAGTACTAGAAGTCCTAGCCTCAGCAATCAGACAACAAAAAGACATTAAAGGCATTCCAATTGGCAAAGAAGAAGTCAAACTCTCCCTCTTTGCCAATGATATGATACTCTATATAGAAAACCCAAAAGCCTCCACCCCAAGATTGCTAGAACTCATACAGCAATTTGGCAGTGTGGCAGGATACAAAATCAATGCCCAAAAGTCAGTGGCATTTCTATACACTAACAATGAGACTGAAGAAAGAGAAATTAAGGAGTCAATCCCATTTACAATTGCACCCAAAAGCATAAGATACCTAGGAATAAACCTAATCAAAGAGGTAAAGGATCTATCCCCTAAAAACTATAGAACACTTCTGAAAGAAATTGAGGAAGACACAAAGAGATGGAAAAATATTCCCTGCTCATGGATTGGCAGAATTAATATTGTGAAAATGTCAATGTTACCCAGGGCAATTTACACATTTAATGCAATCCCTATCAAAATACCATGCACTTTTTTCAGAGAGTTGGAACAAATTATTTTAAGATTTGTGTGGAATCAGAAATAACTCCAAATAGCCAGGGGAATTTTACAAAAGAAAACTATAGCTGGGGGCATCAGAATGCCAGATTTATTTCAGGTTGTACTACAAAGCTGTGGTCATCAAGACAGGGTGGTACTGGCACAAAAACAGACACATAGATCAATGGAACAGAATAGAGAATCCAGAAGAAGACCCTCAACTTTATGGTCAACTAATATTCGACAAAGGAGGAAAGACTGTCCACTGGAAAAAAGACAGTCTCTTCAATAAATGGTGCTGGGAAAATTGGACATCCATATGCAGAAGAATGAAACTGGACCATTCTTTTACACCACACACAAAGATAAACTCAAAATGGATGAAAGATCTTAATCTGAGACAAGAATCCATCAAAATCCTAGAGGAGAACACAGGCAACACCCTTTATGAACTTGGCCACAGAAACTCCTTGCAAGATACATCCACGAAGGCAAGAGAAACAAAGGCAAAAATGAACTATTGGGACTTCATCAAGATAAGAAGCTTTTGCACAGCAAAAGAAACAGTCAACAAAACTTAAAGACAACCTACAGAATGGGAGAAGATATTTGCAAATGACCTATCAGATAAAAGGCTAGTATCCAAGATCTATAAAGAACTTATTAAACTCAACAGCAAAGATACAAACAATCCAATCATGAAATGGGCAAAAGAAATTTCACCAAAGAAGACATAGACATGGCCAACAGGCACATGAGAAAATGCTCCGCATCACTGGCCATCAGGGAAATACAAATCAAAACCACAATGAGATACCATCTCACACTAGTGAGAATGGGGAAAATTAACACGGCAGGAAACCACAAATGTTGGAGAGGATGTGGAGAAAGAGGAACCCTCTTGCACTGTTGGTGGGAATGTGAACTGGTGCAGCCACTCTGGAAAACTGTGTAGAGGTTCCTCAAAGAGTTAAAAATAGATCTGCCCTACGACCCAGCAATTGCACTGTTGGGAATTTACCCCAAAGATACAGATGCAGTGAAATGGTAGGACATCTGCACTCCAATGTTTATAGCAGCAATGTCCACAATAGGCAAACTGTGGGAGGAGCCTCAATGTCCATTGAAAGATGAATGGATAAAGAAGATGTGGTCTATGTATAAAATGGAATTTATATTCCTGTGCCAAGACAGATGTAGAGTTCAATAATTGATCAGTTGCATATAACACCTAATACCCATCACATCATGTGTCTTTCTTCATGCCCATCACCCAGTTACCCCCCACCCACCGCCCCTCCAGCAACCCTTAGTTTGTTCCCTATACCTAAGAGTCTCTCATGGTTTGTCTCTCTCTCTGATTACATCCAGTTTAATTTTTAAATCCTTAACTTGCTCATTACAATATGTGAAAATCATCTCTTTTTGTTTGTTCATCCTGCTTTATTTGGATACGTTTGTACTCTCTACTACAGGGAATAAAATTGAGAAAACATTATTTTGCCACACCTACATTTGGTAACACAGTCAAAACAATCATAAATAAATACATAAACAAATACAATTTATTTGATAAGATTTTTCCATTGAAATTTTTTTGTGTGTGTATTTCAAAGTTACTGTGATTCATATATATATATATAGATATATGTGTATATAGTACCTTTGAAAATATTGAGGCCAACAATTTAACATTTCAATACAAGACATGTATTTGAGAATATGTCTGTATTTCTGGCTCTTTTTGTCTGTCTGGTTGGTTGTTGAAGACAAAGATAAGAGTCAGAGAACTATAAGTAGCAGGGTAGGGGATGGGGTAAAGAGGAGACCAGTAGACAATACTCTGGGACCTGATGGATCCTACCATGGACATAACAACATTTGCTCATTTATTTCATTAACAGCAATAATACTAATAATTTTCATAGTGTGAGAAGCCTTTGCATCCAAACAAAGCATTCTTTAATCTGTGACCTTGGTTGTTGTACTTATTGCCATATGGAAGTCTTGAAGGCAAAGGCATTAAGTAACCATTAATAGGAAGTTGAAAGCACTCCCTGTCAGCTTCATTCTCAAATATTTTTATGCCCAGCTCTCTCTGCCTACTTCCAGTTCTCTCTGGGCATGCTTTCTGCAGCTAAAGGTGTTTGGGAGACCTGGAATTTGGAACTGACTTTGGGGTTGTTCAGTGAAAAAAATCATTAACCGTGCCTCAACAATTAAGTATTGGATGGAGTTTCCTGTAGTTTCATGTGATTATTTGTGAGATCTTACAGGAGAGGAAGGATCTTCAAACTATTTATCTGTGCTTAAACAACACATTCTGGGGAAACATTCTTTCTCTTTGGATGCCATTTTCTGGTTTTTGGTATTTCATGATTAGTCTCTATAGGTCCTGAAAAAAATTAATCTACAGTATCAGACCTCCTTCCTGTCCTATAACTGGGCAGTTCTGGGATTTCAGAAAGGCTTGTGAGAAATGACAGCTTTTAATTGGTGCCTAACACTTCCATTATCCATAACAGTTCTGAGGTGTATAGTGCTCATCTTAGGACTTTGGGACTTTGTATATTAACTAATGCAAACATCATTAGAACCCTATGGTATCAGTGCTTTCATTTTTCCCCCACTTTACAGTTGAAATAATAGCACAGAGAGGTTAAATGATTTACACAGAATCACACAGTTAATGAGAGTCAGATTCAGAGTTTGAGCCCAGATTATTACAAAGCTGAGTCTGTGTTCCTACCCAGCACAGTCTGCCATTTCTGATAGTGTCTAAAGTAATAATGAAAGTGAGACTTGGCAAGAGGTTAAGCAACATAGAGAATAAAATGACAAGAACAGCTGCCCATGATCTATTTAAGACAAGGAATGGAAAATCCTGTGAAAGTTGACCAGAGATGAGGTAAGAGTTCAGAGAGCCAGAGGGGTGCCTCATGGCCAAATGGCCTGAACAACACCTAAGGAATGGTCTTCCTGATCTCAGAAACATGAGCTATGCCCTTGCCAGTTGCTCTCCTCACCCTAGGTCCAGCCTGGTTTGGACTGAAGTGAGGAGAGGCCATGTTGCCCAATGTGGTTGGATTCAAGTCACAGTTGGCAACTGTGTCTGAGAAGATGTCTAGGGAAATGTGGTGTCCAGCAAAAATCTAGGCTTTTTGGCCACTCAGGGAAGAGAGGTAGCAGTGCCCAATCAGGTGTGGGCACACTGTGGGGGCAAGCAGGCAGCAGAAATTAGTTTTGCCAGGTGAGAGCACATTCCATTATCAGATTCTTTGCTGTTCCTCTAGCCTCTTCATTTCAACCTGTGCCATTCTTATAGATCAAATTATGGAGGTGGGAGAATAAAATTGTATGTCTATTGTCTTCCCTACCTCGGTTGGCCCTCCCCCACCCCAAGCATACCCAAAGCTCATTTTTTCTGGGGAATTTTTCTATTCATATGCTTGAGGTTGAGGTTGACACGCCTATCCATAATAACTGTCTTGCTCTGTTTACCTGCTTTCTCATCATATAACTCCTTCGTCTAAGACTGTGGGTAGTGCTCTGCATATTCAAGATGTAAGTATAAATCACAAGTGATTTGATATTCCAAAATGTGGTCTCTGGAGCAGTTAAAAAACTACAGTTTCAGGGGTGTGCATTGACAGTCTTAGATTTGCACATTAAAACGAGTGAAGGAAATAGTATTGCCTAATAAATCCCAGGAAATATCAGCATTCTCCCCTCTTGTCATTCAAGTCCCACAAACCTTAGGGATTAAAAAATGAATAAAATGGTGAGAATACATTGCATCCTATGGATACAGAAAGGCCCGAATATTCCAAATATTCCTGTCTATAAACATTTGAGATTCACTTTCCCAATTTTTCACATTTTGTTCCCAATAATAATAGGGGAGGTAATAACAGAGCTCTTCTGGGAGTAGGAGGTAAGAGCAATATGACAATCCAGGATAGTTTCCTGGAACCTCCATACTATTGTCCTTGTACTGTGCAATGGGTCTCCATTATATCCATATTCTTTTTATAGCTCATGGCACATATGGGGGCTTTGGAGTGTAAGGCTGGAGAAGCTGAGGGACTTGCATAATCATTCAACTCTCTTCGGTCAGCCATGTTGGATCTTTTTTCACAACACTCTCATTTGGCTCACAAAAGCTGCCCAGTTCCATTTACTTCTTAGCTTATCTATATGCAATCATGAGGATCTCCTTTTGAGGTAGAATGTTACTACCTCTGATTAAATGTGAAGAGGAAATTTAACTTTGTTAATTTCTTTAAGATATGAAGTAGATGAATGGGGTTTTATGAAGGAAAACTAAGAGTTTGGTGAGACTAGAATTTTTACAGAACTTATTGAATAAAATGGAGGAGGCATACATTATATTTTCTGATTCCGTTCACCAAGAGGGCCTAGAAGTGACAAAACTCTAGTAGCAATGAGCACATACAATGCCTAGATGGTAGTTTGAAGTTTCTATTGCCCAATAAAGGAACCAAGGCTTAAGCAAATTTTAGAGCTGGAACAGAAGTACAGGGTGAGCCTGAACATCCTATAGGCCAGAAAGTAACAAAATGAAAAAATAAAAAAGGACATATCACAGCAACATAGAAGTAGACCAAAAGAGGTCTCAATGGCCAAACAAAGCTGAAACAATTATTAAGGGTAGTTTTGAGTTGTAATTAAAAATAATAAAATAAATACCCATGAATCAATAATGATATTTTAAAATAATGACACACAAATAAATAGTAGGGAAAGAATAAGTCATCTTTAGAGAAGAATTCCAAACTATAAATGTAGATAATCCCTACTCCAGAGCTCAATTCTCTTCCCCTGAGTATAGGCCTACTAATTGCTTCTAACAAGTATAGAAAGTGAAAAATAGTAACTCTCCAGTGAAGTAAACTGGAAGACACCATCTTTTTTTTTAAGATTTTACTCATTTATTCATGATAGACATAGCGAGAGAGAAAGAGGCAGAGGGAGAAGCCGGCTGCATGCCCGGAGCCCGACGCCAGACTCGATCTGGGGACTCCAGGACCATGCCCCGGGCCAAAGGCAGGCGCCAAACCGCTGAGCCACCCAGGGATACCCCTGGAAGACACCGTCTTAATCAAGTTATCAAGGTTAACATCACCATTACTAGGTCACAATATCATGTATCTCTTATTTTTTTAAAAAAATTTTATTTATTTATGATAGTCACACAGAGAGAGAGAGAGAGAGAGAGAGAGGCAGAGACATAGGCAGAGGGAGAAGCAGGCTCCATGCACCGGGAGCCGGACGTGGGATTTGATCCCGGGTCTCCAGGATCGCGCCCTGAGCCAAAGGCAGGCGCCAAACCGCTGCCGCTGCGCCACCCAGGGATCCTTCATGTATCTCTTAGATGATTGATGTGATGTGATGTGATGTGATGTGATGTGATGTGATGTGATGTGATGTGATGATGTGATGTGATGTGATGATGTGATGTGATGTGATGTGATGTGATGTGATGTGATGTGATGTGATGTGGATGAAAAGGGCATCTCACTTCAGTGGTATCCATCTCCAAAACCCATAACCATAAACTAATAACAAGAAAACATCAGATAGACTCAAAGACAAAGACATTGTATAAAATACCTGACCATTGTTCTTTAAATGTCAAAGTCATGATAAAAAAGGAAAAACTTAGAAATTGTCAGCTTTTTGAATAAATATTAGTTAATACTTTCTACTAGCACTAATGTCTTAGTTTTATCCAGCTTTATTGATGTATAATTGATAAATGAAAATTATATATATACATATATTTAAAATGTACATCATATAATGTATGAAGTAAAATGATTACCACAAGATAAGTAACATATTGATCATCTCACATAGTTACTATTGTTTTTTTTTTTTTAAGAGAGAATGCCTAAGATATGCCCTCTAAGCAAAATTCAAGTATTCAGTATGGTATTATTAACAATAGTCACTTGCTCTTTATTAGATCTGAAGAATTACTCATCCTGCCTAATTGAAACTTTGTGTTCTTTGACCACATTTTCCATTTTCCTCACAATCTGGCAACCACCATTCTACTCTGGTTTCATGAGTTTAATGTTTTCAGGTTCCACATGTGAGATGATACATTATGTATCTGTTTGTGTCTAGATTATTTCATTTAGGGTAGCCCCTTGGTGGCTCAGTGGTTTTGCGCTGCCTTCAGCCCAGAGCGTGATCCTGGAGACCTGGGATCGAGTCCCACATCAGGCTCCCTGCATGGAGCCTGCTTCTCCCTCTGCCTGTGTCTCTGCTTCTCTCTCTCTCTCTCTCTCTCTCTGTCTCTGTCTCTCATGAATAAATAAATAAAATCTTTTTTAAAATTATAGATTATTTATCTTAATGTCTTCCAGAATCATCCATGTTGTCACACATGGCAGAATGCCCTTCTTTTTTAAGGCTGAATAGTATTTCGTTGTGTGTTTGTTTGTGTACATATTATACATATGAATGGAGTAATATTCCATTGTGGGTGCATAGGTAAACACACATATAAATACACATACAATGAAATGCTATTGAGCCTTTTAAAAGGGCATCCTGCCATGTCTGACAACATGGATCCAATCTAAATGTCTGAGTGTCTGTCAATCAATCTGAGCATCTAAGACAATTTCCATATTTTAGCTATTGTGACTGATGTCAAAATGACTATGGGGGTGCAGATATGTCTCAATATACTGATTTCAGGGGTGCCTGGGTAGATCAGTTGATTAAGCATCTGCCTTCAGATCAGGTCATGATCCCAGGGTCTTGGGATTGGGCACCGGGAGGGCCCCTTGGTTAGCAGGGAGGCTGCTTCTCTCTCCCCTCTCCACTTGTGCTATCCCTGTAGCTATATTTGTCTTTCTCTCTCTCGAATAAATTAATTAATTAAATCTTCAAAAAAAGATGCTGATTTAATTCCCTTGCATATATACCCAGCAGTGAGATTGTGGAATCACAAAGAAGTTTTATTTTTAATTTCTTGAAGAATATCTATACTGGTTTCCATAATGGCTGTACCACATTCCCACCAACAGTGTACTAGGATTCTTGTTACTTTACTTTCTCACTGGCATTTGTTATCTCTTGTCTTTTGATAATAGCCATTCTAACAGCTGTGGTGTGATATCTCATTGTGGTTTTAATCTCCATTCTTCTGATGATTAGTAATGTTGAACAACTTTTCACACACCTGTTGGTCATTGTATGTTTCTTTGAAGAAAATATCAATAGAGTGAATACATAACCTATACAGTGGGAGAAAATATTTGCAAACCATATATCTGTTAAGAAGTTAATATGAAAAAAAATAAATAAAAATAAAAAAGAAGTTAATATGAAAATGTCTAAAAAAAACCTTAAACAACTGAATATAAATAAATTAATTAATTTATAACAAAGGGCAAAGGATCTAATCTTAGCTTTTTAAAATTTTTGCTGAATTATTTTATTATTATTTATGTTTTTTCGTATAGTTAACATACAATATTACATTAATTTCAGGTGTGCAGCGTAGTAATATGACAAGTTTATTCATTAGTCTGTGGTCACCACAGCATAGTTAACATCTATCTCCATACATCACTAGTATAATATCATTGGCTATATTCCTTATGCTATGTCTAATTCTGTGACTTTTTCATCCCATAACTAGAAGCCTATTATCTCCTGTTCCCCTTCACTCATTTTCACATTCCCTAATCCCTGCCCCTCTGGCAACCATCAGTTTGTTCTCTGTATTTATAGGTATGATTCTGTTTTTCATTTGTTTGTTTGTTTATTTATTATTTTTAGATTTCACTTATGGATAAAATCATACAGTATTTGTGTTTCTCAGTCTTACTCATTTCACTTAATTAGTAACACTTCTAGATCCATCTGCGTTGTCTTAAATGACACAATCTCATCAATTTTTGGCTGTGTAATATTCCATTGTATGTATATATGTATTTATATGTACACAATATCTTCCTTAACCATTTGTCTATGAATTGACACTTAGGTTGTTTTCATATACTGGCTATGATAAATAATGTTGCAATAAAAATAGTGGTTTATGTATGTATTCTCCAATTATTATTTTTATTTTTTTGGTAAATATCTAATAGTGAAATTATTGCATCATACAGTGTTTCCATTTTTAATTTTTTGAGGAACCTCCATAATGTTTTCCACCGTGGCTATACCAATTTACAATCCCACCAAAAATGTAAAAGTGTTCCTTT
This sequence comes from Vulpes vulpes, assembly GCF_048418805.1. Taxonomy (NCBI): domain Eukaryota; kingdom Metazoa; phylum Chordata; class Mammalia; order Carnivora; family Canidae; genus Vulpes; species Vulpes vulpes. Next base: position 84,331,607 of record NC_132793.1, on the reverse strand, counting down.
TTCTCTACATCCTTGACAACATTGGTGATTTCTTGTTTTTTCTTTCTTTTTTTTTATACGAGCCACTTTGACAGGTATAAAGTTATGTCTCATTGTGGTTTTTATTTGCATTCCCCTGATGATTAATGATGTTGAGTGTCTTTTTGTATGCCTGTTGGCCATTTATATGTCTTATTTGGATTCTATAACCATTTGTGATTGGATTATTTGGAGATTTTCTTTTGATATTGAGTTCTACAACATGTATTTTGGATATTAACATTTTATTGAATGTATGGTTTATAAATATCTCCCCACACTCTGTAGACTGCCTTTCTGTTTGTTAATGGTTTCCTTTGCTGTACAAAACCTCTTCATTTTGATGTAGTCCAAATAGTTTACTTTGCTTCTATTTCCCTTGCCTGAGGAAACATATTTAGAAAAATGTTGTTATGGTTGATGTCAGAAAAATTACTGCCTATTTTCTTCTAGGAATTTTATGGTTTCAGGTTTCACATTTAGGCCTTTATTCCATTTTGAGTTTATTTTTGCATATGGTGTTAGAAAGTGGTCCAGTTTTACTTCCTTATGTAGCTGTGCAGTTTTCTCAGCACAATTTATTTCTTTCCAGAACCATCTATTGACAAGACTGTCTTTTCCCTATTGTATATTCTTGCCTCCTTTGTCATCAATTAATTGACCATATAATTGTGTGTTTTTTGTTTTGTTTTGTTTTTTGGTTTATGTAATTAACTTTAATCATAATGTATGTACTCGTTTCTTTTTCTTTTTTATATAAATTTATTTTTTATTGGTGTTCAATTTGCCAACATATAGAATAACACCCAGTGTTCATCCCGTCAAGTACCCCCCTCAGTGCCCATCACCCAGTCACCCCCACCCCCCGCCCACCTCCCCTTCCACCCCCCCTAGTTCGTTTCCCAGAGTTAGGAGTCTCTCATGTTCTGTCTCCCTTCCAGTAGTTTTTCTATTGAGTCTTTAAAATTTTCCATGTATAGAATATTACTCAGCCATTAGAAACGACAAATACCCACCATTTGCTTCAACGTGGATGGAACTGGAGGGTATTATGCTGAGTGAAATAAGTCAATCAGAGAAGGACAAACATTATATGGTCTCATTCATTTGGGGAATATAAAAAATAGTGAAAGGGAATAAAGCTTTATAGCTTTTTTGAAAAGCTTTTTTGGAAAGATATTTTGAAAACAAATTGAGAAAATATAAACATGGACTACATATTAAATATTGTTGAATTGAACTTAATTTTCTTAGCTGTAATAATATCATAATAGTTATGTGGTAAACTACTATGATAAATAGACACATTGATACATAAATAAATAGATAAATAATGTATAGATAGAATTTTAACATGGCAAACTGTTTAACAACTGGTGACTTTAGATGCAGACAATACAACGGTTTACTCTCCTTTCAACTTTTCTGTGGGTTTGAAATTTTTCAAAATAAATAATTGGGGAAAAGAAGGGAAGAAAGAACAGCATTGTTCTGTGTTTAGCTGTCTAGCCTCTGCTGTATCTCTGCTGCATTCCTCACTGTCCAGGTCACTGACCCTCAGAAGTCCTTTCTGGTCAGGCTCAGAGATTGGGTGTTGTGAAGTGGCCATATTGTCACCAGATTGTTTGAGATGGAGGCGTTTTGCAGAAAGGTGGTGTATCCAGGCTAGTGGGGGAAGGCAGGATGAAGGGAGGGCAGTTGTCATGGAACCCTGAAGAGCCCTCTTTACTAAGCCTTGATGCTTCTTTATATTCAAGAGAGATGATGGGGGCGGAAAAAGGAGAAAAGGGAGGATGGGGGCTTAACTTGCTCTCATAGGTTCACCCGCCCACGGGGCTTATTATCCTTGATTGCCTGTTTTCTACTTTCTGTTGCTATGGTGATAGGGTAAAACGTGACTCTGCTCAGATTTACCACTTTGCTTGCTGATGCCTTGTCCCCATACCTGCTGGGTCTCTGCCTACTGAATGTGTATGTGCGAAGGCGTGTGACTAACTAGGTGGCTGTCGTGAGCTTGTGGTGGGGGCGACGAAGCATCTTTGGGGAGTTTATGAGAACAGAGTCGTTGTCAGCCTCATTACCCAAGCCAGGCTGCTAAATCTTGGAAATGATTTCAAGGCAGGGGGTTGGAAGCAACATGTTATGCTACTTAAGACATGCTGTGTGGTGTTGCAGCCTCATCTGAAAGAATACATTCAGAAATTTATAACTGGGGCCCCTGGGTGGAAACATTTTGAAATTCATAGACTCAGATTTGTTCCCTAAGAACATATCATGGTAACAAACCCTTTGGAGAGAATAGAGCAGATAAATCTGTACATAGGAGGGGCTTTCTCAAGAACAGAAAAAAAATTAAATTAAAAAAATAATTTTAAAAAACCAGTACAGTTTTCTTTAAGGTGAGAAGGGCCTCTGAAAATACGCCTTAATTTTAAAGTGCTGAAGAATAAAGAATAAAGCGGGTGTCAAGCAACCCCAAAATATTGGCCAAGAGGGTAAGAAAAGACACATAGGGCATTCTGGAAGGCTATCTACGTTACCAGAAGGGGGAATAATTTTCTGCGAGTCTACAGCATATGAAAGCATGTAGGATCTTCCTGTTATCTATAGTTCTTTTCCTGGTAAAGGAATGCATGGAGGAGTTGAAGGAGCAAGAAAGAAAAGCCTCTTTGCCATTCTTTTGTCTGCCTATCCCTGTAAGTGGCCCCATGCTGGCTTGTCCACCCCTAGAGTGGTGGCCTCAATGAAGTCCCTTCTGAGATATAAGGACTGTTTTTTGAGATTTCTAAAGACTGAAGGTGGTCCCTCTTTTAAATATGGGTACTACCCTAAGAGTCAGGGGCTAAATAATTGTAATGAATTGAGCTTTGAGATGAGTGATAGTTTCCTAGTATTTCCAGCTTCTAGAGGAGAAGCTGAAATTTAGGAACTTGTGTCCAGATCTGAGAAATATGAGCAATATTCCATTTAAGATGCATTTCCCCAGCTTTACTAAGATATCATTGGCATGTAACATTGTGTTAGTTTAAGATGTGCAACGAGATTTTATGCATATTAACATATAGTTTGAAATGATTAACACTTCTATCACCACACAATTAATTTTGTATGTGTGTTAGGTACATTTAAGATCAACTCTCTTAGCAAATTTCCAGTACAGTATTGTTATAACTATAGTCACCATGTTTTACATTATATTTCCAGAACTTATTTATCTTATAACTGGATGTTTGTATTCTTTGACCAACATCCCCTCATTACTTCAAACTACCCAGCCCCTGGCAATTACCATTCTGCTCTGTTTCTGAGTCTGGCTTTATAAGATTCCACATATAAGTGGGAGCATACAGTATTTGTCTTTCTCTGTCTGAATCAGTTTACTTAGCATAATGCCCTCAAAGTGCATACATGGTGTTGCAAAGTGCATACATGGTGTTCCTTCCTTTTTATGGCTGAATAATATTCTATTGTGTATATGCCACATTTCCTTTTTCCAATTATTTGTTGATGGATACTTAAGTTGTTTCCATGTTTTTGCTATTGTGAACAATGCTGCAATAAACATGAGGGTGAAGATATCTCTTGAGATACCAGTTTCACTTCCTTCATATATATATAGCTAAGAGTGGAATTGCTTAATCATATAGTAATTATATTTTCAATATTCACAAGAACCATTCTACCATTTTCTTTTTTATATATATAAATTTATTTTTTATTGGTGTTCAATTTGCCAACATATAAAATAACACCCAGTGTTCATCCCATCACGTGTCCCCCTCAGTGCCCGCCACACAGTCACCCCCACCCCCCGCCCACCTCCCCTTCCACCACCCCTAGTTCGTTTTCTAGAGTTAGGAGTCTCTCATGTTCTGTCCCCCTATTTCCCACTCATTTTTTCTCCTTTCCCCTTTATTCCTTTTCACTATTTTTTATATTCCCCAAATGAATGAGACCATAAAATGTTTGCCATTTTCTATAATGGCTTGTCTTTTTGATAATAGCCATCCTAACAGGTATGCAGTGATATTTTATTGTAGTTACTTTCCACATTTCTCTGGAGATTAATGACATTGAAGAACTTTTTCATATACCTGGTGGTCATTTGTATACCTTCTTTGGAAAAATGTCTATTCAGGTCTTTGTCCATTTTTAATTGGATTGTTTGAGTTACATTTTTTGGGTTATATTATTGCTATTGAATTGTAAGAGTTTCTTATATTTGGGACATTAAATTTTTTTGTGTAGATAGCACCCTTCTTTTTCTTTCTTTTCCTTAAATTCAATTAGCCAACATATAGTACATCATTGGCTTTAAATGTAGTTTTCAATAATTCATCAGTTGTGTATAATACCAGTGTTCATCACATCCCATGCCTTCCTTAATGCCCATCATCCAGTTACCATATCCGCCACCCACCCTCCCCTTCAGCGACACTCAGTTTGTTTCCAGAATTAAGAGTCTCTCATGATTTGTCTCTGTCCCTAATTATTTCCCATTCAGTTTTCCCTCCCTTCCCTTATGGTCCTCTGCACTATGTTTTATATTGTGCATATGCATATGAGTGAAACTGTGTGGTGATTGTCTTTCTCTGACTGAGTTATTTTGTTCAGCATAGTACCCTCCTGTTTCATCCACATCAATGTAAATGGTAAGTGTTGATCCTTTCTGGTGGCTGAGGAATATTCCATTATATATATTTTATATATTTTCTTCTTTATGTATTCATCTTTCAGTGGACATCTCAACTCTTTCCATGAGTTTTTCTATTGTGGGCATGGCTGCCATGACAATTAGAGTTTAGGAAACCCTTTGGATCACTACATTTGTATCCTTGGGGTAAACAGGCCAAATGCTGGTTCAGGGTAGCTCTATTTTCAGGTTCTTGAGGAAACTCCATATTGTTTTTTCAGAGTGTCTATACCAGCTTGCATTCCCAACAACAATATAAGAGGGTTTCCCTTTCTCCACATCCTCACCAACATTTGTTGTTTCCTACCTGTTAAGTTTAGCCATTCCAAAGAGTGTGAGGCGGTATCTCACTGTAGTTTTGTTTTTGTTTTTGTTTTCTTTTTTTTTCAATTTCTAGATTCTGCTCCACTTTTCTTCTCCATTGGTTATTTTAATTTATTTTTTCAATTTCACTTAATATCTTCTTCCTTTATTACAATTATTTTGATCTTAATTTTTTTAATTTATTTTATTTTATAAATGTATTATATATTTTTAATTGGAGTTCAATTTGCCAACAATATAATAACACCCGGTGCTCATTCCATCAAGTGCCCCCGTCAGTGCCCGTCACCCAGTCACCCCCACCCCTGCACACCTCCATTTCTGCCTCCCCTTGTTCCTTTCCCAGAGTTAGGAGTCTCTCATATTCTGTCTCCATCCCATATTCTAATTTTTCTCTTTTCCCATTTATTCCCTTTCACTATTTTTTATATTACCCAAATGAATGAGACCATATAATATTTCTCCTACTCCAACTGACTTATTTCACTCAGCATAAGACCCTCCAGTACCATCCACATCGAAGCAAATGGTGTGTATCTGTCATTTCTAATGGCTGAGTAATATCCCATTATACACATATACCACATCTTCTTTATCCATTCATCTTTCGATGGACACAGGCTACTTCCACAGTTTGGCTATTCTGGACATTGCTGCTAGAAACATTGGGGTGCAGGTGTCCTGGTGTTTCACTGCATCTGTATCCTTGGGGTAAATCCCAGCAGTGCAATTGCTGGGTCACAGGGCAGATCTATTTTTAACTCTTTGAGGAACCTCCACACACTTTTCCAGAGTGGCTGCACCAGTTCACATTCCCACCAACAGTGCAAGAGGATTCCCCATTCTCCACATTCTCTCCAACATTTGTTGTTTCCTGCCTTGTTAATTTTCCCCATTTTCACTGGTGTGAGGTGGTACCTCATTGTGGTTTTGATTTGCATTTCCCTGATGGCCAGTGATGCGGAGCATCTTCTCATGTGCTTGTTGGCCATGTCTATGTCTCCCTCTGTGAGATTTCTGTTCATGTCTTTTGCCCATTTCATGATTGGATTGTTTGTTTCTTTGGTGTTGAGTTTAATAAGTTCTTTATAGACCTTGGATACTAGCCTTTTATCTGATAGGTCATTTGCAAATATCTTCTCCCATTCTGTAGGTTGTCTTTTCATTTTGTTGACTGTTTCTTTGCTGTGCAAAAGCTTCTTATCTTGATGAAGTCCCAATAGTTCATTTTTGCTTTTGTTTCTCTTGCCTTCATGGATGTATCTTGCAATGAGTTGCTGTGGCCAAGTTCAAAAAGGGTGTTGCCTGTGTTCTCCTCTAGAATTTTGATGGATTCTTGTCTAACATTTAGATCTTTCATCCATTTTGAGTTTATCTTTGTGTGTGGTGAAAGAGAGTGGTCTAGTTTCATTCTTCTGCATGTGGATGTCCAATTTTCCCAGCACCATTTATTGAAGAGACTGTCTTTTTTCCAGTGGACAGTCTTTCCTCCTTTGTCGAATATTAGTTGACCATAAAGTTGAGGGTCCTCTTCTGGATTCTCTATTCTGTTCCACTGATCTATGTGTCTTTTTTTGTGCCAATACCACCCTGTCTTGATGACCACAGCTTTGTAGTACACCCTGAAATAAATCTGGCATTCTGATGCCCCCAGCTATAGTTTTCTTTTGTAAAATTTCCCTGGCTATTTGGGGTCTTTTCTGAACCCACACAAATCTTAAGATAATTGGTTCAAAATCTCTGAAGAAAGTCCATGGTATTTTGATAAGGATTGCATTAAATGTGTAAATTGCCCTGGGTAACATTGACATTTTCACAATATTAATTCTGCCAATCCATGAGCATGGAATATTTTTCCATCTCTTTGTGTCTTCCTCAATTTCTTTCAGAAGTGTTCTATAGTTTTTAGGGGATAGATCCTTTACCTCTTTGATTAGGTTTATTCCTAGGTATCTTATGCTTTTGGGTGCAATTGTAAATGGGATTGACTCCTTAATTTCTCTTTCTTCAGTCTCATTGTTAGTGTATAGAAATGCCACTGACTTTTGGGCATTGATTTTGTATCCTGCCACACTATCAAATTGCTGTATGAGTTCTAGCAATCTTGGGGTGGAGGCTTTTGGGTTTTCTATATAGAGTATCATGTCATCGGCAAAGAGGGAGAGTTTGACTTCTTCTTTGCCAATTGGAATGCCTTTTATTTCTTTTTGTTGCCTGATTGCTGAGGCTAGGATTTCTAGTACTCTGTTGAATAGCAGTGGTGAGAGGGGACATCCCTGTCATGTTCCTGATCTTAGAGGAAAGGCTCCCAGTGCTTCCCCATTGAGAATGATATTTGCTATGGGCTTTTCGTAGATGGCTTTTAAGATGTCGAGGAATGTTCCCTCTATTCCTACACTCTGAAGAATTTTGATCAGGAATGGATGCTGTATTTTGTCAAATGCTTTCTCTGCATCTATTGAGAGGGTGTTATGGTTCTTGTTGTTTCTCTTGCTGATATGATCAGTCACATGATTGCTTTATGAGTGTTGAACCAGTCTTGCATTCTGGGGATAAATCTCACTTCGTCATGGTGAATAATCTTCTTAATGTATTGTTGGATCCTATTGGCTAGTATCTTGTTGAGGATTCTTGCATCCATGTTCATCAAGGATATTGGTCTATATTTCTCCTTTTTGGTGGGGTCTTGGTCTGCTTTTGGAATTAAGGTGATACTGGCCGCATACATTGTGTTTGGATGTATTTCATCTCTTTCTATCTTTCTGAACAGCTTTAGTAGAGTAAGTATGGTTTCTTCATCGAACGTTTAATAGAACTCCCTTGGGAAGCCATCTGGCCCTGGACTTTTGTGTTTTCGGTGGTTTTTGATGACTGCTTCAATTTCCTCCCTAGTTATTGTCCTGTTCAGATTTTCTATTTCTTCCTGTTCCAGTTTTGGTAGTTTGTGGTTTTCCAGAAATGTGTCCTTTTCTTTTTGAGTTATCTTTTTGGTTGCCTAATTTATTGGCGTATAGCTGTTCATAATATGTTTTTTTTTATTTTTTTTTATTTTTTTAAATTAATTTTTATTGGTGTTCAATTTACCAACATACAGAAAAACACACAGTGCTCATCCCATCAAGTGTCCACCTCAGTGCCCGTCACCCATTCCCCTCCAACACCCACCCTCCTCCACTTCCACCACCCCTAGTTCGCTTCCCCGAGTTAGGAGTCTTTATGTTCTGTCTCCCTTTCTGATATTTCCCAACATTTCTTTTCCCTTCCTTTATATTCCCTTTCACTATTATTCATATTCCCCAAATGAATGAGAACATACACTGTTTGTCCTTCTCCGATTGACTTATTTCACTCAGCATAATACCCTCCAGTTCCATCCACATCGAAGCAAATGGTGGGTATTTGTCATTTCTAATTGCTGAGTAATATTCCATTGTATACATAAACCACATCTTCTTTATCCATTCATCTTTCGATGGACACCGAGGCTCCTTCCACAGTTTGGCTATTGTGGACATTGCTGCTATAAACATCGGGGTGCAGGTGTCCCGACGTTTCATTGCATCAGAAACTTTGGGGTAAATCCTCAACACTGCAATTGCTGGGTCGTAGGGCAGGTCTATTTTTAACACTTTGAGGAACCTCCACGCAGTTTTCCAGAGTGGCTGCACCAGTTCACATTCCCACCAACAGTGTAAGAGGGTTCCCTTTTCTCCGCATCCTCTCCAACATTTGTGGTTTCCTGCCTTGTTAATTTTCCCCATTCTCCACGTTGAAGCAAATGGTGGGTATTTGTCGTTTCTAATCGCTGAGTAATATTCCATTGTATACATAAACCACATCTTCTTTATCCATTCATCTTTCGATGGACACCGAGGCTCCTTCCATTCATTTGGGGAATATAAATAATAGTGAAAGGGAATATAAAGGAAGGGAGAAGAAATGTTGGGAAATATCAGGAAGGGAGACAGAACATAAAGACTCCTAACTCAGGGAAGCGAACTGGGGGTGGTGGAAGGGGGGAGAGGGTGGGTGTTGGAGGGGAATGGGTGACGGGCACTGAGGTGGACACTTGACGGGATGAGCACTGGGTGTTTTTCTGTATGTTGGTAAATTGAACACCAATAAAAATTAATTAAAAAAAATAAAAAAAAAATTTCCCCATTCTCACTGGTGTGAGGTGGTATCTCATTGTGGTTTTGATTTGTATTTCCCTGATGGCAAGTGATGCAGAGCATTTTCTCATGTGCATGGTGGCCATGTCCGTGTCTTCCTCTGTGAGATTTCTCTTCATGTCTTTTGCCCATTTCATGATTGGATTGTTTGTTTCTTTGGTGTTGAGTTTATAAGTTCTTTATACATTTTGGAAACTAGCCCTTTATCTAATATGTCATTTGCAAATATCTTCTCCCATTCTGTAGGTTGTCTTTTAGTTTTGTTGACTGTATCCTTTGCTGTGCAAAAGCTTCTTATCTTGATGAAGTCCCAATAGTTCATTTTTGCTTTTGTTTCTTTTGCCTTTGTGGATGTATCTTGCAAGAAGTTACTGTGGCCGATCTCAAAGAGGGTGTTGCCTGTGTTCTCTTCTATGATTTTGATGGACTCTTGTCTCACATTTAGATCTCTCATCCATTTTGAGTTTATCTTTGTGTATGGTGAAAGAGAGTGGTCCAGTTTCATTCTTCTGCATGTGGATGTCCAATTTTCCCAGCACCATTTATTGAAGAGACTGTCTTTCTTCCAATGGATAGTCTTTCCTCCTTTATCGAATATTAGATGACCATACATTTCAGGGTCCACTTCTGGGTTCTCTATTCTGTTCCATTGATCTATGTGTCTGTTTTTGTGCCAGTACCACCCTGTCTTGATGACCACAGCTTTGTAGTACAACCTGAAATCTGGCATTGTGATACCCCCAGCTATGGTTTTCTTTTTTAAAATTCCCCTGGCTATTCGGGGTCTTTTCTGATTCCACACAAATCTTAAAATAATTTGTTCTAACTCGCTGAAGAAAGTCCATGGTATTTTGATAGGGATTGCATTAAACGTGTAAATTGCCCTGGGTAACATTGACATTTTCACAATATTAATTCTGCCAATCCATGAGCATGGAATATTTTTCCATCTCTTTGTGTCTTCCTCAATTTCTTTCAGAAGTGTTCTATAGTTTTTAGGGTATAGATCTTTTACCTCTTTGGTTAGGTTTATTCCTAGGTATCTTATGCTTTTGGGTGCAATTGTAAATGGGATTGACTCCTTAATTTCTCTTTCTTCAGTCTCATTGTTAGTGTATAGAAATGCCATTGATTTCTGGGCATTGATTTTGTATCCTGCCATGCTACCAAATTGCTGTATGAGTTCTGGCAATCTTGGGGTGGAGGCTTTTAGGTTTTCTATGTAGAGTATCATGTCATCAGCGAAGAGGGAGAGTTTGACTTCTTCTTTGCCAATTGGAATGCCTTTAATGTCTTTTTGTTGTCTGATTGCTGAGGCGAGGACTTCCAGAACTATGTTGAACAGCAGTGGTGAGAGTGAACATAGCCCTGTCTTGTTCCTGACCTTAGGGGAAAGGCTCTGAGTGCTTCCCCATTGAGAATGATATTTGCTGTGGGCTTTTCGTAAATGGCTTTTAAGATGTCGAGGAAAGTTCCCTCTATCCCAACACTCTGAAGGGTTTTGATCAGGAATGGATGCTGTATTTTTCAAATGCTTTCTCTGCATCTAATGAGAGGATCATATGGTTCTTTGTTTTTCTCTTGCTGATATGATGAATCACATTGATGGTTTTATGAGTGTTAAACCAGTCTTGTGTGCTGGGAATAAATCCTACTTGGTCATGGTGAATAATTTTCTTAATGTGTTGTTGGATCCTATTGACTAGTATCTTGTTGAGAATTTTTGCATCCATGTTCATCAGGGATATTGGTCTGTAATTCTCCTTTTTGGTGGGGTCTTTGTCTGGTTTCAGAATTAAGGTGATGCTGGCCTCATAGAACGAATTTGGAAGTACTCCATCTCTTTCTATCTTTCCAAACAGCTTTAGTAGAATAGGTATGATTTCTTCTTTAAACGTTTGATAGAATTCCCCTGGGAAGCCATCTGGCCCTGGACTCTTGTGTCTTGGAAGGTTTTTGATGACTGCTTCAATTTCCTCCCTGGTTATTGGTCTGTTCAGGTTTTCTATTTCTTCCTGCTCCAGTTTTGGTAGTTTGTGGCTTTCCAGGAATGCGTCCATTTCTTCTAGATTGCCTAATTTATTGGCGTACAGCTGTTCATAATATGTTTTTAAAATCGTTTGTATTTCCTTGGTGTTGGTAGTGATCTCTCCTTTCTCATTCATGATTTTATTAATTTGAGTCTTCTCTCTCTTCTTTTTAATAAGGTTGGTTAATGGTTTATCTATCTTATTAATTCTTTCAAAGAACCAACTCCTGGTTCTGTTGATCTGTTCCACAGTTCTTTTGGTCTCGATTTCATTTAGTTCTGCTCGAATTTTAATTAACTGTCTTCTTCTGCTGGGGGTGGGGTCTATTTGTTGCTTTTTCTCTAGTTCCTTTATGTGTAAGGTGAGCTTTTGAATTTGAGATCTTTCCAGTTTTTGAATGGATGCTTGTATGGCGATGTATTTCCCCCTCAGGACTGCTTTTGCTGCATCCCAAGGATTTTGAACGGTTGTATCTTCATTCTCATTAGTTTCCATGAATCTTTTTAATTCTTCCTTAATTTCCTGGTTGATCTTTTCATCTTTTAGCACGATGGTCCTTAACCTCTACATGTTTGTGGTCCTTCCAAACTTCTTGTTGTGATTAAGTTCTAATTTCAAGGCATTATGGTCTGAGAATATACAGGGGACTATCCCGATCTTTTGGTATCGGTTCAGACCCAATTTGTGACCCAGCATGTGGTCTATTCTGGAGAAAGTTCTATGTGCACTTTAGAAGAATGTGTATTCAGTTGAGTTTGGATGTAAAGTTCTGTAAATATCTGTGAAATCCATCTGGTCCAGTATATCATTTAAAGCTCTTGTTTCTTTGGAGATGTTGTGCTTAGAAGACCTATCTAGTATAGAGAGAGCTAGATTGAAGTCACCAAGTATAAGTGTATTATTATCAAGGTATTTCTTCAGTTTGGTTATTAATTGGTTTAAATATTTGGCAGCTCCCACATTCGGGGCATATATATTGAGGATTGTTAAGTCCTCTTGTTGGATAGATCCTTTGAGTATGAGATAGTGTCCCTCTTCATCTCTCACTATAGTCTTCGGGGTAAATTTTAATTTATCTGATATAAAGATGGCAACCCCTGCTTTCTTTTGAGGACCATTTGAATGGTAAATGGTTCTCCAACCTTTTATTTTCAGGTTGTAGGTGTCCTTCTGTCTAAAATGAGTCTCTTGTAGACAGCAAATAGATGGGCCCTGCTTTTTTATCCAGTCTGAAACCCTGCGCCTTTTGATGGGGTCATTAAGCCCGTTCACGTTCAGAGTTACTATTGATAGATATGAGTTTAGTGTCATCATATCTATTCAGTCCTTGTTTTTGTGGATTGTTCCACTGAACTTCTTCTTAAAGGGGAATTTTAAGAGTCCCCCTTAAAATTTCTTGCAGAGCTGGTTTGGAGGTTATATATTCTTTCAGTTCCTGCCTGTCTTGGAAGCTCTTTATCTCTCCTTCCATTTTGAATGAAAGCCTTGCTGGATAAAGTATTCTTGGTTGCATGTTCTTTTCATTTAGGACCCTGAATATATCCTGCCAGCCCTTTCTGGCCTGCCAGGTCTCTGTGGAGAGGTCTGCTGTTACCCTAATATTCCTACCCATAAAAGTCAGGGACTTTTTTTCTCCTGCTGCTTTAAGGATCTTCTCCTTATCTTTGGAATTTGCAAGCTTCACTATTAAATGTTGAGGTGTTGAACGGTTTTTGTTGATTTTAGGGGGGGATCTCTCTATTTCCTGGATCTGAATGCCTGTTTCCCTTCCCAGATTAGGAAAGTTTTCAGCTAGGATTTGTTCAAATACATATTCTGGCCCTCTGTCCCTTTCGGCGCCCTCAGGAACCCCAATTAAACGTAGGTTTTTCTTCCTCAGGCTGTCATTTATTTCCCGTAATCTATCCTCATGATCTTTTAATTGCCTGTCTCTTTTTTCCTCAGTTTCCCTCCTTGCCATCAACTTGTCGTCTATGTCACTCACTCGTTCTTCCACCTCGTTAACCCTGGTCATTAGGACTTCTAGCTTGGATTGCATCTCATTTAATTGATTTTTTAATTTCTGCCTGATTGGATCTAAATTCTGCAGTCATGAAGTCTCTTGAGTCCTTTATGGTTTTTTCTAGAGCCACCAGTAGCTGTAAAATAGTGCTTCTGAATTGGCTTTCTGACATTGAATTGTAATCCATATTTTGTGACTCTGTGGGAGAGAGGGCTGTTTCTGATTCTTTTTTTTGAGGTGAGGTTTTCCTTCTAGTCATTTTGCTCAGTGCAGAGTGGCCAAAAACAAGTTGTATTGGGAAAAGGAGAAAAAGAGAGAGAAGGAAAGAAAAGAGAAAAAGAAAAAAGAGAAAGAAGAAAAAAAGGGGAAAAAGAGAAGAAAAAGAAAGAAAAAAAGAAAGGAGAAAAAAGAAAAAAAGGGGGGGATGGGGGAAGCAATCAGAAATCAAGAAGAAAGAAAGAAAAAAAAGCACAAAACAAAACAAAAACAAAAACAAAACAAAACAAAACAAAAAACACGGGGGAGTATCTTCCGATTCTGTGTACTTTAAGTCCCTTGACTTCCCCTGGAACTGGTCCGTCTCCTTGGTCTTCTGGGGGAGGGGCCTGCTGTGCTGATTCTCAGGTGTTAGCACTTGGGGGAGCTGCTCTGCCCTGCCTGGTGCAGGGCTCAGTGGGGGTTGTTCACCCCGTGAGGCCCCGGGAGGAAGCCACAGTGGCGGGGGCAGCTCTGGGACCCTGAAGTCAGCTCCCGCAGTAGCTCCGGGGCTCTCCGTCTGCAGGGCCTGGGGGCTCCCGGGCGGGGCCGCTGATCTGCTCAGTTCCAGGCAGGAGCGTCTTCGCTGTCCTGGGCCCTCCCGGTCTCTGCCTGTCCCGGGGGAGGCCGGATCCTGGGCTGTGTCCCGGCGCCCTGTGCTCTGGGGCCTGCCCTGCTGGATTCGCGCTCCCGCCCCGTAGCCCCCTCCGCGGAGCCGCCGCCCGAGCCCCTCCGAGCTGCTCCGGGTCCCGCCGAGCGCTGCAGCCCTTAGGGAGCTCGGCGCATCTCCGGGGCGCAGTTCCTCTGTTACTGTCCCAGGGAGCCCGAGGGCATCCCCGCCTTTCTGGGGATCCTGCTCCAATTCCCCGGGAGGCCTTTCCCCCGGGAAGGTCGGTGCAGCTCCTGCTCCTCCGGGACGGGGCTCTCCTGTCCTGGGGACACTCGCCCCGGCCTCAGCCCGGCTCCTCGTGGGGCCCCTCCCCCTTTTGTTTCTTTATTTCTTTTTCCCCGTCTTCCTACCTTGGTAGAAGCGCAAACTCTTCTCACTGTAGCGTTCCAGCTGGTCTCTCTTTAATTCTCAGGCCGAATTCGTAGATTTTCAGGATGATTGGATGGTTTTCTAGGTAATTTGTTGAGGACAGGTGACTTGGGGACCCTACTCTTCCGCCATCTTGCCCCTCCCCCTCATAATATGTTTTTAAAATTGTTTGTATTTCTTTGGTGTTGGTGGTGATCTCTCCTTTCTCATTCATGATTTTATTATTTTGAGTCTTCTCTCTCTTCTTTTTAATAAGACTGGCTAATGGTTTATTGATCTTATTAATTCTGTCAAAGAACCACCTCCTGGTTTTGTTAATCTGTTCCACAGTTCTTCTGGTCTCTATTTCTTTGAGTTCTGTTCGAATCTTTATTAACTCTCTTCTTCTGCTGGGTGTAGGATCTATCTGCTATTTTTTCTCCAGCTCCTTTAGGAACAAGGTTAGCTTCTGTATTTGAGTTCTTTCCAGTTTTTGGATGGAAGCTTGTATTGCGATGAATTTCCCCCTCAGGACTGCTTTTGCTGTATCCCAAAGATTTTGAACGGTGTATCTTCATTCTCATTAGTTTCCATGAATCTTTTTAATTCTTCTCTAATTTCCTGGTTGACACTTTCATCTTTTAGCAGGATGGTCCTTAACCTCCACGTGCTTGTGGTCCTTCCAAACTTCTTCTTGTGATTTAGTTCTAATTTCAAAGCATTATGGTCTGAGAATATGCAGGGGACGATCCTAATCTTTTGGTACCAGTTAAGACCTGATTTGTGACCCAGTATGTGGTCTATTCTTGAGAAAGTTCCATGTGCACTTGAGAAGAATGTGTATTCAGTTGTGTTTGGATGTAAAGTTCTGTAAATATCTGTGAAATCTATCTGGTTCAGTGTATTATTTAAAGCTCTTTTTTCTCTGGAGATATTGTGCTTAGAAGACCTGTCATTTGGGGAATATAAATAATAGTGAAAGGGAATATAAAGGAAGGGAGAAGAAATGTTGGGAAATATCAGGAAGGGAGACAGAACATAAAGACTCCTAACTCGGGGAAACGAACTAGGGGTGGTGGAAGGGGGGAGGAGGGCGGGTGTTGGAGGGGAATGGGTGACGGGCACTGAGGTGGACACTTGACGGGATGAGCACTGGGTGTTTTTCTGTATGTTGGTAAATTGAACACCAATAAAAATTAATTTAAAAAAAAAAAAGAAGACCTGTCCATTGTAGAAAGCTCTACATTCAAGTCACCAAGTAATAGTATATTATTATTTAAGTATGCCTTAACTTTGGTTATTGATTGATTCACATATTTGGCAGCTCCCGCATTCAGGGCATAAATATTGATGATTGTTAAGTCCTCTTGTTGGATAAATCCTTTAAGTTTGATATAGTGTCCCTCTTCATCTCTCACTACAGTCTTTGGGATAAACTTTAGTTTATCTGATATAAAGATGGCTACACCTGCTTTCTTTTCAGAACTATTTGAATGGTACATGGTTCTCAAACCTTTTATTTTCAGGCTGTAGGTGTCCTTCTGTCTAAAATGAGTCTCTTGTAGACAGAAAATAGATGGATCCTGCTTTTTTATCCAGTCTGACACCCTGCGCCTTTTGATGGGGTCATTAAGCCCATTCACATTCAGAGTTACTATTGAAAGATATGAATTTAGTGTCATCATGATACCTATTCAGTCCCTGTTTTTGTGGATTGTTCCCTTAGACCTCCTCTTTCTTTTACAGAGTCCTCCTTAATATTTCTTGGAGAACTGGTTTGGTGGTCCCATATTCTTTCAGTTTCTGCCTATCTCGGAAGCTCTTTATCTCTCCTTCTATTCTGAATGAAAGCCTTGCTGGATAAATCACTCTTGGCTGCATGTTCTTCTAATTTAGGACCCTGAATATATCCTGCCAGCCCTTTCTGGCCTTCCAGGTCTCTGTGCAGAGGTCTGCTGTTAATTTAATATTTTTCCTCATAAAAGAGATTTCTTTTCTCTTGCTGCTTTATGGATCTTCTCTTTATCTTTGGAGTTTGCAAGCTTCACTATTAAATTTTGAGTTGTTTAGCAGTTTTTATTGAACTTAGGGGTGGGGAACTCTCTATTTCCTGGATCTGAATGCCTGTTTCCCTTCCCAGATTAGGAAAGTTTTCAGCTAGGATTTGTTCAAGTACATATCCTGGACCTCTGTCCCTTCCAGCGCCCTCGAGAGCCCCAATTAAACATAGATTTTCCTTCTGAGGCTGTCATTTATTTCCCTTAACCTATCCTCATGATCCTTTAATTGTTTTTCTCTTTTTTCCTCAGTTTCCCTCCTTGCCATCAACTTGTCTTCTATGTCACTCACTCGTTCTTCTACCTCATTAACCCTCAGGGTTAGGACCTCTAGTTTGGATTACATCTCATTCAATTGATTTTTAATTTCTGCCTGAATGGATCTAAATTCTGCAGTCATGAAGTCTCTTGAGTCCTTTATGCTTTTTTCTAGAGCCACCAGTAGCTTTATAATAGTGTTTCTGATTTGGCTTTCTGACATTGAATTGTAATCCAGATTTTGTAACTCTGTGGGAGAGAGGATTGTTTCTGATTCTTTCTTTTGAGGTGAGTTTTTCCTTCTAGTCATTTTGCTCAGTGCAGAGTGGCCAAAATAAGTTGTACTTGATAGAAGCGTGAACTCTTCTCACTGTAGCATTACAGCTGTTCTCTCTTTAAATCTCAGGCCGAATTCGTAGGTTTCAGGATGATTTGAAAGTTATTTAGTTAATTTGGTGGGGACAGGTAACTTGGGGACACTATTCTTCTACCAAGATGCTCCTCCTATCCTCACTGTAGTTTTTATTTGTATTTCCCTGATGCCAATTGCTGTGGAGCATTCTTTCATGTGTCTTTTGGCCATTTGTATATCTTCTTTGAAGAAATCTCCGTTCATGTCTACTCTTCACTTTTTGACTGGATTATTGATATTTGGGTGTTGAGTTTAGTAAGCTCTTTATAGATCTTGGATACTAGGCCTTTATCTGATATGTCATTTGCAAATATCTTCTCCCATTGTCACATAGGTTGCCTTTTAGTTTTGTTCACTGTTTCCTTTGCTGTGCAGAAGCTTTTTATCTTGATTAAATCCAAGAGTTCATTTTTGGTTTTGTTTCCCTTGCTTTTGGAGATGTCTCTAGTAAGAAGTTGCTGGAGCTGAGGTCACAGACTTTGCTGCCTGTGTTATCCTCTAGGATTTTGATGTGTTCCTGTCTGAAATTTACGTCTTTCATTCATTTTGAGTTTATCTTTTTGTGTGGTGTAAGAAAATGGTCCATTTTTAGTCTTCTACATATGGCTGTCTAATTTCCCGGGCCTCATTTATTGAAATGAGTGGCTTTTTGCTTTTGGGTATTCTTTCCTGCTTTGTGAAAGATTATTTGGCCATAGCGTTGAGGGTCCATCATTGGGTTCTTTATCTACATGTCTGTTTTTGTGCCAGTATATACTATCTTGATGATTATAACCTTGTAATGTAGCTTGAAGTCCGGGACTGTGATGCCCCAGCTTTGGTTTTGTCAACATTCCTCTGGCTATTCAGGACCTTTTCTGGTTCTATCCAAATCTTATGATTATTTGTTCAAACTCTGTGAAAAATGTTGATGGTATTTTGTGGGGGTTGTTTTGTTTTGTTTTAAGATTTTATTTATTTATTCATGAGAGACACAGAGACATAGGCAGAGGGAGGAGAAACAGGCTCCATGCAGGAGCCCAATGCCAGACTTGATCCTGGAACTATGGGATCCTGTCCTGAGCTGAAGGCAGACCCTCAACGCTGAGCCACCCAGGTGTCCCTGTTGATGATATATTGAAAGGGATTGCACTGAATGTGTAGATTGCCTTAGGTAGCATAGCCATTTTAACAATATTTAGTCTTCCAATCCATGAGCAGGGAATGTTTTTCCAATGCTTTGTGTCTTCCTCAATTTCCTTCATAAATGTTCTGTAGTTTATAGAGTACAGATCCTTTACCTCTTTGGTTAGGTTTATTCCTAGGTATCTTCTGGTTTTGGGTGCAATTGTAAATGGGGTCAATTCCTTAATTTATCTTTCTTTGGTCTCACAGTTAGTGTATATAAATGCAACTGATTTCTGTGTATAGATTTTATATCCTGTCACGTTGCTGAATTGTTCTATGAATTCTAGTGATTTTGGTGTGGACTCTCTAGGGGTTTCCACATAGAGTATAATGTCATCTGCAAAGAGGGAGGGTTTGACTTCTTCTTTGCCAATTTGAATTCCTTTTATTTCTTTTTGTTGCCTGATTGTTGAGGATAGGACTTCTAGTACTATGTTTAACAACAATAGTGAGAATGGACATCCGTGTCATGTTCCTGACCTTAAGCGAAAAGCTCTGTTTTTTATTGAGAATGATACTCGCTGTGGGCTATTGGTAGATAGCTTTTATGATAGTGAGATATGTTCATTCCCTCTATCTGTACACTGCAGAGAGTTTTAATAAAGAAGGAATGTTTTTATTTTATCAAATACTTTTTTTCTGCATCAGTTGAAAGGATCATATGCTTCTCCTATTGACTTATTTCACTCAGCATAATAGCCTCCAGTTCCATCCACATTGAAGCAAATGGTTTGGGAAATATAAATAATAGTGAAAGGGAATATAAGGGAAGGGAGAAGAAATGTGTGGGAAATATCAGAAAGGGAGACAGAGCATAAAGACTCCTAACTCTGGGAAATGAACTAGGGGTGGTGGAAGGGGAGGAGGGCGGGGGGTGGGGGTGACTGGGTGACGGGAACTGAGGGGGGCACTTGATGGGATGAGCACTGGGTGTTATTCTGTATGTTGGCAAATTGAACACCAATAAAAAATAAATTTATTATAAAAAGAGAAAGGATCATATACTTCTTGTTCTTTCTTTTATTAATGTGTATCACATTGATTGATTTGTGGATGTTGAACCACCATTGCAGCTTAGGAATAACTCCCACTTGGGTGTGGTGAATAATCCTTTTAATACACAATTGTACCCTATTTACTAGTATCTTGGTGAGAATTTTGGCATCCTTATTCATCAGGGATACTAGTCTGTAATTCTTTTTGATGGGGTCTTTGGTTTTGAGATCAAGGTAATGCTGGCCTCATAGAATGAGTTTGAAAGTTTTCCTTCCATTTCTATTTTTTTTTTTTTTATAGATGCCTTATCATGATCCAGGCACTGTGCGAATGGGTTTTTTTTTTGTTTTTTTTTAATTAATTTTTATTGGTGTTCAATTTACCAACATACAGAAAAACACCCAGTGCTCATCCCGTCAAGTGTCCACCCCAGCGCCCGTCACCCATTCCCCTCCAACATCCGCCCTCCTCCCCTTCCACCACCCCTAGTTCGCTTCCCCGAGTTAGGAGTCTTTATGTTCTGTCTCCCTTCCTGATATTTCCCAACATTTCTTTTCCCTTCCTTTATATTCCCTTTCACTATTATTTATATTCCCCAAATGAATGAGAACATACACTGTTTGTCCTTCTCCAATTGACTTATTTCACTCAGCATAATACCCTCCAGTTCTATCCACGTTGAAGCAAATGGTGGGTATTTCTCGTTTCTAATTGCTGAGTAATATTCCATTGTATACATAAACCACATCTTCTTTATCCATTCATCTTTCGATGGACACCGAGGCTCCTTCCACAGTTTGGCTATTGTGGCCATTGCTGATAGAAACATCGGGGTGCAGGTGTCCCGACGTTTCATTGCATCTGAATCTTTGGGGTAAATCCCCAACAGTGCAATTGCTGGGTCGTAGGGCAGGTCTATTTTTAACTCTTTGAGGAACCTCCACACAGTTTTCCAGAGTGGCATTTCTATTTTTTTGAAGTAGCTTCAGAAGAATAGGTATTAGTTCTTCTTCAAATGTTTGGTAGAACTCCTCCTGGGAAGCCATCTGGCCCTGGACTCCTTGTTTGTTGGGAGATTTTTGATGACTGCTTCAATTTCATGGCTGATTATGGTTCTGCCCAAGTTTTCTATTTCTCCCTGTTTCAGTGTTGGTAGTTATTAGTTTCCATGAATGCATCCAATTCTTCCAGATTGCCTAACTTGTTGGCATTAGTTGCTCATGTTTTTAATTTTCTTCCTTATTATTGGTTTGTTTAGATTTTCAATTTCATTTTTTAAGATTTTATGTACTTATTCAAGAGAGAGAGAAAGAGATCATGAGAGAGTGGCAAGAGGAACAATGGGAGAGGGAGAGAGAGAATCAGAAGCAGGCTCCATGCTGAGTGTGTAACCGGATGTGGGGCTTGATCCCTCAACCAGGAGATCATGACCTGTGCTGAAACTTAGCTGACTGAGGAACCCAGGCACTGCTAGATTTTCTATTTCTTAATTATTTAAATTGAGTAGGTTATATGATTCTGGGAATTTATTGATACATTTCTTTTTCCTTGATTTCCATCCACAGAAGTGCTTTGCTTGTATCTTCCTGCAGCATATTTTTCTGTGTTTTCTGGACTGGGATCTGCCACATAATGATATGTCACTTCAGTAGTATTCTTGCTTAGCATTAAATGGTTTGCAACAGCTCTGGCTACATCTAATTCAAGATATTATGGTTTAGAATGAGCTATGGGGTCCACATTATAAGTGTAAAGGGAAACAAAACCCTGGAGTTATTTGAATGGTTCCTATTTAATATTTTGGGTGAACCTGAGCTAGGAGTTTCACAGGAGACTGTCCAGGGTGGAAAGGGCCTTCATAAAGTCTGAGTAAGAAAACTAACAATCCCAGATGCAGAAATATGAGCTGTGTGCCCCATCAGCTACATTCCTTCATCCAGGCTTCTAATCCCCAGAATCTTTCTTTGCTACGGGGTGGGAATGTGACCTTGAGATCTGACTTCAAATGTTGATCTAATGCATGTGTGCATGTTTGAAATGGCTATCTTCTGAGAATTGTGTTATCCAGGCCAATATTGCTATACACTGGCAATAAATGGATTAGGGAAATAAGGAGTAATTGGGCATTACTCCTTCCTCTATCATTCTACAGGTAACTTTCAATGCTGTTTGGTGCTTGGTTCACAGCAAAACATTTTGGTCCTAACCCCTTGTATTGACATACTGCTCAGACAACCTTCTTCTGTTTTATTTTTTAAGATATTTATTTATTTATTTATTTATCTATTTATTTATTTATTTGAGAGAGAGAGAGAGAAAGCATGAGTGGGGTGAGGGGCAGATGGAAAAACAGACTACCTGCTGAATGGAAAACCCAATGCAGGGCTTGATTCTGGAACTCCAGGATCATGACCCCAGCCAAAGGCAGATGCTTAAACCAACTGAACCACCCAGGTACCCTCCTCCTCCCCTTTTAAATACAGCCCCCAATATCACTCTGTGCTATTTTACCTTTTTGTATGAATTCATTCCTTGACCAAATTTCAGCACGGTTCCATCATCTATCATCCCTTCCTCTAACTCCAACCTCTCCCATTGTGACTACACTCCAGGGAGCCATTTTGGAGGTCTAATAGGGATGTCATGCACAATTTGAACACTGAAGAGCTAATTAGAAACTAAAGTTTTTTAAAAAAAGAATAGCATTTGGCCAAGGCTATTGCAAGGCTAAGCCTGCAATTGAAACAGATTATTGGAACCCACCCCAGACCTGCTGAATTGGAAACTCTGGATGTGGGACCCAGCAATTTATGTTTCCCCAAGTTCACCAAATGTTTCTGTATCATTCATTGAGGTGGGCTATGAATGAATCAAACCTTAAGGAAGACATAAACAAAAAAAGCATAGCTCCCTAAGCTTTCATCAAGATGTAGCCTTACTTAAGAGGGACAAAGCATCTTCCTGCTCTCCGTTTTCAATATAAGGCTAGATATTGCCCCCATCTGGTCTCCATGGTGACTGTGTCTGTGCTCATAAAATAGATGGAGGATGTTTAGTAAGATGGAGAAAAGCTTGTTTATTTCTGTCTGCTTCTTTGTGGATTGTTTTTGGTTTTGCCATTCTCTTTCTACCTGACATTCATCTCTCTCATTCAATGTAAATGATGTACTATTTTATATATTCTCATTGAATTTTGTCCCCTTTCAGGTCCCCAAGCTCCCCTGAACTCTTAAACCATTTTATTACTGAGGATAGATTAGGCTCCACGGTGGTAACAAATAAGTCCCCATATCAGGGGGTTTATCAGAATGTAACAATCAAATCTCTAATAATAATTCAAGACATAAATTAAAAAGTAAAGGGTTTTTAAGTTAAAAGTTTGGTGCAGCTAACACATTTCCTAAGTACTGAATGAGAAAGAATAGGACCCTCACTGGTATACCTTATTTCATGGCCATTGCCATGCCCAAGCTTTGTGCTTTTCTCATTCTGGATCTTGGGTACCCAGAAACCTCATCTGTGAGGTGATCGGGAATGGCATATTTGTGATTTGGTTTCTGAGTGTTCGGGGCTTTCACGTGGATTCATTTATAGACATTATATAGACTTAAAATACTGTAGATTCATTTTCTGAGAACAGAGCCAGTGGCAGGCAGTGGGAAAGATGAGGAGATAACTGGTAGCCTTCTGTGCTGGCAAAGTTTTGTTCCATACCCTGAATGGAGGTTTTATATTACTTCTGTGCTTTCTGTTTGTATTCTTACTTGAAGAACAGAAATATAGAAAGTGTGCCACCTTGTCTTCTTCTCTTCCGTAAATTCATTCCTTCAGTTCTTGTTCTCATCACCTTGTAGAGAAAACAAGTAGGGCTGATTGGGTACTACACTAAGATTAGTCGTCTTCTGTACACATGTACTTGTCAAACATTGTTTTTGATAACTGTGTGAGGATCCAAACTAAAAATATAGAGAGTTGAAAAACTAAATTCTGATTGATGGATATTTAAATGAGACGTTGCAAGGGGAAAAATGTCTGTGTGTGGTAAGGGATTTTCCAGAAGGCTGTGTGGATAGTACATATGTTTGGGAGCTTTTCTAATCACAAATATGAGCTGCCATTCCATCTATCTTCCTTCCCTTTTTAAAAGATTTTATTTATTTATTTGAGAGAGAGGGAGAGAGAGAGAGAGAGAGAGAGAGAGAGAGAGAGAGAGATGGAGTTAGAGCAGGAGCAAGGAGGAGAGGGAAAAACAAGCTCCCCACTGAGCAAGGAGCCAGACTCTGAGCTCCATCGCAGGACCCTGGGATCATGATCCGAGCCAAAAGCAGACACTTAACTGACTGAGACACCCAGATGCCAACCACCCATCCTCATTCTCTATCTCAGGATTTTTTTCCTTAAAGCATATTTTGTCTATGAAGTGTAGATAAGATACTGTAGGTGGAAAATAGTGTTCAAACCAGAGACAGGATTTTATTTTTACTTAAACTTCCAAGTATTATTTTTTTCAAGTTTTTATTTAAATTTCAGTTAGTTAATGTGCAATGTAGTATTAATTTCTGATGTACAATAGAGTGATTCACTTCTTTCATATCACAAGTGCACTCCTTAATTCTCATCACCTATTTCATTCATCTTACTACCCACCATACTTCTATACTTCTGCAAACCATCAATTTATTCTTTGTACTTGAGTCTATTTCTTGGCATACTTCTCTCTCTCTCTCTCTCTCTCTCTCTCTCTCTCCTTTTTCCATTGTTAATTGTTTTTGTTTCCTAAACTCCACATGTGAGTGAAATCATACAGTATTTATCTTTATCTGTCTGACTTATTTCTCTTAGTATAATGCTCTCTAGCTCCAGCCATATCACTGCAAATGGCAAGATTTCATTCCTTTTTATGGATGAGTAATATTTCATTGTTTTATGCATCTTCTTTATCCATCCACTAGTTGAGGGATATTTGGGCCCTTTCCATCATTTGGCTATTGTTGATAATGCTGCTATAAACATTGGAGTGCATGTACCTCTTCAAATCAGTATTTTTGTGTCCTTTGGGTAAATACCTAATAGCGCAATTTCTGAATCATAGCAGAGTTTTTTTTTCTTAACTTTCTGAGGAACCTTCATACTGTTCTCTAGAGTAGCTGCATCATTTTGTATTCTCACCAACAGAGCGAGAGGGTACCCCTTTTTCAACATTCTCAAAAACTGCACAACAATATGCAAAAGAAAGAATCTGGGCCACTTGCTTGCACCATACAATGCAAAACATGAACCCATTAAAATCCTTGAGAAGAACACAGGAAGTAATATCCTTGACATCAACCGTAGCTATTTCTCACTAGATATATCTTCTGAGGCAAAGGAAACAAAAGCAAAAATAAACTATTGGGAGTTCATCAAAATACAAAGCTTCTGCACAGTGAAGGAAACAATAAAGCTAGGAACGACCCACAGAATGAGAAGACATTTACAAATGACATATCTGATAGAGGTTAATATCCAAAATACATAAAGAACTTATTACACTAAAGACCCAAAAAATGAATCATCCAATTAAGAATTGATGGGCGCTGAGGGGGGCACTTGATGGGATGAGCAGTAGGTGTTATTCTATATGTTGGCAAATTGAACACCAATAAAAAATAAGTTTATATAAAAAAAGAATTGTGCAGAAGACATGAATAGACTTTTTCCCAAAGAACATATCCAGATGGCCAACAGACACATGAAAAGATGCTCAACCTCACTGATTATCAGGGAAATATAAATCAAAACCATAATCAGATATCACTTCACACCTGTCAGAATGGCTAAAATCAACAACACAAGAAACAATAGGTATTGACCCATCTCTCATGTAACTTGGAGCTCTAGGAAAAGGCGATAGAGGTGCTTCAAATATGTGAAATTAAAAAAGAAACTCTAATAATTTATGACTCTGTGAATGAAAGAGAAACACATAGATTCAACAGGTGTGTGGCAAAGGCTTCAGAAGACAGAGGGGAGACTAGAGGATTTCTGAAGAGAACAACTGTGCCTGAAGAAACCTGATCTCTGAAAGCTGAGACATCCTGCCAGCCCAGCTCTTCATGTCTAGTCTCTGATTTCCATAATCCCTGTCTGCCTAGGAGGCCGCTGTAGCTGCTGAAGTCATACTGTAAAGTGGGCTCTACTAGGGAAATCTATTATAGACTTATAATCATATTGCTATATTTTCCCATGAGGGATAAAGAACAGGTATAAGGCAAGTGGAAAAGAGGTAGGGGAGCATGGAGATAAATCCGTAATCCTTTCTAGTGAGAGGGTTCTATTGGTGTTTGTGGGCTTCCTGTTATTTAGTATGGCACCTGTGCACTCATAATTTCTAAAAAAAAAAAAAAAAAAGAGAGCAAGCTAGTGCCTTAGGAGCTTGGGAGAAGAGGCCATGTCTGTTCTACCTTCAGTTGGCATATAGCCCATATTATGCTCTCATGTGGGCACAAAGTTCCTTCTTCATTGTGTAATTACTAGTTTCTTGTCCAGAAATTAAAGAAACTCACTCCTTTCTCCCTACCCTGTCTCATTCTTGGCTAAGAGGAATGTTCATGGAACCTGCACACACTTCTTGGTAAACAAAGGATTTCCATGTTCATAAAAAAGGCTGAGTGGGTCTTGGGAAGATGATTTGCCATTTTTTCCCTATATATTTCTTCATCTCGTGTGGTTTATGATCAGCGATATTAACTCCCTTATCGACATAATTCATATAAATCTCTTTCCAGGGATCCCTGGGTGGTGTAGCGGTTTGGTGCCTGCCTTTGGCCCAGGGCACGATCCTGGAGACCCGGGATCGAATCCCACGTCGGGCTCCCGGTGCATGGAGCCTGCTTCTCCCTCTGCCTATGTCTCTGCCTCTCTCTCTCTCTCTCTTTCTCTCTCTGTGTGTGCCTATCATAAATAAATTAAAAAAAAATTTTTTTAAATCTCTTTCCAATTTTGTTGCCTCACTTCACCAATCCTGACTTTATTCATAAATACTTATTTTTAATATGCACAACTTTCACATTTTAACATATATAATGATGTTAAAATATAAATCAGCAAGATATTAGAATTGGATCATTTAATTGGGTATGTTCTTGGTTTTTTTTTTTCCTTAATGCTACATAAAATAATGGGGTATTTGAAGTCAATTACCTCTTAGATTTAATGAAATACATATGTATGATGATTTGGGACATGAGGTGAAATATAAGGTCTCTGGTTGTGATACGGAGGGTAAAGACAAATTCTTAATATTGGTATCTTAAGATATGGAATTTAAAAATTTAAATAAAGATGAGTTTGAATAAGGATGAGATAAAAGGTGGTGGTGTTTTGCCCTTATTTATATAAGATGACACTGACAGCACTGTAGGCCGCCAACTATGCTTATAGACATAACTGGAAGGGGCAGTATCTGGAAACCAAAATATTCACTCCACACTTCTTGTCACCAGGAGTCCCATGGCCAATGTTCAGGATTAAAGCACTTAGATAGGCATGAGATTTGACCACATCTTGTCCAAAGCATGTGAGATTGAATCTTTTAATAGTATAAGATATGGGCTTTTAACTGTGTAGATTATTTTTATGTGATGGAGATACTGAAGGCCAAATGGAAGGTGGAAAATTAGACCCACTTCTGACCTTAGTACTTGGATGGAGCTTTACGGTCCATGAGTACTTGTATTGGCATGTGGTAGGGAGGTTTGCATCTGCACCCTAACTTCTATTATATTGGGAGAAGACTGGGTAAGGGAGTGCTAAGGGAGGAATTTCTAGTTGCCTTGTGCTTGCTGGGTCCTTCACTCTCCACTAAGTTAATGGATCTTTGAGGGATGTTTGCTGTATTTCCTCTGTGTAATCAGAACAAAATATGGCCTAATAGAAATGTGTGTGTGCTCAGATCATAACTTCTCCCTCCATGTATATGTCATAGCATTGAGATTTGGTACCCTCATAAAGATATCTGAAGGTGAGATCTTACCAGGAAATTTACCAGGAAATAGGGAATATGTTTTTATAATGTGTGAATTAAGAGTCTAGAAGCAAAAGAGGACTTCCAGAGGACCCCTGAGAAAACTGGCTGCCGCCTAGAAACAGCTCTTCAGATTTCAGAGATGTGAGTCGCATTCCCTGTTAAGGTAATTCCTTATTCTTGGTTGCATTTTTCTAGAATCCTTTTCTAGTGATGAAAAGGGGACAGGCTGCTGAAAGAACACTGTATGATTTACGTGAACACTGGGTGTTATACTATATGTTGGCAAATGGAACTCCAATAAAAAAATTTAAAAAATAAACAAACTAGAGGTTTCAAATACACATCGGGATTTTTTTCCTTTTTTATATAAATTTATTTTTTATTGGTGTTCAATTTGCCAACATATAGAATAACACCCAGTGCTCATCCCGTCAAGTGCCCCCTTCAGTGCCCGCCACCAGTCACGCCCATCCCCCGCCCACCTCCCTTTCCACCACCCCTAATTCGTTTCCCAGAGTTAGGAGTCTTTCATGTTCTGTTTCCTTTTCTGATATTTCCCACTCATTTTTTCTCCTTTCCCCTTTATTCCCTTTCACTATTTTTTATATTCCCCAAATGAATGAGACCATATGATGTTTGTCCTTCTCCGATTGACTTATTTCACTCAGCATAATACCCTCCAGTTCCAACCACGTCGAAGCAAATGGTGGGTATTTGTTGTTTCTAATGGCTGAGTAATATTCCATTATATACATAAACCCCATATTCTTCAACGTGGATGGAACTGGAGGGTATTATGCTGAGTGAAATAAGTCAATTGCAGAAGGACAAACATCATATGGTCTCATTCATTTGGGGAATATAAAAAATAGTGAAAGGGAATAAAGGGGAAAGGAGAAAAAATGAGTGGGAAATATCAGAAAGGAAAACAGAACATGAAAGACTCCTAACTCTGGGAAACGAATTAGGGGTGATGGAAGGGGAGGAGGGCGGGTGGTGGGGGTGACTGGTGGCAGGCACTGAGGGGGGCACTTGACGGGATGAGCACTGGGTGTTATTCTGTATGTTGGCAAATTGAACACCAATAAAAAAATAAATTTATTAAAAAAAGAATACACTTATCTTGATGCACTCTGAGAATATAGAATTGTTGAATCTTTATATTGTATACCTGAAATTAATATACTACTGTGTGTTATATTTTTTTAAAAAATAAAATAAATAAATCAAAAATAAATAAATAAATAAACCCCATCTTCTTTATCCATTCATCTTTCAATGGACACCGAGGCTCCTTCCACAGTTTGGCTATTGTGGACATTGCTGCTATAAACATCGGGGTGCAGGTGTCCCGGCATTTCATTCCATCTGAATCTTTGGGGTAAATCCCCAGCAGTGCAATTGCTGGGTCGTACGGCAGGTCTATTTTTTTTTTTTAATTTTTTTTTTATTTATGGTAGTCACACAGAGAGAGAGAGAGGCAGAGACACAGGCAGAGGGAGAAGCAGGCTCCATGCACCGGGAGCCCGACGTGGGATTCGATCCCGGGTCTCCAGGATCGCGCCCTGGGCCAAAGGCAGGCGCCAAACCGCTGCGCCACCCAGGGATCCCGGCAGGTCTATTTTTAACTCTTTGAGGAACCTCCACACAGCTTTCCAGAGTGGCTGCACCATTTCACATTCCCACCAACAGTGTAAGAGGGTTCCCTTTTCTCCACATCCTCTCCCAACATTTGTGGTTTCCTGCCTTGTTAATTTCCCCCATTCTCACTGGTGTGAGGTGGTATCTCATTGTGGTTTTGATTTGTATTTCCCAGGTGGAAAGTGATGCACAGCATTTCCTCATGTGCTTGTTGGCCATGTCTATGTCTTCCTCTGTGAGATTTCTGTTCATGTCTTTTGCCCATTTCATGATTGGATTGTTTTTCTTTGGTGTTGAGTTTAATAAATTCTTTATAGATCTTGGATACTAGACCTTTATCTGATGTGTCATTTGCAAATATCTTCTCCAATTCTGTAGGTTGTCTTTTAGTTTGGTTGACCTTTTCTTTTGCTGTGCAGAAGCTTCTTTGGGATTTTTTTAAGTTGGTGCCTCCTATTAAAATTGGTTTTCAAATTTGTCTGTAAAATCTTTGTTGCTGAGAACAGAGTTAAATAGCAAGCAGTAGGCGAGGAAACAGAAGGGGGATGCTGGGAGCACTGTGAACTTTTCTTCACTCTAGAAGGAATCCTATTGCCATTCTCTGGGACCCCTCCACAGAGGGGAACAGATAAGGATTGGAATATAGCCTGACTTTCTCAATGTGGTATTTGCAGAAAGAGGAATAAATCAATGAATCACAGACAAGAAAGCTCAAAAGTAGATCCATGCGTATAAAAGCAAATCATTGGGTCGCCTGGGTGGCTCAGCAGTTAAGCATCTGCCTTTGGCTCAGGGTGTGATCCTGGAATCCCAGGATCCAGTCCCACTTCAGGCTCCCTGCATGGAACCTGCCTTTCCTCTGCCTGTGTCTCTGCCTTCCTCTCTGTGTCTCTCATGAATAAATAAATAAAACCTTTAAAATAAATATATAATTAAAAGCAAACCATTTATAAGAAAGATCATTGGGGAAAAGATAGATTTTCCAATAAATGCATGAGCAGACTGAATAGCTATGGAGGGAAATAAAATCTGATCTTTGACCTTACATTACACACAAAATGAATTCCACAAAATGAACTTATTAAACTCCATTTATACACCTAAATATTTAAAACAATTTAGTGCAGTATCTAGAACCTAATTTAGGGAAATAATCTCATAACATTAGGGTAGGGAAAAATTTCTTAAATTATATGTAGAAATGTATTTACCAAAAAAGAGAAAAGATACTCTAACACAGTTGATGAAAAGATTTGAGACCGAAAGAGTCATGCTCGAGATTCTTCCACTTTTTTCTTATAGGAATTTAGCTCAGATTCAGAACTGGAACATGGGACTCATAGTAGTGTTTATCTCGAGATGTGAGAATTGAATAAGTTAATAATACATAATACTAAATTTATAATCACGACTAAGTCAGTATTTGCTAATACTAAGAGCTTTTTCTAAGTAATTACAAAGTTGAGTGTATCAAATGTAAGGTGCATCATTATTGTGAATGTCATGAGGAAAGAATAAGTGATGGAAAGAATTTGTGACAAGCTATGACACAAATATTTCTTGTCACTTAGAATTTTTTATCTTATAGTTATTGAAAAATCTCTCCTAAACTTATATAGAAGTGGACATTTATGTTCTATAACTTTTATGATCATAAGAGATGAAAAATTAAGCACTTTGCTGACAAAAGTATTCCTGAAATTTCTCCCACTCAGAGTCAGACTCTTGTGACTCACTGTTCAACTCATGTTGTCTGATTTTCCTCACATTATCATCATCTGTGCTAAACAGGAGTTTTACAGATGCTACATTTCTTGAAAAATTCTCATACTTCTCTCTCTCTCAGAGTATCTTTCAACATATTGACACCAAGTCTGCAAGTTTTGAAGAAGATAACATTCTCAGAGGTGTCAATGGAAGGTTTTAGACCAAATTTTTTTCTTTTCTTTTTTAAGGATTTTATTTATTTATTCATAAGAGACAGAGAGAGAGAGAGAGGCAGAGACACAAACAGAGGGAGAAGCAGGCTTCTCACAGGGAGCCTAATGTGGGACTCTATCCCTAGACCCCGGGATCATGCCCTGAGCCAAAGGCAGATGCTCAACCATTGAGCCACCCACGCATCCCTAGACCAAATGGCATGCACATGCATACAGTGACAACATCATTATGATTGGCTTCCAGCCAATAGTGTTTGTACACTATCAATTTTAAGATGCATCTCTATCTGAAATATGTGCAATGTATGCTCCAGCCTCAATGGAATGTACTATTTGTCTCTGTGACTACCTATTTCTCAGTGTAAAATAATCTGTTGTATCCTGGTCTATTACAAGGAAACATACTTAAATTTAGTTTTATATAAGTCGAACAATTCCATTTGCATTCTACTTGATCATTAGAGATATTTGAATTTTTGAACTACTGAAATTCCTAGATTATATATGAAGAAATAGTATTATACACTATGGCTCAATCCATTGAGATGGAAAATAAAAATGGCCAAGATTTAGTTGAAATTTTTTACTGGAACAATAGTTTTCTAAACGATAGAAGAATCTTTATCTTGAGAATTTCTACCCTAATCTTAGAAATATAAGTAATGCTCTCTCTCTCTCTCTCTCTGTAAGTGGCATTCAAATTTGATTCTTGATCCATAACTACTATCTTTTTTCTTTTTTAAGATTTTATTTATTTATTCTTGAGAGACATAGAGAGAGAGAGAGAGAGAGAAATCGAGGGGGGGGGGCAGAGACACAGGCTCCATACAGGGAGCCCAATGTGGGACTCGATCCCAGGACTCCAGGATCACACACTGGGCCAAAGGCAAGCACTAAACCGCTGAGCCACCCAGGTGTCCCTATCTTTTTCTTTTTTCATTCCTCCTTCTAATCAGATGGTCTGTGATCATACAAATCATTTTATGGTTTCTCAGCAATTAAGCAGATGTACTATGGCCTTCATAAAGTGTCTTTTTCTCAGCTTACTTGCTACTCTGACCAATTCTACTTTTGAATTGAAATAGGCTTTAGTGTTCACTGATGAACTTATTAAGAGAAGAAACAGCTTGTCTAATTCATGATTTAGGATGTTCATGGAAGTTGCACTCAAAGTTGCAAGCTCAGGAAGGCTGAATTAAGTGAACAGCAGTCCAGACCTTAAATATATGAGTCATGCATACACTAGAATCCATAATTTATTCAAGCTAGAGTTTGAAGACAGGATAATGTGTTCTTTATATATATATATATTATATATATAAATTTATTTTTTATTGGTGTTCAATTTGCCAACATATAGAATAACACCCAGTGCTCATCCCATCAAGTGCTCCCCATCAGTGCCCGTCACCCAGTCACCCCCACCCCCGCCCACCTCCCTTTCTATATCACCCCTAGTTCGTTTCCCAGAGTTAGGAGTCTCTCATGTTCTGTATCCCTTTCTGATATTTCCCACACATTTTTTCTCCTTTCCCCTTTATTCCCTTTCACTACTATTTATATTCCCCAAATGAATGAGACCATATCATGTTTGTCCTTCTCCGATTGAGTTATTTCACTCAGCATAATACCCTCCAGTTCCATCCACGTCGAAGCAAATGGTGGGTATTTGTCGTTTCTAATGGCTGAGTAATATTCCATTGTATACATATACCACATCTTCTTTATCCATTCATCTTTCGATGGACACCGAGGCTCCTTCCACAGTTTGGCTATTGTGGACATTGCTGCTAAAAACATCGGGGTGTTCTTGCCTCATGATGTGTTCTGAGACTTAGGGATGTTTACAATGGTATCTTTCTGAGAATTCTGGTGGTCAGACCAGACTCTGTAAAATGTGGTCACAAGCGGCTTAATATATTGTGAGAAAGATATCATGCAGGCTCTCAGAGAATAGTTTTTGAGGACTTGATGCTTAACTCTGTGTTATCTGTGCCTGTCAATATAATTCTAGGTCTATCTTCTGTTTTCTCTAAATCCTAAGCACTTTGGGCTCATTGATTGGCTCTATTTGTCATTTATGAGTTAAGACACCCTTGCCCATATATAATTGTGGATGACAATTCTGGTTTTGGGGATTTTTGGTCATTGGTTGGTTGGTTGATTGATTTTGGTTATGATTCAGTAAATATTTTGGTGAGGAATGACATTCACAATACACATCACAATAGATTATAATTTGTACATTTAAATGAAGAAAGGGTATATTTGACAAGTCATTTAGCTGTTATAAAAACTCCAGAAAAAGTGAAATGAATGGCATAACCCTCTATGTTTTAAGATGTGGAATTTAAATGAGTTGTCCTTTCATTAAGAATAAATTTTGAGCTTGGAGGAGTGAAAAGTTTTCTTGAATCAAATGCATCAAATAACAGTATCTAAATCACTGCTATTTCAATCTCAGCAGTTAGATAGAGGTCACTGTAACTCTCACTCCAGGTCTCCTGGCTCCAGGTACTAGTTTTCTCACTGAAGGTCTAAATGTGGTATGGAGAATGTATCCCATGACTATGGATATTAATGTAAGAGCTTTGATTTTGTGTATATCCATGAGACTACAGAATGCAGTTCCATGCCTTTCTAGATATGAATCCTCAAAACCCTGATGCTACCTGACAGGAGTGCTAAAGCCTGTAAAAAAGAAGCTGTGTAAGGGATGAGTATGTGATCTCTTCTGGGAGGATCTTTATTTAGCCAGCACATTTGCTCTTGTCATTCAACCTGTGCCCATCTCTTAGACATCACATGCATTATTAGGATTATGCACATCCAGCATTAGGATATGCATTATTGTGCTTGTTCTTATCTTGTCTTTTATTTTCTTTTTTCTCTACTAGGCTTTCTCCACCCATGCACAATACATAATTAATCATTCAATTCTCTTCTTCTAACAAATACCAGGTATCTAAAGGTTCACTTTCAAATGAATGTAAGCAGGGACTGTCTAAAACATCATGTTTATGAAGTTGTTTTTTTTTTTACCCAGACCACCTGTTCTCATGACCAAATCTATTCTGTGACCTTCATTCTTCACAGAGGGTTATAGAAATCCACTACATGGTCCCATGAATTCATGATGGAGTCTGCCAAATGAAAAGAAATTATCATAGGTTTTCAAAAGGGATTATTGGTCTTTTGAAAACTTGAAGATGGAATTCCTGCAACAGGAAGTCCTCTGAATTTAAAAATGTGATTAATGTTTCCTAACATTGATGTCTCTCAATGTTAGCTTCTAATGCCCAGAAGCTATGTCTTTGAAAAAAATTCTAGTGACATTCTACAAATACACTGCCAGAGGATGTGTAAAAGTGGGATTTATGAGGTACAGGTGCCTATTTTTGAAAAAGTGGTTGCTGAAACTAAAGTTGTGACACAGTGATGGGGAGTATTAAGAGAGAAAATAAAGATCCAGAGAATCCCTGGAACTTGAGGTGTCCTTTCTGAAGCAGGTGCAACTGCATTAGCAATGGTGTATGTATAAGAGAAACTGCTTTCTTGTTTTCTCCCCCAAGTCCATTTATCCTCTGAGCCCAAGGGTTTGTGTTGTTTCTTTATGTCTTTGCTTTTTGGTTTCTTTTTTTTGGATTTTTAATCCAGTTCCAAAATAAAACTTAAAAAAAATCTTTGGCACTGAATGGGGCACTTGATGGGATGAGCACTGGGTATAATACTGTATGTTGGCAAATTGAACTCCAGTAAAAAATATACAAAAAAAATCTCTGGAAAAATGTTATATTTACAAAAATTAGCTAAGATAGTATGAAGAGTTTCATATACACTTCACAGTACTGTAATGTTAACATTATACATAACCATTATATTTATGAAAATAGAGAAATTGACAGTGGTGAAAAACAAATGCAGTTCTTCATATTTTACCAGCAGGTTTTTCTTTTCTTTTTGAGAGAGAGAGAGGTGGGAGAGAGAGAGAGAGAGACAGAGGGGGGTGGGGTTGAGGGGAAGAGGGAGAGAGGCAGAGAGGCAGAGAGAATCCCAACAGACACTGCAAGAGTGTCGGGTCCGATGTGGGGCTTGATCTCACAACCCTGAGATGGTGACTTGAACTGAAATAAAGAGTTGGACATTTAACCAACTGAGCCACCCAGATGACCCTTACAAGTAGGTTTTATTAAGGCAATTCTTTTGTTACAGTAACCAATCCAGGAAACCACATTAAATTTATTCACCAGGTGTATTATTTATTTATTGATGCCTAACAAATTACTACATTATTTACGAGCTTCAAACTACATACACATATTATCTCAAAGTTTATCTGAGGTAAGCCCCTAAAAATATAGACAGAGGAAGATGGCAGCAGGGTAAGAGTGCCCTAGACTTGTCTAGTTCCATGAACACAATTAGATAATTATTAAATCATCATAAATACCCAGTAAATCAACCTGAAGACTAACATAACAAATTCTACAACTAAAGGAAGAAATGGGACACGCCAAAGAAGGTAGGAAGTCTGGAGACATGGTTTAGGGGATAAACTGATCATGAGTGCTGTGCTAGGGAGCCATGGTCATGAAGAAGTAGGAGAGAGAGAGGAGCACATGGAGAGCACACAAGAACATTTCCCCAAAGCCATTGGCTTGGAAAATGAGAGCGTCTGAATTCTTGCATTCAGCGGGGCTTAATGTCTTTAGTGAATGTGGCTGGAAAAGAGCCCAGAGGGCACAGTGCTGCTCCCTGAGCGAAGGCAGGTAAATAACCCAGGGATACACAGCACAGAAACAAAAATGTGAAGAATTCCTGGGTAACACAGTGGGGAGATTATTCATTCTTCTCAGAGCTCATCCTTGAGAGGCAGCATGCCTGAAGACATCTATCCAGGAACACAGGAGCTTTCCAGTGTCATTTCCCATCTTTGCCCCTCAGCATAAACACAGAGCCACCTGCAGGAAGCACTGCCTCGCTGACACTGGCTGTCTGACATCCTTTTTCTTAATGATAAGCTTTTTATTTTACTTTTTATTTTTTATTGGAGTTCAGTTTGCCAACATATAGCATAACATCCAGTGCTCATCTCGTCAAGTGCCCCCCCTCAGTGCCCATCACCCAGTCACCCCAACTCCCCACCCACCTCCCTTTCCACTACCTCTTGTTCATTTCCCAGAGTTAGGTGTCTCTCATGTTCTGTCATCTTCACTGATATTTTCACTAATTTTCTATCCTTTCCCCTTTATTCCCTTTCACTATTTTTTATATATGTCTGACATCCTTAAACAAAATCCCACCTTCCTCTGAACTCTGGCAGGACTCTCCTTTTTAAATTTTTTTTAAAATTTAAGTTCAATTAGCCAACCTATCATATATCATTAGTTTTGGATATAATGTTCAATAATTTATCATTTGTGTATTACATGCAGTGCTCATTACACCATGTGCCCTCCTTAATGCCCATCACTCAGTTACCGCACCCCCTCATCCACCCCTCTTCCTGCAGCCTTCAGTTTCTTTCCCAGAGTTAGGAGTCTTTCATGATTTGTCTCCCTCTCTGATTTTTTCCCATTCAGTTTTGTCACCTTTCCCTTATGGTCTTCTGCACTATTTTTTTTAATATTTTGCATATGAGTGAAACCATCTGATAATTGTCTTTCTCTGACTGACTTATTTTGCTCAGCATAATACCCTCCAGTTCCATCCACATCAATGTAAATGTTAAGTGTTGATCCTTTCTGACAGCTGAGGAATATTCCATTGTGTGTGTGTTTGTGTGTGTGTGTGTGTGTGTGTGTGTGTGTGTGTGTGTGAATATGTATATCACATCTTCTTTATTCATTAATCTATCGAAAGACATCTCAACTCTTTCCACAGTTCCACAGTTTGGCTAATGTGACATTGCAGCTATGGATATTGGGGTGCATGTTCCCCTTCATTTCACTACATCTGTATCTTTGGGGTAAATATCCAGTAGTGCAATTTCTGAGTTGTAGGGTAGTTATATTTTTAACTTTTGAGGACCCTCCCACACACTGTTTTCCAGAATGGCTGTACCAGCTTGTATTCCCACCAACAGTGCAAGAGTGTTCCCCTTTCTCCACATCTTCACCAACATGTGTTGTTTCCTGTCCTGTTAATTTTAGCCATTCCAACTGGTATGAGGTGGTATACCACTAATAGTTTTGATTTGTATTTCCCTGATGCCCATTGCTGTGGAACATTTTTTCATTTGCCTGTTGGCCATTTGTAGGTCTTCTTTGGAGAAATGTCTTTTCATGTCTACTGCCCATTTCTTGAATGGATTGTTTGCTCTTTGGGGGTGCTGAGTTTGCAAAGTTCTTTATAGATCTTGGATACTAGCCCTTTATCTGATATGTCCTTTCCAAATATCTTCTCCCATTCTGTAGGTTGCTGCCTTTTAGGGTTTTTTTTTTTCACTTTTTCCTTTGCTGTACAGAAGCTTTTTCTTTTGATTAAGTCTCAATAGTGCATTTTTGCTTTTGTTTCCCTTGCCTTTGGAGATGTGTCTTGCAAGAAATTGATGGAGCCAAGGTCATAGATGTTGCTGCCTGTGTACTCCCCTTGGATTCTGATGGGTTCCTGTCTGAAATTTAGGTCTTTCATCCATTTTAAGTTTATCATTGTTTATAATGTAAGAAAATGGTCTAGTTTCAGTCTCCTGCATGTGGCTGTACAATCTTCCCAACTTCATTTATTGAAGTGACTGTCTTTTTACCATTGGATATTCTTTCCTGCTTAGTCAAAGATTATTTGACCATAGAGTGGATGGTCCATTTATGGGTTCTCTATTCTGTTCTATTGATCTATGTGTCTGTTTTTATGCCAGTACCATATTATCTTGATGATTACAACATTGTAGTATAGCTTGAAATCAGGGGTTGTGATGCTCCAGCTTTGGTTTTCTTTGTCAACATTCCTCTGGCTATTTGGGGTCTTTTCTGGTTCCATACAATCTTATGATTATTTGTTCCAGCTCTGTGAAAAATTTTGATGGTATTTTGAAAGGGATTGCACTGAATGTGTAGATTGCTCTAGGTAGCTTAGCCATTTAAACAATGTTTAGTCTCCAATCCATGAGCAGGGAATGTTTTTCCATTACTTTGTGCCTTACTTAATTTCTTTCAGAAGTGTTGTGGAGTTTTTAGAGTACAGATCCATTACCTCTTTGATTAAGTTTATTCCTAAATATCTCCTGGGTTTTGGTGTAATTCTAAATGGGGTTGATTCCTTAATTTCTTTCTTCTGTCTCATTGGTGTATAGAAATGCAAGTGATTGTTGTGCCTTAATTTTGAATCCTGCCACACTGCTGAATTGCTGTGTGAATTTTAGCAATTTGGGGATGGAGTCTTTTGGGTTTTCCACATACAGTATGGTGCCATCTATGAAAAGTGAGAGTTTGACTTCTTTGCCAGTTTGAATGTCTTTTATTTCTTTTTGTTCTCTGTTGATACTAAGACTTCTAGCATTATGTTGAACAATAGTGGTGAGGACTCTTTCCCAATCAAGCTATACTCAGTCCCAGAATGGTAGAGACTGCCCCAGGAAACCAGCACAAATCCCTGTCCATGCCATGTCTCACAATCAGAGAGTTCTACAGGACCTTATTTTTTTCTGGAAGTAGCAACAGGCCTTATTTCATAAGCACATCAAAGAACACCTAGTTAAAACTCACCATATTCAGGCCAGGGACCAAACATTGCCTACAGTAGACAAGGAAAGTGTCTTCAGACAACTGGCCCAAAGGATAGAGCAGCCAAAATAGAACAGCAGATTGTACATAGCACCCACCAGAGACATTCTCTGAAGCACCACACATAACATGGCCTGTTCTTCATAAGGCCATTACCTCCAGGATCAGGAGACATAACTGGCTTTTCTAACAGAGAACAAGGCAGAGACCTAGACAAAATGCCTAGAAGGAATAATTTATCACAAATGAAAGAACAATATAAGGCTATAGCCAGAGATCTAAGCAAAAGAGATATAAGTAATATCTATGCATGATGGAGAACTTAAGGCAAACTATCATAAAGATACTCACTGGTTTTAAGAAAAGAATAGAAGTAAACCGTGAGACTCTTAATACAGATAAAAGAATCTAAAAAGAATCAGAGCTGAAGAATGTAATTACCAAGATTGGAAGCGGGTTTGATGCAAAGAATGGGAGGCTGGAAGAAGCAGAGGAATGAATTAGTGATGTAGAGAAAAAAATAATGGAAAATAATGAAGCTAAACAAAAGCAATATAGAATTACACATGAGACTACATGGGGAAATCAATAATTCCATCAAACATTAAAAAAAAATTGTATCATAGGAGTCCCAGAAGAATAGAAAAAAAGAGGGCAAAAAGTTTATTTGAAGAAATAATAGCTGAAAAATTACTTAATCTGGGTAAGAAAACAGACATCTGGACCCAGGAGGCATGAAGAACTACCATTAAAACCAACAAAAGCTCTGGGAAACGAACTAGAGGTGGTGGAAGGGGAGGTGGGGGGGATGTGACTGGGTGATGGGCACTGAGGTGGGCACTTGAAGGATGAGCACTGGGTGTTATTCTATATGCTGGAAAATTGAACACCAATAAAAAATAAATTTATAATAAAATAAAATAAAATAAAATAAAATAAAATAAAATAAAATAAAATAAAATAAAGGTTTATGGGCAGCCCCGGTGGCTTAGCGGTTTAGCACTGCCTTCGGCCTGAGGCATGATCCTGGAGACCCGGGATCGAGTCCCACGTCAGGCTTCCTGCATGGAGCCTGCTTCTCCCTCTGTCTGTGTCTCTGCCTCTCTCTTTTTGTGTGTCACTCATGAATAAATAAATAAAATCTTTAGAAAAAAATAAAAATTAATTAATTAAAGGTTTAATCTGTATAGCACAAAAAAAAAACAACAAAAGCAAGCTAACACCACACATATAATAACTAAATTTTTAAAATATATTGATAAAGAAAAAATCTTAAAAGCAGCAAGACAAAAGAAATCCTCAACTTACAAGGAAAAACCTATAGCGCTGGCTGGAGATTTCTCAACTGAAACTTGGCATGTCAGAAGACAGTGGCATGATATATTCAAAGTCCTGAATGGGAAAACTCTTCAACCAAAAATACTCTATGTAGCAAGGCTATCATTTAGAATAGAAGGAGAGATCAAGACTTTCCCAGACAAAAACTAAAGCAGTCTGTTACCACTAAACCAGCCCTTCAAGAAATATTGGGGTGGGGGGAACATCTGGGTGGTTCACACGGTTCTGTTCAACTCTTGATTTTGGCTCAGGTCATGACTGTGGGGTTGTGAGATCAAGCCCCACAGTGGGCTCCCTCTCCCTCATGCCCTCCTCCCATCTCTGCCTTTCAAAATAAAAGAGAAAAAATATTTAAAGGGACTCTGAGTGGAAAGGAGACGCCAAAAGTGAAAAATACAAAAGGTATCACAGAAAATCTCCAGAAACAACAACAAAATGAATGAATGAATGAACGAATGAATGAATGAATAATAAAAGAATAGCAATAGGTACTTATATATCAATCATTACTTTGGACTAAATGCTCCAATCAAAGGATATAGGGGATCAGAAGTCATAAAAATGAGCTATCTCTATGTCGTCTATAAGAGATTCATTTTAGACCTAAAGACATCAGCAGATTAAGAAACAAACAAGGGGTAGTGGAAGGAGAGGTAGGTGACTGGGTGATGGGCACTGAGTAGGGCACTTGACAGGATGAACACTGAGTGTTATACTATATGCTAGCAAATAGAACTCCAATAAAAAAAATACCAAATAAATAAATAAATAAATAAATAAATAAATGTGAGGAGATGCAGAAATATTTATTATGCAAATTCTCAAAAGAAATCAGGAGTAGCAATACTTATATCACACAAAATAGACTTTAAAACAAAGACAGTAACATGAGACAAAGAAGGGTGTTTCATAATAAAAAAGACAATTGATTAAGAAGTTCTCACAACTGTAAATATGTATAGACCTAACATGAGAGCACCCAAATATATAAAACAATTAATAACAAACATAAGGAACTAATTGAAAATAATGCAATAATAGTAGGGGACCTTAACACCCCAATTTCATAATGGACAGATCATCTAAACATAAAATCAACAAGGAAACAATGGTTTTGAATAGCGAATGGGATCAGAAGGATTTAATAGATATTTTCAGAACAATCCATCCTAAAACAGTAAAATACACATTCTTTTCAAGTGAGCATGGAACATTATACAGAATAGATCACAAATTAGGTTACAAATTAGGCCTGAATAAGTACAAAAGATCAAAGTTCTACCATGCAACTTTTGTGTCCACAACACTATGAAACTGGAAATAAATCACAAGAAAAAAACATTTTAGAAGACCACATATACACAGAGGGTAAATACCATGCTACTAAACAATGAATGGGTCAACCAGGAAATCAAAGATTTAAAAAAGTACATGGAAACAAATGAAAATGAAAACTCAGTGTCCCCAAGCCTTTAGGATGCTGCAAAAGTGATCCTAAGAGGGAAGTATATAGCAATACCGGCCTAACTTAAGAAACAAGTAAAATCTCAAATAAACAGCCTACTGTTATACCTATAGGAGCTAGAAAAAGAACAGTAAAATGAAGCCTGAAGCCAGCAGAAGGGAAATAATGAAGATTAGAGTGGAAATAAATAATATGAAAATTAAAAGGCAATAGAACAGGTCAATGAAACCAGAAGCTGGTTTTTATTTTTAAAAAATAAAATAAAATTGATAAACTCCTAGCCATATCAATAGATATATATAGCCATATCCAAACATATGAAAAGAAAAATAAAAAGGACCCAAATAAGTAAAATTGCAGTGCAGAGAGAAGAAATAAAAACCAACATCAAAGAAATAAAAATAATTATGAGAGTGTTATGAATAGGTATATGCTAAAAATTTGGGCAACCTGGAAGAAAAGGATAAATTCCTAGAAACATATAAACTACAAACCTGAAAGAGGAAGAAATAGAAAAAAAACTTGAATAGACTGACAACCAGGAAAGAAATTTAATCAGTAATCAAAAACCTCTCAAGAAACAAAAGTCCAGGGCCAATGGCTTCACAGGTGAATTCTATCAAACATTTAAAGAAGAGTTAATACCTATTCATCTGAGACAATTCCAAAGACTAGTAAATGAAGATAAACTTCAAATTCATTCTATGAGGACAGCATTATCCTGATACCAAAATCAGATAAAGACTCCACTGAAAAGGGAAAATACAAGCCAATATCCCAGATGTACATGGATGCAAAAATTCTCAATAAATTGTAGCAAACCAAGTCCAACAAAGCATTAAACAAAATCATTCAGGAAACCTGCGTGGCTCAGTGGTTAAGCATCTGCCTTCAGCTCAGGGTATGATACCAGGTCTGGGGATCTAGTCCTGCATCCGGCTCCCTGCAAGGAGCCTTTTGTCCCTCTGTCTATGTCTCTGCCTCTCTCTGTGTGTCTCTCATGCATTAATAAACAAAATATTTAGTAAAAATCATTCATCACACTCAAGTAGGATTTACTCCTGAGTTTTAAAGGTGGTTCAATATTTGCAAAATGATCAATGTGACACATCACATTAATAAAAGATAAGAATCATATGATCATTTTGATAGCTACAGAAACGGCAGTTAACATAGTAAATCTGTTCATGATAAAAACCCTCGGGATCCCTGGGTGGCGCAGCGGTTTGGCGCCTGCCTTTGGCCCGGGGCGCGATCCTGGAGACCCGGGATCGAATCCCACATCAGGCTCCCGGTGCATGGAGCCTGCTTCTTCCTCTGCCTGTGTCTCTGCCTCTCTCTCTCTCTGTGACTATCATAAATAAATAAATAAATAAATAAATAAATAAATAAATAAAATTAAAAAAAAAACACCCTCAACAAGGTAAGTTTAGAGGGAACCTACATCAACATAGTAAGGGCCATATATGAAAAATCCATAACTAATATCCTCAATAGGAAAAAATTGAGAGCTTTTCCTGTACAGTCAGGAGCAAGACATGAATGTCCACTGTTACCACTGTTATTTAACATAGTACTGGAAGTCCTAGCTACAGCAAGCAGACAAAAATAAGAAATGAAAAATATCCAAATTGGCAATAAAGAGGAAAAATGTTCACTATGCAGTTGATACAATACTCTACATAAAAAATCCAAAACACTACACCAAAAAAACCCTGCTAGAACTGATAAATGAATTAAGAAAAGTTGCAGGATACAAAGTAAGTGTTAATTAATCTGTTCCATCTCTATAAAGCAATCATGAAGCAGCAGAAAGGAACTTATGGAATCAATTCCATTTACAATTGCAACAAAAACAGTAAGATATCCAGGAATAAATATACCCAAATGGTGAAAGACTTGTACTCTGAAAATATAAAACATTGATGAAATAAATTGAAGAGGACACAAAGAAATGGAAAGACATTCCATGCTCATGGATTGGAAGAATAAATATTGTTAAAATGTCTATATTATTCAAGCAATCTACATGTTTAATGCAATCTTTACCCAAATAACAACAGCATTTTTTATGGAACTATAACAATCCTAAAATTTGTATGGAACTGCCAAAACTCCTGATTAGTGAAAGTAACCTTGAAAAAGTGAAGCAAAGCTGGAGTTATCACAACCTGGACTTCAAGCTATATTATGAAGCTGTAGTCAACAAAACAGTATGGTACTGTTACAAAAATAGACAAATAGATTAAAAAAAAAACAGAAAAGAAAACCCAGAAATGTACTTACAATTATAGGTCAATTAATCTTCAACAAAACAGGAAAAGAATATTGAATGGGAAAAAGATAATCACTTCAACAAAAGGTGGTGGGAAAACTGGACAGCAACATTCAGAAGAATGAAACTGGATCACTTTCTTACACAATACACAAAAATAAATTCAAAATGAGTGAAAGACTTAAATGTGACATAGGAAAGCATAAAAATTCTAGTGAGGAATACAGGGAGTAAATTCTGATACTGACCACAACTTCTACCTTGATATGTTTTCTGAGACAAGAGAGACAAATGGAAAAGTGAACTATTAGGTCTTCATCAAAAGAAAAATCCTCTGCACAGTGAAGGAAATGATCAACAAAAATAAAAGGCAACCCACAGAATGG
Source organism: Vulpes vulpes (assembly GCF_048418805.1). Classification (NCBI taxonomy): domain Eukaryota; kingdom Metazoa; phylum Chordata; class Mammalia; order Carnivora; family Canidae; genus Vulpes; species Vulpes vulpes. Next base: position 84,287,431 of record NC_132793.1, on the reverse strand, counting down.
GATAAAATATTTGCAAATTACTTATCTGATAAATGGTTAGTATCCAAAGTATATAAAAGAATTATCAAACTAACAGCCAGAAAATGAATAATTCAATTAAAAATTTGGCAGAAAACATGAAGAGACATTTTTCCAAAGAAGACATCCAGATGGTCAACAGACACATGAAAAGATCTTCATTACTCATTGTCAGGGAAATACAAATGAATACTGCAAAGAGATAGCAATACCACCTCACACCTCTCAGAGTGGTTAAACTCCACAACACAAGAAACAAAGTTGTTGACAAGGATAGGGAGAAAGAGGAACCATCCTACACTGTTGATGGGAATGCAAACTGATGCAGCCCCTCTGGGAAAACAGTATGGAGATTATTCAAAAAGTTAAAAATAGAACTACTCTACAATCTAGCAATTACACTCATAGGTATTTAACCAATGGATACAAAAACACTAATCCAAAAGTAAACATGCACCCTGATGTTTATAGCAGCATTATCTGCAATAGCTGTGTTATGGAAGCAGGCCAAGTGTCCATTGACTGATGAATGGATAAAGAAGATGTGGTGTATATACTCAATGGAATATTATTCAGCCATTAAGAATAATGAAATACCATATGTTTTTATATGGTATTTGTCTTTCTCTGAAGTATTAAAAAACAAAACAGATTAATATAGTGAGGGAAAAGAAGAGCAAACCATAGAACACACTCTTAACTACAGAGAACAAACTGAGGTTTGCTGGAGGAATGATGAGCAGGGGGATGGGTTAAATGGGTGATGAGTATTAAGGAGGGCACTTCTGATGAGCACTGAGTGTTATATATATATGTAATTGATGAATCACTAAATACACAAGAAACTGATAAAACACTGTATGTTAACTAACTGGAACTTAAATAAAAACTTTTTTTAATCACATTAAATTGTCTTGGAAGGGGTGCCTGGATGAGTCAGTGGTTGAGCTCCACAGGGATCCTGATTCTCCCTCTGCCTATGTCTCTGTCTCTCATGAATAAATAAATAAAGTCTTTTTAAAAATAAAATAAATTGTCTTGGAAATTTTTAAAAAGTTGACCAAAATGTAACAGTTCATTTTTGAACAACCAATTCTGTTCCAATGATCTACATATATATATCCTTATGCCAGAACCACAATTTATTATTCTTACTATTGTACCTCTTATATGAACTTTCAAATCAGGAAGTGTGAGTTGTTCCTTCAAATTTTGTTCTTTTTCAAGAGTGTTTTGTCTATTATGGATTCCTTGCAGAAATGATTCCAATCATTTTCATGTGATTTTTAAAGATTCTATTTATTTATTTATTCATGAGAGACAGAGAGAGGCAGATACATAGGCAGAGGAAGAGGGAGAAGCAGACTCCCCACAGGGGCCCAATGTGGGACCTGATCCCAAGACCCTGGAATCACTCCCTGAGCTGAAGGTAGATGCTCAACCCCTGAGCCACCCAGGTGTCACTTCATGACTTTTCTTAAAACTTTCATGATTTTTAGAATCAGCTTGCCAATTACTAAAAGAAAAGGCAGCTGGGATTTTGATATTTTGTTAATAATTACATTGAATATGAATAGATAGGATTTTTAATCTATTTGACATTAATAATTACTATTAATGGAAGATTTATGTCTTCAATTTTGCTATTTGCTTTTGATATGTCTTTTTTAGGATTTTTTTATTTAAGAGAGAAAGAGCACACATACATGAGCTAGGGAAGAGACAGAGGGAGAGAATCTCAAGCAGAATTCCCACTGAGCACAGAGCTCAATGTGGGCCCTAGTCTCAGGGCCCATGAGATCATGACCTGAGCCAAAACCAGAAGTTAGACACAACCCACTAAGCCACTCAGGCAACCTCATTTTGATACATCTTAACTCCTTTTTGTTCCGTACTTATCATAGCCTCTTTTTGTATTTCAGAGTATATTTTTTAATCACCTTGTTATTTCTTTAGCTAAATTTTTGGAATTATTTTCTTATATGTTGACCTGGTGATCACAAATAATCTCTAAACTTTAACCAATCTAATTCACATTAAGACCAACTTAAATTCATTACTATAAACAAACTTAAAAATTGCTCCAATGTACCTCTCTTCTTCTCCCCACCCTTTGTAGTTTTATGGTTATGCAAATTATTATCATTATAAGATTATTATTATTCATTATATCATTATAAGATTATTATATCGTTATTCATTATAAGATTATTAACACAGTTGTATAATTAATGATTGATGTAGGTATATATTAAATTAGGTAGGAAAATAAAACCAACAAAATACAACTATATTCTCTTTTATATTTACCTATGTAACTAACTTTACTTGTACTCTTTATTTATTTATGTGGATTCCTTATGTTTTCATGTCTTACCTTTACACACCAAATGTCTCACTTTATTTTTTGATTTTTTTGTGTTTTTCTTTTTTAAAAAAATTCAAGTATAGTTAACATACAGTGTTATATTAGTTACAGGGGTACAGTATAGTGATTCGACAATTCTATACATTACTCAGTGCTCATCATGACAAGTTCCTTTTTTATTTTTTTTATTACTTTCTGAGGTAGAATTTAGTGATTCAACAGTTGCATATAACACACCCAGTGCTCATTATTTTAAGTGCCCTCCTTAATACCTATCATCCAATTTTCCCTTCCTCCCACTCACTACCACTCCAGCAACCATCATTTGTTTCCTAGAGTTAAGAGCCACTTATGATTTGCCTCCCCCTTAATTTTCATTTTATTTTAGTTTTCCTTCCCTGCCCCTATGTTTATCTGTTTTGTTTCTTAAATTCCACATCTAAGTGAAATCATATGGTATTTGTATTTTTCTGACTTATTTCACTTAGCATAATACCCTCTAGTTCCATCAACAACATTGCAAATAGCAAGATACCATTATTTTTTATGGCTGAGTAATATTCGTGTGTACTTCTTCCTTATCCATTCATCTGTCCATGGATATATGGGCTCCTTTCCTAGTTTGGCTATTGTGGACGTTTCTGCTATAAACATTGACGTACAGGTGCCCCAGTTGAAATCACTATGTTTGTATCTTAGATAATAGCTAGTGGGGCAATTTCTGGGTCATAGAGTAGCCCTATTTTCAACTTTTTTGAGGAACCTATATATTGTTTTCCAGAGTTGCTGCACTGGTTTGCATTCCCACCAAATGTAAGAGGGTTCCCCTTTCTCCACATCCTCAGCAACATCTATTGTTTCCTGAGTTGTTAATTTTAGCCATTCTGACTGGTGTGAGGTAGTATCTCACCGTGATTTTTAGTTGTATCTCAGATGCTGAGTGATGTTGGACAACTTTTCATGTGTCTGTTGGCTATTTATTTATCTTCTTTGATAAATATTCTTCTTTGATAGATCTTTATCTTCTTAGATACACTAAGTAGTACCTTTACTAAATCATAAGGTAGTTTTATTTTTAAATTTAAGATTTTTCTTTTTTAAAGTAATCTCTACAGCCAACATGGAATTCAAATTACAATTCTTATATCAATAGTTACATGCTCTACCAACTGAGCCAGCCAGGCACCCTTATTTTATTTTATTTTATTTTATTTTATTTTATTTTATTTTATTTTATTTTATTTTTTATTTATTTATTTATTCATGAGAGACACACAGAGAGAGAGAGAGACAGAGACAGAGACACAGGAAGAGGGAGAAGCAAGCTTTTCACAGGAGCCTAACGTGAGACTTGATCCTGGATCCTGGGATCACAAACTGAGCTGAAGGCAGCCGCCCAACAGCTGAGCCACCCAGGCGTCCCTATTTATTTAATTATTTATCTATCTATTTATTTATTTATTTATTATTTATTTAGTTTTAGAGAGAATGAGAGAGAGAGAGAGAGAGAGAACATGTAAGTGGGTGGCAGGGGCAGAGGGTGAGGGAGAAAGAGAATCTTCAGCAAGCTCCAGGCGAAGTGTGGCACTTGAAGCAGGGCCCAAACCCACAACCCTGAGATCATGACCTGAGCTGAGACCCACTTGGATGATTAACCAACTAAGCCACTATAGTATCCCAATTTCCATTTTCAAAACAGTTAATTTTTGATGAAATATATTTCTCCTTCCTTATTTCAGCATGTTTCCCTTTGAGTCTTTGAAATAAGTATGACAGCTGATTTTATACTTTTGTCTAACTCTAACATCTAGGCTTGCTTTGGGAGAGACAGTCTTTATTGACTGTTTTCTTGGTCTGTGCACAGTACAGAACAAAATTACAAATTTTGTGAAATTATTTGTATTAATTTTTTGTTATTGAAAACTAAACTTTTGTTTTTAAAAACTAACATGTGACAACTCTGAAAATTATAACCCTTCCTTGTGTCTATTGCCATTAATATTTGTTGTTGCTACTCTTTAGTGACTTTCCTGAACTGCTTCTGTAGACTGTGTCTTATTTGTCATCTGTGGTGCCTGCAATCTCTGTCATTTAACTAAGTGGTCAGCTTATGATTAAATGACTTGACCGAGACATTTTCCAGCTTTTGCTCATGCGCTTTGTGCAGGTGTTGGGACACACATTCATTCCCTGACATTTTTACCTTTTCACTTTCTGCTTGTGCAGAGCTTCAAGGTTACCAGTGACATATTATGGCTTTTTCTTTTTCCTTTTTTTTTTTTTGATAATTTACTGTTTAATAATTATAAAAGTAAGGCATTTTCATCTCAAAACTTACAATATAGAAAATTATTAAAAAGAAAATAAAAAGCACTCATAATATCAAAACTCAGAGATACTAAGCATTAACATAGAGTATGCATTGTATTTTCAAAATTGTTTCCATACATCCATTTTTATAAAGATTGGATGTAATTATATTCACAGTGTTTTGAACGTACCTTTCCTCGTAACAACATGTCATGGACTTTTTCAAGTCTTTTCTGATCATGCATATAGTCCTGCACATGCACATACCTTCTAGATCACTAAGGGCATATAGAACTCTCCCAAATTATCTTATCTCATTTCCCAGATTGTATTTTTAACTATAGTCAGCCCTCAGTTTGTCCCAACTGGTATTTCCACCTCAGGCACATGCAATGTCAAATAAACACTGTTTTTTTGTTTCTGATAAAAAACAAAACAAAACACCCTGGCGGGTGACGGGCACTGAGGGGGGCACTTGACGGGATGAGCACTGGGTGTTATTCTGTATGTTGGTAAATTGAACACCAATAAAAAATTAATTTATTAAAAAAACCCCTGGCTATAGGCTATTCTCTCTATCTCTTGTTAACATCAAATAAATGTAACTCCTGTGGGTGGGTATTTTCCAGGGAGCTATCTGATAAAATAGTGACAGTTATCTAGGAATGTATTTTTGGGTGAAGTTTAAAACCCATTCTTAACCTCCAATGGCTGCTAGAATTCTCATTTTTACAGCTACATTTGTCACAGAGCTGTTATATTTCAAGGCCGTTGTGGAGTTCAGGAGAGGGGAACAGGAATAGGGAAAGTTAGAATGACACAAATTTATTGTGCTTACTGAGATTTTAAATAAATGCTTCTTCCATTGTTGTAAGTTGATGGTTAATTTCCAAAATTCTGAAAAGGCTTATTTTGATAAATTTTGCCATGTTCTCATTGCTATTATGAAGGAACAGATTTTCAGAGGTTCTTAGTCTGTGATTCCAGAATGCTTCTTTTCTATTTCAATTTGATGGGTTATTTAGCTGCATATGGAATTCTGAGTTTTTTTTTCTTTTCTTTTACCACTTCAAAGATTTTACTTCATTTATTTCTTGCTTGAATTGTTTGTGAATAAAGTCCAGTGTAATTTTTCTTCTTGTTTTTCTATATGTAAAATTCTGTATTCTCTGGCATCCATCAAAATGATCTCTGTCTGTTTTTATGTAGCTTGAATGTAATGTGCATAGATATTTTCCTTTTGTTTTATTATTTATATTGTTTATTGTTCTCTTAGGTTCCTGGATGTTTGTTTGGTGTTTGTCGATAATTTTGGACTTTCTTGGTAATTATTACCTTAAATACTTATTAGCAATTCCTTCTTTCTTTTCCTTCCACTATTTTATGAATATATTATACATCTTGATATTGCCACATAGTTCTTGAATGCCTTGTTCTTACTTTTGAAATTTTTATTTTTTTCTTTTTTGTTTCAGTTGAGAAGTT